>NC_088931.1:53837500-54045000 GCF_038396675.1 Hydra vulgaris
TACTAATATAGAGCAAAGTGTGGACTGCCACAAGAATATAAAAAGTAAGTGTTTTAATTGCTTTTTAATTTTGTTAAATTTTTGCTTTTCTAGTTAACAGTTAATTAATTAATAAAATAGTTTATTAAAAATGAATACAATAATTTATCAAAGATTGTTAAAAAAAGGGAACTAGCTTAAATAAAGTTTTATTAATTGGCAATAGGCAAGGTGTTGCTAAATGGCGAGATATTCAATCACCAACAGAGATAATATCAGAGCTTGCATTGAGGTGTAAGATTGATGTAGATTACAAAGGTATATCTTTAAAATAAAATATATTTATAAAATATTTAGATCAAACAAAATATATTATAAATAAAATATACCATAAAATATTTAGCAAAAAGAAACTATTTACTTTAAAAATGAAAAAAAAAAGAAAGCAAAATAGTATTTAACTTTTTGTTGCAGTGATGGAGCTAAATCTCTAATCATTTAATAATCAACAAATTTTTTCTCTCTTAATTAATGTTTAGATTCAGATTCTGACCAAGAGGAAATTGCATTTGCAGCTTTAAAAAAATTTCAAAGAACAGACTTTAAGTTTGTTCCAGAACATGTAGAAACAAGAAACCTTACACATCCTAATCATCCTGAAGTGTCTCAGGTTTTAATAAATAGAAATATTTTTTGTTTTGTAAAGATATTTTTTACATATTATAAAAGTTTATTAAATTTTTTGTTCATGTTCCATTATTTATTTTGATGCTGCTTAATTCTTGACTAGTATTAATTTTATTTTGCAGGGAAAACTTTTAATGTGGGCAGACATTTTTCCTGCTGGTAATCTTCCTCCCCCTGTCGACATTGCAAAACCAAAGCCAGTAAAATATGAAATTCGTATTATTATATGGAACTGTTCAAATGTTCCATGCATTGATAAAAGTATTTTGCTAGGGAACATGCCGACAAGTGATATTTACGTTAAGGGGTAAAAGATATTTTTATTGAGGGTTTACGTTAAAGGGCAAGTGGTATTCACTTTCTTCAGTAATTAAGGTCCATATATTACTGAATATATTTTTCACATAAAGTTTGATAAAAGCTTGTAGTCAGAGAACAGTTCTTTATTTCACAGAAGAAAAAAAGTGTATTGCATTAGCACTCTAGTATAATTTTATATTGAAAAGAATCAATTTCAGTTAATTTTTAGTTACTCAAAAACTGTTTAACACATATTTCTTTTTTTTTTTTAATAATTTTTTGTAATAATGATTTCATAAAATGATTTCAATGATTATTGTTAATGATTTTTTGTTTGAGTTTATTGGTATTTTTATTGATTGTATTAATTTTATGTGTTAAATATTGGTGTTAAATTATTATCTTAAAATGAATTTTAGAAAGTTTTCTCACCCACCTCAAGCTTATCAAGACCACCCTGTTTATTAATTTTTACCTTTTATAAACAAAGTAACTGTATCTTAAAACTAACAAAAAATTCAGTGTAAATCAGTCTTTAAAATCAAGAAAATATAACTCACTTATAACAACATAAGTTTTAATCTTATCAAGGAGATTTTAAACGGTTCTATCCCTGAGCCTATTTGTTTCTTATCTACATTAATGATCTTCCTGACAACCTTACACCTAAAGTAGCTCTTTTTGCTAATGACTCAACTTTATACTCCTGACTTGACAAAAGTCTTCTTTTTTCAATCGCTTAGAACAGGCAGCTGATCTTGAATCTGATCTCGCTTCTGTAACAGATTGGGGCTCACAGTGGCTTATAAATTTAACTCAAACAAAACTCTGTTATTTACGTCCCCGCGTTCTTTATATCTTAAATTTATTACTAGTTATTGCATTTTATAACGATATTATTACTTTTCTTTGAAGAATGTTGTTCTGCAGTGATATAATTGTAAACAAGAACAAAAATGAAAAAAAAAAATTGGTTGCTATGGTACTAAATTTTGCATAACAACAACTCATTTTTACATTAACGTTGTTTTAACAGTATTTTATTTTATTTTATTTGTTTTTTAATTTTTTAATTTTGTTATTTTTGGTGCCTCAAGAAAACCTAACGGTCTTGTCACAGAGCAAATTTATTTTGTGAATTGGCTAAATAAATTAAACATTTATTAAGCCAATTCACAAAAGGAAGTTGCAAATTGGCTTAATAAATATTTAATTGTCAGAAAAAGATAATGAACTAACTGCAAGTAGACGTGGTCGAAAACCAGTTGCATTTGATGATAGTTCTAATAAAACTAAAAAACGGCGTGTACCTTGCCTTATTGAATCTCATTCATCCAAGGAATTATTTTTTGCTGCTAGTAAAAAATTTAGACATGAATCTATTGCTATTGTTGCCAAGAATGTTTTAAATAATTCAAATACAGATAAAGCAACAAAATATTCAGCAGACAAAGCACCCTAATAATTCATTTTAAGCGAAGCCTTAGAGTAAGAGTATAACATCTACCCCGCAAACATGTCAGAACTGTGGAGGACTATTCAGCTTCAGTACCTTTAAAAGATTTAATGGTTCATACTTTGCAAAGAATCTGTGCAGTTTAGGAACCTGTGCTGAGGCACTTGATACTAAACGACAAAGCAATAAAATAAAAAAACAATGACACTCACGTGTTGAAGGCTGCTTCTGATGGTGCTACAGGCTGAAGCATTTATAAACAAGTTTTATCAAAACCTGACATGAACAGATATTTAAGGTGTAAAAAATCATTAGTTATTACTTGTCTAGCCCCATTGGATTTGACTGGATTTAACAACAGCAACATAAAGGTACTTATTTGGAGAAATCAAATCTCGTCACCCACAGCCTATTGTAGACCTATAAGATTTGCATCAAAATGGAATCCAAGGAATCTGTGATTGAAAAAGATCAATACATTAAATTAAGTACTTTATTAGATGTTTGCGGATCTTATTGAAGTGAATTGTATTATTGAACTTACAATGATTGATGGGAAGGTTCAAACGATATTATCTGAAAAAACTAACTCATACCAAAGCTGTTCAGTGGGTGGTGTCTCTCCAAAAAATATGAACAGTCTTGATATTCCTAATATAGATTATATTAACAGAGAGTTCAAATATGGTCTTTCTAGTCACCATGCATGGATTCAATTTTTTGAGATGATTTTGTACAATGTATATAAAAAAACAAAAAAACAGAAAGTGACAAGTAAAATCTAAAGAACACAAAGAAAAGGTATCTGTTACTAAACAAAAGATTAGTACTGATTTTATAAACAAAATGGGACTTGTTGTTGATTTCCCTACAAGTGGTGGTCTGGAACAAGCAACGATGACAATATCTCAAAGCATACTTTTTGCAGCATATACAAAAAAAGCTGAAATTAGGTATTCAAAACCTTATATTCAGATTTTACATTATATTGGTAACATTCTCTTCAGGATATGAAATAGACTGCTTAAAATTCAAGGATTATTGTTAGACTATATGTGTCCCTTATCCATGGTATTACATGGCTCAATCAGTTCACAAAATATAAACGGACATGATAATATTAAAAGATACATGGACATGATAATATTAAAAGCCTTACATTACCCATTGGACTTATGTCAAGGAAACTCAAGAGGTTAGAAATAAAGACTTTATCTAATCCAGAAGAGCAAAAAATACTGATCTTATCAATAGACTCCTAGTTTCCAGTGATCCTGTTATTTCATCATTGCGTAAATCAATATCACACCGAACAAATCCTGGAGCATTTCCTTCAGATGTTTTACAATTACTTAAACAATCTTTAAAAAATATTATTGTTTTATAATTTTTTGGATTTTCGTTTAAAATTGAAAATATTTTCTTGCACTATTTTTTGTTTTTATTATTTCTAAAACATTTTTTTTACCTCAAATTCTATTCAATAGAGGTAAGCCGAAAATCCGATAAAGTTTATTCAAAAATCAATTTATCACTTTGTAACTAAGGAAAGTATCTGATAACTAAGCAATATAAGTATCTATAGCAACTAAATAAAAAAAAGTTATCTCTTTTATAAGAAGTGTGATCTCATATTGGTACTCATGCCAAATTTAGTGAATATAGCAATCATAAAATATAGCAATAACAAAAATTGAATGAATATAGCAATAACAAAAGTTGGTTGTTACTAAGCAAAATAAAGGTATTCATAGCAACGAAATGAAAAAATATTACCTTTATAAAAGCACAAACATCATATTAGTATTCATGCTAATTTTCGTGGGCATAACCCTAATATTAAATTAGTTATGAATTTCTGTTTCAATAAAAGTAAATTTTGGCCCACTGTGCCGCGATCAAACCAATCTTTGGAGTAGGGTGAAAAATTTACGCAAGTTTTTAAAATATTTTAATTGCAATAAGCTTACATACTTTTATAAAATTCATTTCTTTGTTTCAAAAATAAGCGTTTTATCATATTAGTATTTCGGGTCTTTCTTAAATATTTCAACCATTATAAAGACCCACAAACGAAAAATACACATTTTATTAATTGAAGTTTTATGTGGAACCAATCAATTTTGTAACTAAGTTTGAGCTCAATAAAGGATAGCTTGATGTAATTACAGGTAAATTATTGCTATTTCAACCAATAGATTAAGGACCAAACTTGCAAATATGGTCAATCATATACTCTAAAGTAGGGATGATAGTTTCCCGGAAATTTTCAACTCGGGAAATGCTTGGAAAATTTCCCAAAATTTTGGAAATTTTCAAAAAAAAAAAGATAGGTTATTGTATATTTATTGGGTAAAATTCGATGTCTTATTTAGGCAGTAGTTATGGTCAACTTTGTAGTAAAATATTGCGAAGTACATTATAAAAATTATTAAAAGCCTTGAAAAACTTTTTTTTGAGCCTTTTTATTGCTACTTTAAGCGCCTGGCCCCAAGACTCTTAATCCCACCTTGCTTGGATCAGATTACTGTTTGAGTGATACCATCATTTACACTCATTTTTTTTATTAATTAGTTATATCGTTGTTTATCATTTATTACCATTTATATTCATCTTTTATGTTTATTATCATTAAACAAATATGTGTATACATTAAATATATATATATTCAACCAAATACATATTTAATATATTTAGTTGAGTTAAGTGGTATGTAGTTAGAGCTATCGTCACCTGAGAATCGGTTTGTTCAATAGACCAATTTACATATTGTTGGTCAAACGCGGTTAAAGTTTACGAAGGTTATTATTGCTCTCGTATTTTATTTATATCTAGTTACAGTGTTTCAATGTGTTTATCTTTCCTTTAAATTATTATTATTAATATGATATTTAAAGTCTATTTATCTAAAATTAAAAAGATATTCGCATATCTTGTTTGGACATAAAACAAAACTGCACTGAATGCAAAGTCTTTAACAATTTTATAGAATACTCAACAAAATATCAGGATAATTAACAAAACAACACAACTTTACATATAATATATAATCTTGTTTGCTATTTTTACAAAATAAAATAGCATAAAAATAAGAAACTCAAAAAAATTTCTTTACCCAACATATATCACAAACTTGAAGAACTATATTATAATATTATCGATGGTTTCATGGAGTCTTATTAGCAGTCTTCTTTGTTTTTTTTCTTTTCTTTTACTATCTTTAATGTTTTCATAACTTTAATTAAATAAACAATTAAACACGCATTCAATTAAGGCATTGATTTGTTCAATATTGAACAAAATGTTGTTATAAACATTTTCTTTTTTGGATTTTTAACAAAAATGACCTAAAGTTTTTGCTAATCTATATATTTTATAGTAATTATTGAACAAGCATATCTTGAATAAATCAAACTCTGTAACAACAATTCATTTTCAGTAAAATTGGATATTGAACAAATCAATTCTTAGGTGACGTTATGGTTCAGAACCAAGAGGCTTGTGATTCGAAACCAGCTCTAGCCTAATAAGCAACACTGGTAATAAAAGAGGCGTGAACTTCTTGCTTAAATGCTCTTCCGCGGTGCTCTGTGATGGGCTTATGTCGGTCATATCACAGAGCACCAAAGAACCAATAGGTCTTCTTGCATCACCATAATAAGTAAAAAAAAAAGGTAAAGTAGACGAATTTTTGTTGAACTTCGGTATTTGGTTAATGAAAGCATATTTCGTTAGTGCTTAATTTTGTTTCAAATTATTTAGAAAAAAAACATAAAATTCCTTCGTGAAGAATTAATCTCCAAGGAATTTAGTGTTGCAATCGTTAATAATTTTCCAAATAAAACTTTACAAAATATTAATGATTCTTTGAGAACATGCTATTGTTATAACAACCATTAGAATCATGAAATTATTATTTAATGACTGCATAAAAAAAATTTCAGAACTCCTTTTTTTAAATCCCTTTCGGGACCCCCAAAATCGTGTACTTCCTAGATGTAGTTAGCCTACTAGGTAAATCTGAGGCCCTTGATCTATAAGCAAAAATAATATACCGTGGTGAAAAGTTAGTCGTTGCTTGTAAGGATCAACGGCAAAACACTTCAATACCTAACACTCATTTTAATCTTAGTGAAGATTCAAAAAAATAATCGCCTCACATTGTGGAAGGGATACAACATATTTAAAAAACTTCAATCTGTGCAGTTTAGCTAACCAAAAGGGTTCTGTTTTAATGACAAAGTAGATTATCACTTTGCTCAAGCCATATTTTGATAAAAATGAAATGGCATTACATATTGAAATGAACTCTTGTATTAAAACTGAAAAGAAAGTTAAAAAATTATGGTGCATGTTAGCTACTGAATTTGTTGAAATGATGTCGACTAGTACAATGAAGACCTCCAATATTGTTGTGGAAACATACCACTCATTGTATCACACCTGCATCAAAACTAATAAGGTCTTGCAGAAAAATAAGGAGTTACTTCTTCCACGTTTCTTAACTTTTGATAGCAAAAACTCTCAAGTGTACAATTCGAGAATAAAAGTGTTCAAAAGTTATTGAAGGCAATTTAGTGTACAGTTTATACCTTTTAGACCCTTTAGTATAGTTACCTGTACTAAATTGTCTAAAAGGTATAAACGACCTAATTATACTATGTTTTTAATGATAAGAAATGGAAACTAGCATGGATTCTTAGTTTTGTAGAAAAACACTCATGGTTTACAATTGAGCAAATATTTTGAAAATCGCCTAAGATAATCAATTCAGTTCAATCAATTCAGTTGATGCAAAAATGAATTAAAACTTGAACCACTGCATTTAAGTTTTCCAAATTTTTATTATCTTAAAACTCTATTTCTTTTTATTTGTTGTCTGTATAATATATATTAAATGTTTAAGAAAGTCGTTGTTTAAAATATCTTAAAACAAACAATAAACCACTAATTTTTCACACACAAAAATGATAACTAACTAATTTGAAATAAACAACATTTTTCATTTTTATTTAACTATATTTTACTTCTAAGAAGTTTTTGCTACACATAAATATTTAATGAAAACTGAAACTCAAAAAATTAAAAGACATATATTAAGACAATTCAGTTATTAGACACTTAAGCTTAAGTGTCCAATAAGTTATACTATGTTTTACCCTAGATGTTGTAAAACCATTTTTGTTTCAATAGTGTTACGCTTATGGTTTACTAATTTAAATAAAATTTGGAAAACAGCAATACAACGTAATATAGTATATAGCAATATAAGCATTTGCGCTGCCTTAAATTCAGTTTTTATTGAAAAAAGAATTAGTATTATTACTTGTTTCCTAGTAGAGTATTTATTTCCTAGAAAATAAATACTCCCGGAAGTGTTTATTTTCTGGCAGCAACTTATTAACTACATAAAAAAAAAAATTAAAACTATGCTCAATATTTAAAGCGTTTTTTTTTTGATCATTTTTACAATCGTAAATATAGCCACTTAATGTGCAACCAATATATAGCCACTTAATGCAACCAATAATTAAGTCAGTGGTCAAACAATCTATTATCAATTAACTACATTTTCTGTTTTAACATAAAGTATATAAAAAAATACAAAAATAGATTTTGTGATAAAATAATAAAGACAGATGAAACTCATAGTAAACCATATGGTCAAGACCTTATATAAGGTCTTGTAACAAACATCATCAGTTTGTTACAAGTGATTCTTGTAACAAACATTTCTATAATGTTGTTTACAAGAATCACTTGTAACAAGCATCATAGAAACTATTAGCAAGAAATATAAATCTCGTAAGAGTGCATAAATAACCATGATATTAAAAAACTAAACTTTTCTTTTTAACAATAAAAGCACTTTATGGAGGAATCGATTAATACGTAAAATGGTAAAATATATTCTTATATATTAACATATTAAACTATTTTTTTTTTAACGTTAAAACGTTTTTTTTATTCTTTTATTATAAAAGAGTTATGAAAAATAAAGATTTTTTAAAAAGATATGATTTTTTTTTCTTAAATGAGAGGTAATTGTTTTAAAACTATTTTAATCCAAAAAAAAACTTTACGATATGATTTATATGACTTCCAAAATTAGTTCAAAGTGGTTATCAAATTAAAATAAATTTTAAATTACTTAAAATGCATTTCTTTCTCTTTTTAAGGTGTATTAATTATGGAAAGAATTAGGAGTTAAAAAAAAAACTCAATGTGATAATCACAGCTAAAGTATTCATCAACATAGATACTGAAAATACCAACATAGAAACTATTATTTATTTCTTTTTTTATTTGGATTTCCCAAACAAACAAAAAAATGTACGCGAATGTCACAAAATAATTATGTTTATGAAACTGAAAATGACAAAGTCCATTTTGATTTTTTAACTTTTATTGACAACTTATTCATTTGAGGCATAGCCATAGTTTCTAGCCATATTTTTTTTAAACGTATCATAAAAAGATTTTTGTATAGATCACCTGGCCCTTTTCTGCAGCTGCTCAAAGTTGTTACTTTTATAGAAAAAAGGATACAGTGAAAAAAGGATAGCTTTTAACTTTTATTTTATTTTTTAAACCACAGCTGTGTATGTTTAGCTATTATATATTATTTGGAAAAATATTTAACAAGTTTTAAGAATTTAATATTACAATTATAAAATTACCATTCTTGCACTTATATTAACTATGTATGTTTCTTTAAGAATTCAAAGATTTATAGCTAAACCTAAACTGTTATTTATTTTAAATTCAGTTTAGGTCTTTTTCAAATAAAAGTGAACTTTTTATATTGAAATACAATATCTGATGAAATATAACTTACAATTTATAAAAGTATACTTAATTTTTTTTTTTTTAATCATATAACTTGACACTCAAGTTCAAGAAAACTGCATAAATATGTTGTAACTTCACCATCTGTTAAAGCATCCTTTAAATCAAAATAACCTAAAAACCTGCTGCAAGATGAATTTAATAAAAAAAACTTTAATACGGTATGAAACTCTTTAAATGAAATTAAAGTATAAAGACTTTATTAAGTCTTTATTACTTATATTAAACACATCAGAAACCTCGATGGGCGGCATACATTGCCTTTTAAAAACATAGGAAAACAAGCTTAAAAAATTTAAAACCTGTCTGAAAAATCTGAAAGCAATCCAAAGTATAAACTCAAATATATATCCCCAATACTATACCATTTTAGAGGTTTTTAGATGATTTTAGTTGTTTTTAATTTTTTAATCCACCCCCTCTATTAATAATCATACTTTATTTTTTAAATTTTTATTCTATTTTTTTGAAAATAGAAATTGTTGAAAAACGAGTTAAGAACCAAACCATTTTTATTTTTTAATTTTTTTCTAAAAACTTAAAACATTTAAAAAGCAATAGAGTTCTAAACATTACATAGTCTTGTATCTTTTGAATGCCTTTTTATTAATATCATTGTATTCAAAACAACTGATTCTAATATCATACCATAATATGCATTTTTCTCAGACGATACAAACCTTTTTAGCGATTTGTTTAGACTTTAACTCACTGCTTCTGATACTGTATCTATCTTCAGATTCAACGCCAAACGAGATTTTTTGCCAACAAGACAATCGTTAAGATAAAACATGATTATGTGATTAGCACAAACAGTAAAACGTGATCATGTGACACTTCCGTTCCCTTGAACAGAAGTGTCACATAATCATGTTTTACAAACTTCATTTCAAATCAGCATTCAGCCACTAAATCAAACAAACTTGCTGAAAAAAATAGTACTTACGTGTCTGTGTCTCCTAACTTTGCATAGACTAGTAGCGTTACAAATAATTTTTAAAGCAATCAGTTACTTTCATCGACCTTCAGGGTTTTAATTCATTCCAGATATTTTATTGGAGAATAGACATTCATTTCGTTTAAAGATCTTTAGGCACAGTTGGGCTCATCAAATAGATCATCATTTTTGGCCATATTGTGAGATAAAATTTTTCTTTTAAGAAAATTCTTTAGATCAGTGTAGAGCAGATTACTTTAGTTACATGATGTTTATAAATAATCAGGTGGTGGAATTATGTTGATAACTTTCTCTGTTAATTTTGTATTAACAGGCATGGGTTTAATAAAAATTTTTAGTATTGCATCTGTATAAGAGATTTGCTATCAAGTTGGTACTTTCTAAATTTATTTGCTTGTGATCTGAAAGTCCTTTGAATGCTTTCTTATCCGTTTTTACCATCCATGTTGCTATTATGATGGATAATGTTTAGGGTTTCCGAAAAACAGCATTTATAAAAATCCGCGGTTTCGGTTTTAATTTTAAGAAAAACGGCGGTTAACCGTGGTTTTCGGTTTTTCTTGTTTAAATAATAAAGCTTATGTAAATTTATCTTGCATTGTTTATTAAAAAAGTTTTTAAAACAAAGTGTCCTAACATTATGTTTATATTTCGAAATATCGACATCTGTTGATGTAGGCTTTATCAGAGAGAGTCGCATTGTAAATTTTTCAAGATTTTCTGCTCTTTTTCCCGTCTTGCGATACAACAAAAACTCTTACTTAAGCCATTTCGTTTAAATATCAGTAGATTTAGGCAAGTGTGTGATACTATCTTTATTAAAAGGTGCATCTAATTCATCCACAGGTAAACTTTTCGATGTTGTATATGATGCTTCATCCAGTAGTGGTTCCTCATCATTAGAAATAAATCCAAAAAACTTAAATGCAAGTTTTCCAGGAAAGTTTAAAGTATTTCTAAATGGAACAACTGATTTTTTAGGCACCTTAACAACTGCATAACATTTCGGTTAATTCTTTCATCATCAGCTTTTTAAATTTGAATGCAATGATGCGATTGATGCATGAAATTAAGAACAGTATCTGCTGTCAAAAACGTTGCATCTTCTTTGCTGAGGAACTCCACAGCTAGTTTTGCTTGGTCTAAAGCGGCATATAATGACGCTAATCAGTAGTGTAGGAAGGTTTTTAAATGTTTGAAATAACCAACTTTTAAAACAAAAGAATATTCCAAATTTTTTTACGTTCATATGTATGACGAATTTTAGGGTTTCTTGTTCCCACTTTCACACTAATTTTTTTGCGGAGAATCTTTTCCTCATACATATATATAAACGTAAAAAAATTTGGATTATTATTTTGTTTAAAAGTTGGTTATTTCTAACATTTAAAAACTTTTCATCGCCACTGAAGCTAATGACTAAAAATCTAGCTTGTTGATTACGTCAAGACCATTTAATTCAGTAAATGTCTGGAATAAACATTTCTTAGTTTTTAACAAAAACGCAGTCATTGAAAAAAATAAATTTTAACGACGACGATCAGCCAGAGACCAGTGTGATTTCTTTACCAAATTCCTCAGTAACTTTTTTCTTAAAATTTTGACTAGGAACTGATGAAATTTTTATGAATTTCACTACTTTTTGTGAATTCATCAAAATTTCAGATTCATCAGCATTAATCTCAGTCTTTACTGATTCAAAACTAAATTTATCATTAATTCAAAATTCATCTTCTTCTGAATCACTATTTTTTTCCTTGGAAATTTGTACGTTTGCGTCTTAATTTTTCTTGTATATAACGTGTCGGATGCACCAAGATGAATTGCATATTTAAAGTAAAACTGATCAACAATGTCCGTTAATTGCATGAGCTTCTTGTTGATTGCTCCATCTTGAGTAGAACCTACTACATCTCTTTTCATACAGAGACCAAATGAGCCCAAATAATCCTTAATATTTTGAATTAAACTTTCTGCTGGATAAGAACCGTAAACGCTATCGAGCCAGTTTTATAGGTTGACACCATTTTATTATTAATCAAGTTTATCTTTTACTATTTAGAGCGTAGATTAAGCTGCTGCTTGATTCTCTAGTCGAAGGCCTATTGATAGTAATTCCATGATTCAAAGTATTATTCCGCAAAGTAGTTGTGGATCCACCGAAGTATGTTGAAACAGAACCGCATCTATTACAGATGCCTTAAATAAAAATTCAATTACTTACAAATTTGATTTTTTATACCTTTCTATAATAAATAAACATTTAAAAGACTTAAAAAGAACCCGTTAAAACCGTTTTTGAAAACCGACAGTTTTTATTTATATCGGTTTTGACTTGAAGGCGCAGTTTACAGTTATCGGTTAAAACCGATTGGAAACCCTAGTAATGTTGCTTAATGTTGTTTTTAACCGCTGGCCTTTTATTTAGAAAAAATGTTTTGGTTTAACTTTCATCCTTATTCAAGATAATTAGATAAAGTAATTAAAAATTAAATAATAAACAAAAAATAATCTAAAGATGATTTTGATGAGTTTGACATTATTGGTTCAGCTAAACCTAAACTGTTCGAGTTAAAGGAATTATAACAATATTTTCAGATTTTGATAACTTTCATCTGAATTTTAAACAGTGGCTACTAAGATCACTTTATTGACCTAGGTGTTTATGGAGTGCTTGGTTGAAAATGTAACACTGAAGCGTAAAAAACGTTCATGACAACCTTTGGAGATCTCTGCTTACCAATAAAACCAACACGTGTTGATATTGTAAAACCTATACAAGTAGGGTGACCTGTTTGTAACAGCTTAGATATTCTACTGTTTTTCTGATCATCGTCTTTTCTTTTCTCCTTCATTATACCTAACGACCCACAATTCCATCACCATTTTTAGCGCCAATCTTTTGCAACTTGGCTCTCAATATAAAAAAACTTTCGGTGAGCAAGAAGACGCCAAATGACTTTTAAATTGGAATAAAAATAGCCTTAAAAAACGTCCCAGTATCCCCCTTTTATAAAGAAAATTAGTTTGCTTTTTAAATATACTTTATCTAAAATATGATCATAACTTATAATTAGATTTCGAAGTTCTTAATATATAAAAAATTAATCTCAAAAAAATAACTGAACAAAAAATGGCTGAACAAAAAATTACTGAGCGAAAAATTTGTTATAGAAAACAAAAGCTCTATAAACTCAAAAATCTTGTTTTAAATAAAAAATATTATGAGGAAAACTTGAATTTGTTATAAATTTGAATTTGAATTTGTTTATTCATAAACTTAAATTTAACTAGCAAAAATATCATATAAAAATAAAGTTTTAGCTGCAAACTTTGATGAAGTGGAGCAGCACCAGGCACCACTATGATAACGTAATTCGAGACACACAGGGTGTCTTAGTTAGCTTAAAAGCACGTCAAATCAACTTTTAAAACTTAATTAGTAAAAAAATTGTCCCGTTCTTGGCAGGTTTTCAAATTTGCCGTGTTAGTTGTTAATAATGTCCACGCAGAGTATACTTTGATAGCGGAACTAAAAAGTCGACTTCTATTCCGTTTGTAATTTTATACTGCTAAATCAAGTTGCCCCCTTTTCGCTGCTCTTCTAGACGGTAAGATTGAGTGTGACCAGTTTATCCTCGTAAGTTTTTTGTTTTATCCCGGTTCTTGTTTTGATTGCTCGCTGTTGAACGCGTTTCAAGTGTTTTTATGCCACTTTTCAGGCAAGGAGATTAGAATTGGATAGCATACTTGAGAAGAGGTCTAATGTATGTTGTGAGAGTTACCCTCAATAACATTATTCCTTTTGTGCCAAATGGTTTCTTTGCCCAAGTACCTAATTTGCACTACTTTCACTTCTACATGATGCCTAACTTTTAGGTGGTTTGTTTGTTAGGAATACTTGAGTCGCGCTCAATAATTGTTGTTCCGAGTTATAATAGATTGTAGTCAATGTCAAGCATTGATTAAATGCTGATTTGAGTGATCGACATGAATAACTTTATATTTCTCTAAATTGAAAAAGTGTAAAAGTTTCATTTTCTAGACCATTTGACTGCAAGATCTATGTTTATTTGTAGTTTTATTGCATTATCTTTTGTTTTCATAACCCTAAGTTCTCTATCATCAGCGTAGATCTTTATATGATGCGCTATGTTGTGGAAAAGTCGTTTACATATACCAGAAACAGAAGTGGACCTAACATTGAAAAAACTTGTGGAACTCCGCAAGTAACATTTACACATTCAGACTTGCTACTACTGATAACCAGCATCTGTTTTCATTTTTATAACCAGTCTGTTATCCACTCCAGGAGTGCACCGTGTATGCCATATGCTTTAAGTTTTAGAAGAAGACGCCGGTGAGGTACTTTGTCGAGCTTTAGCAAAGATTGTGTAAATTACGTCTACGGCATAATTTTGAAATAGTGCTTCTGTTTGTTAAGATGCCAATTAAAATCAATTAAAAATTTAAAAATATGTTAAAAAGAAGATCCAATATTTGTAGCATATGTATTTAGCTTTATCATTATTTAAGAAAAGTTTATTAGCTTCAAACTAAACATTGAGATATATTAGTTTAGCGTTAACATTAGAAAAACAAATTTTAAATATTGATCAGAAGAGATTATGAAATTATTATACGCAAAAGGAATAAAGTTTAGCAATTAGGAGGATAAATGAATATTATTTTTATACATGAAGCTGTGGACCAAGTAGTTCCTTCTAGTTGCGAAATAAAAGTTAAATAAATAAATAGTATAAACCATAATGTAAGGCAATTTTTAAGTTTGTAACCCCTTCTAATCGAAGAGAGTGGTCATAATTTTTGAACGCTGAAAGTTAATATTATGAAACATAAAATCCATTGATGACTTACAAGTCGAGTTGCCCCTCACGTTTGGGGTGGGAGGATGATAAAGTTAAAGGGCTTTTTTTGTTCATAGCCTTCATTTATCGCAATTTTTTGCAAAGCCTCATTATTTCACATAGTTTTTGAGCATCTACCAAATGTTTGGAGTTTGTTCCATGTCTGGAAGTTAGCTATAGCAAGGTGGTTTTTTCATGAATGATTTTTGTCGATATAGGAATTAAAAATCTTGTCATTAAAACTATTTTAATAAGTATATCACCAATAAAAATTAAAGGCATAACTTAGTAAGTAAGTGTTTTATACCATAAGGCTAAAAAAAAATCATTTAGCTTAGTTAAATATTAATGATAATTTGTTTTACCTAAACCATTTATATAATTTTATTTTCATTTGTTTTACGCTTTACGTATTTAAAGCATTTTTTAAGTAAACCTTAATTTCTCAAAGCATGCAAGGATATTATTGGTAAAAATGAATTTTTTAAAAACACACTTTAGTGGCTCAGTGATTTGCATTGGGACCGAAAATTAGAAAATGATCAAATGTAGACAGAGGCGTCCCGAGGGTGGGGAGGGGTGGCATGGGGATGTCTAGCCTCCCTACTAGATTTACTAGTCGGCATTTTGATCACTTGAGCCGGCAAAATTGGATCGATTGGCAGTCGGCAAACTTGGCGGAAAATTTATTGCCGAAGAAAATGTGATCGAGTTCCTCAAACAAAAAGATGAAGAAAAAGCAACAAAGGAAGCCGTAAAAGTTGCTAAACTTAAAGCAAAGCGTAGACTCTCTATGCCAAGTATTCAAATGCCTGAGCATAACAATGCTGAGCAACCTCAGCAAAAACAATAATGAAAAACAAATACCAGCAGCCAAACGATTAAAAGTTGCAAAATGTAAAAAGTGTAGAGTATAGTTACACACAGAAATGTTGCAATGCGAGAATTCGATATGTCGGGAACGGTTGTGCAAAAAAACTTGTTCCAAAAAAATGTAGTTGGAACTAAATTTTTTTGTCGCAAAAAATGTAAAAACTTTAATATAGTTTCTTAAATATAAGTTGTGTTAAAAAAAAATAATAAAAAGAAAGTTAAAATTTAAAAACTTCAATGTTTTCTCAAGTGAGCGGTTTTATCAGAATGTCGCCTAAAACCGCACAATTTTGGTTTTTTAAGTTATTATTTTCGATAATTTTATTATTATTTTTTTAACATGCATTTATATATATTATGTAGTTTTTATTATCAATCTATTAAAAAAAAAAAAAAAAAAAAATAAAAAAGTTATTTAATTTTTATTAATAAGTGTGCGGTTTGACCCGGTTTTACTCTATTTAAAATGTAATAAAAAAAAAGAAAACTTTTTTTTTGCAAAAAAGAAGATCAATGCCGACATATGTCGGTCCAACTGACAGTAATGTCGCACCAACTGACAGTAAATCTGCTACTAATAAACTATTTAAGGATAGCTTTGCCACTTCCGTAGCGCAGAAGAAGGACGCAGAGGGTGAAGACCTTTAACATTAAATTTCCTTATTTTTGAGTTTTTTTTAAAAAAAAATTATTTCTAAAATGTCTGAAGAAATTCTGAGAATTCTGTAATCTTAACTGATGAAGTCGTTGTTGAAGAAATTCACGAACCAGTTGCCCTTTCTACCAGTGTTGATATAGGTAGTTATGTAATGTTTAGTTACAATTAATTGTAAAAAAACTTGTTCAAGATTGTTAATTTGAAAAAAAAAAAATTGTTAACTGATAATTAATTATCAATTAATGTTTTAGTTTTTATTTATAGACAATTTTGATAAAGTTTTTTTATGTTTATAATGATATATTAGAATTGTTTATCAGAAAATATTATTAGCTATTTTAAATAATGTTTTTGTTAAAATTTTGTAAGAGGATTTCTGTACTTATGTTAAGTATCTTTTATTATTTTTAAATGTTTGAAGTTAAAATAAAAAAAATGTATTAAAGACAAATCCATTTCTTGTAGTCTATTGGCTTTAAATTTTGATACTGTTTGTGCCAGGAATAAATGAAACAAAAAACACATAGGATACATAAGCGAAGGCTCAAGGCCAAAACCAAATACTTTTCCTTTAACATCATCATTTAATTTATATCATAAAATTGTTTCATGTATTTATAATGATGTGATATTTTCAATATCATCATTTTCCATATTCATGGTGAAAAGCTTTTTTTTTTTAAAATTTATCTCTACTTGGTAGCAATTAACATGGTCTAATACGCCGTAGTTAATACTATGTTGCAAAAAATCAAATCATTTGAAATTCTAGCAATTTAATTACACAAATTTTTGATTTTAAAATTTTAAATTATAATTTGAAATTTATAAATTTTTCTAATAATTCATAATTTTATAATAATTTATAATTCATTTTTTGTAAGGTTTATCATAAAACATGTCTGTTTTATGTTTAAAATAATTTTTGCTTTGTATTTGTGTGTGTGTGTGTGTGTGTGTGTGTGTGTGTGTGTGTGTGTGTGTGTATATATATATTTGCATATGTGTATATATATATATATATGCATATATATATATATATATATATATATATATATATATATATATATATATATATATATATATGTATATGCGACAATTTTATAGCCTGACTCGCAACAAAGTGCTGCTAAATCAACTGACAAATAGCCTGACTCGCAAGGGAGTGCTGCTACATTGACTATCTTATAGCCTGACTCGCTAGGGAGTGCTGCTACATCTACTATCTTTTAGCCTGACTCGCAAGGGAGTGCTGCTACATCGACTGAGAGTTTGGTTGGGGCAGGCAGTCTATGAATTAATTAAAAAAAAAATTCCAGTCTTGCATTCTAATTTTTACTTTTTGTCAACAAAATACAGAAAAAACTTTCTGACAACATAAGAGTTGTATATATGTATATATATGTATATATATATATATAGATATATATATATATATATATATATATATATATATATATATATATATATATATATATATATATATATATATATATATATATATATATATATATATATATATATATATATATATATATATATATATATATATATATATATATATATAGATATATAGATATATATATACATATATATATATATATATATATATATATATATATATATATATATATATATATATATATATATAACCAACCAAACCCTCAGTCGATGTAGCAGCACTCCGTTGCGAGTCAGGCTATTTGTCAGTCGATATAGCAGCACTCCCTTTTGAGTCAGGCTGTTTGTCAGTCTATGTAGCAGCACTTCCTTGGGAGTCAGGCTATAAGATAGTTGATGTAGCAACACACAGGCATGATTTACAGTAAAAAAAATAAAAATAAAAACATTTTATTAAAAAAAATAAAAATAAAAACATTGTTTATATCTTAAAAACATTCAGAATGTTTTAAAAACATTCTGGTCAATTAAATTTGCGTTTTTGTGGTTTTTTTAAAAAACAATTAATTTGTCATTAATTTAATGGTTTTAAGCTCGTCCAACACGCAAATGTTGGATGAAAGTCAAAAGTGACGTATGTGTTGGCGTAAGAATCACTTTTTTCCTTCCGTGCTTCCCAAATGCAACAAACTATATATATATATATATATATATATATATATATATATATATATATATATATATATATATATATATATATATATATATATATATATATATATATATATATATATATAACTCCTAACTGGTTGTCAGAAAGTTTTTCCATATTTTGTTGACTCAAAAAAAAATTAAAATGCAAGGCCGGAATTTTCTTTTTTTATTACTCGATAGACTGCCTGCCCCAACCAAACTCTCAGTCGATGTAGCAGCACTCTCTTGCTATATATATATATATATATATATATATATATATATATATATATATATATATATATATATATATATATATTCTCAGCAACAAAGTTAAAATGTCAAAGTTTTTACAGCAAAATGATCAGTAATACTTTTTAATGTTTATTATTCAGGCAACCAAAGCATTAATGTTTAGGTAAAGGTTTTTTTAGCAGGGTTACTAGATAATAGTAATAGTTTAGGTTTAATTTTATTTTATATATTATTTTAAAATTATCACAAGTTTGTAATATATTTAATTAATTCTTTAAATTAAAAAAATATTTATAAAAAGTATATAAATTGTATAAAAATTTTTAAATGTAAAAATATTGCAATATATATAAAAATATATATTGAACTTTATTTTTATCAGAGCATGAATCTGAACAAGAAAAATAAAGAAGTTATTCAAGAAGAAAATGAAGAGCCTGAGGAGGAAAATAATTCTGATGAAGAAGCAGCAGCTAATGAAGAAGATCCTGTAGACCCTATGGATACACTTCGTGAAGCCTGCGGAAAAACTAAACACTGCTCTGAACTAATGGAACTTTTTGAAAAATGTGAAGAGAGAGTTAAGTCTAAAGCTCATACTGAAGAAACCTGTGCGGAAGAATTACTAGACTTTTTTCATTGTCAAGATATGTGCATGGCTAAAGATTTATTCAAGCATTTAAAATAAAATTGTTTATGTATTAGAAATTTTTACTTGAATTAAAAGCCAGTACTTCTACTGCAAAATCAATATTTTTATTTACTTTAAAATGTATTTTTGTTGTTGTTGTTGTTGTGTTTTTGTTATTCCTAAGAGTTTCAAATTTGATAGTGATGTCAATCACTGTCAAATTTGACTATCACCGTTAAAGTGATAAATCAATTGGAAAGTGATAGTCAAAGAAATGTGCCTGTGTTGAATAATTTTAATTTCTTAGTACTAGTTACCACATTTGAATATTTATTAAATTTCTAAAGCATGATAGTTATGTTTTGTTATGTTATAGTTATGTTTTTTCTTTTTTTTCCTCATTTTTAATACCAGTTATTAGTATTTTTCGATTCAGTTTTTTAATATTTCTTATGCTTTTTTACTAAACTTATATATTAATAAAATTTTTATTTTATTTTAGAAAATTATTCATGTTTATAATTACTTTTAAAGATGACTACTGAAAATGATGATAATTAAATTGAAAAGGTTGTATTGTATTCATTTAAAAATCCATGTGAGCCAGTTGAATGTCCCAATCTTCCTTTCAAAGGAAGTTGTCTTAGTGTAGCTGAATTTCAGAAGATAAATAGATTTGGTGAGGGTACATATGGAGTAGTTTATCGTGCTAAAGATTCAACCACAGGACAAATTGTTGCGCTAATACTAGTTCGAATGTATAAAGATAAGGAAGGTCTACCTATCAGTAGTTTACGTGAGATTAATTTGTTGATGAGAATCAAGCATAAAAACATTGTGAGACTTTTAAAGAAGTTGTTGTTGGAAGACCTTTAGAATATATTTTTTTAGTTATGGAGTACTGTGAACACGATTTAGCAGGGTTACTAGATAATATGTTGACTCCATTTACAGAATCTCAAGTCAAATGCTTGCTTATTCAGCTTTTACTTGGTACTGAATACCTTCACAACAACTTTATTATTCATAGAGATATAAAAATGTCAAATATTTTAATGACAAACAATGGAACTTTAAAAATAGGTGATTTTATTTTTATTTTTCACAAGATTTTTTGTACCAATGAATCTTGAAAATAATAAGCAAAGCTTTTCCTAATTAGCATTAACAAACTCCTCAAGATTAATACCAAAATACAAGTCTGTAATTTTAAATCGCATTATGATTAGCTGTTGCATTAATTACTTGAATTTTTTAATTCTCTTACTGAAGAAAAATGTGTCAGAAGTCTTGAAAGTTTATTAAAATTTTTTAAATAATCCAAAATTTTCAATATTTTAAATATTACAATATTTAAAATATAATGCAATCTAATAATATAAGTTAATTGTATGTGGCTGAGAATAATTTTTTCATGTTTTAAAATTATATAAATCTAAAATATTCTTAACTTGTTCAACTTACGACTAATATATTTAGTTATAATTATCCGTGTGAAACTAATTTTGCCCAGGTAATTAGTAAATTTTTAAATTTAGTCTGTCTTTTTTTTAATCAGCGGATTTTGGATTAGCACGAACATTTGGTAAGTCGGGTAAGTTAATGACTCCTGTAGTGGTGACACTTTGGTATCGAAGTCCAGAGCTTTTACTAGGTTCACGACTCCATTCACCTAAGGTAGATATATGGGCTATTGGTTGTGTCATGGGTGAACTTCTATTGTGCAAGCCTCTGATGCCAGGTAAATTTTGAAAATTACTTTTTGTTACGTTTTTAATTGCATTTGAAAATAATTACTTTAGGACTTATCTTTTGAAATATTTTATTAAAGTTATGCAAAACGCTTTTACAAATTACTTCTATTGATTGTTTAATAAATGAATAAATTTAATTTAAATTATTGAAAAGCGAAATTAATTTATTGAAATGAAGAAATATAATATTTTTAAGTTGTATAAGCATTTTTTTTCAAAAGTTGCAAAGAAAAAATTGTTTAAAAAAATAATGTAGTCTTTTTAAAATTGTAATTTTTATACATTTCATGCTTTAATTAGTAAGTCAACTTAAAAAAAAACAACTTTTAAACCATTCTTTGTAAAAATAGATAAATAATAATAATATTAATAATAATAATAATAAATCATGGGAAAATTAAATTTAATTTATTCATACTTTGATGTAACTTTAAAAAATAATCTCTTGAATGATTTTTAGAAAGATATGAAATAAGAGTTTTAGACCTAGAAATTTCTCATAAAAGTACGTACATAATAAAAAAAAATTTAATTATAAAAATTTAATTTACACGTAATTAATTTTTGATTTTATTTAAAGCCTTCACATAAAATAAAAAAATTAAAAAAGAATAACAAAAGTTATTCGTAATGTAAAGATTTTTTAATTGCATTTAAATTGTTAAAACATCAATTTGATGTTTATTGGAAGCTCATTGATTGTGTACTTCAGAGAGAACCAGCAGCCTCCTTAGATTTGTTGACTGTATTTTTTTCGTTTGTTTTTTTTGTTTTTTTTGAGTACAACCCATTTTAGTTAATACTTTTATTTTAAGCTAAATCTAAAACAAATTAAAAAATTTAATTTTAGTGTCCCCCTAAAAAAGTTACATTGAGTTATACAATTTTCAAGTAATTATATGTATATTGAAGATTTACATAACTATTACATAATTATATATAAAAAACTAGTTCATATATATTAAATAAACAGTTTCTAATTATTAATATAAGCGGTTAAAATCAAACTAATAGACAAAATCCAGTTAAAACAAAACAGTATACAGAAAACACAAAGGTTGTTCAACTAGTCATGATTATCAACCCCTTCTGTGAATCAAGCTTTAATGAACCTTCTGCTACCAAATAGGCCAGATGGACTGATTCTTATATTGTCTAAAAACATTGGCTTTCCAAACCCTCTAGGATAAGGAACAAAAAATATTTAACATAGTTGGGTTTGCATCTAAAAATTGTAAAAATTTTAAATTTTATCAAAAAATGTTAATACCTATAAAACGTAAATATCTATAAAATTTAAAAAAAATTTAAATATCTCAAAATTTATCTATATATATATATATATATATATATATATATATATATATATATATATATATATATATATATATATATATATATATATATATATATATATATATATATATATTAATTAGTAAGTGACCGGGGCTGTTTTTTGACCGGGCCCGGTTTGATAGAAAATATAGCCAGGGCCGAGTTTGTGACCAGTTTTGTATAAACATTTATACATCCTAAACAGTGTTTCACAGGAAGATGTGCGATCACACGTCCTTATATGAACAGGTAAATTATATTTTGCTTTGACAATTTGACCGCGGCTATTTCAAAAAATATTTCAAAAACATGCTGAATAAAAATATTTTGAATTATACCTTAGGTGAAATAAATTACATAGAAACTTCTGAACAAACTTATTTATATTAGCAAAACGCTTTTAAATAAAGTAATAATTTACTGATGATTTTTTTAAAAGTATTATTGACAGTTGTTTATAATTTTTTTAAGTTCTATTATATAAATTATTTAAGTATGCATTTTTTATTATATACGTTATTAAAAAATTAAAAAGTTATTTGTTTTTTAAACGATGGCTTTCTAATGCAACAAAAGTCTTTTCAAAAAATTATAATATAAGAATCATTGAAGTTAAAAAGATAAAAAAATTCATTTAAAAAGATAAAAAAAATTTCATTGAAAATGTTTTTGCAAGCCGTTACAATTTAATAAATTTGATATTTAATACTTTCATATTGTACACCCAGATCAAGGGTGCCACAAGTCAAAAAGTATCAAACTGAGAAAATCAGGGTTGAAGTTTTAAGTTTTAATATTTTTTCCAGCAAAGAGTGCCATTTGTATCTGTCATTTTGTAAACATTCGTTTTAGACTTGTGGTATTTTGTTACAGGCCAGTGTACAACACATAACATACTATCAAATGACATTCATAACTCAATATCCCTAATTTTTGACTTGTGGCACCCTTGATCTGTGTCTACGATATTATTGAAAGGCTTTTTAATAAAATGAAAAAAAAAATTCTAACAAATTTTTATATTAAGTATTAATAAATTGTTGTTTTTACTATTGAATATTTATTTTTTATGATAAATGTTAATATTTTGAAACAATTTTAACTAAAAAAACAATAAAAGTACAAATGTTAAAATAAAGAATGAAATGGTTTTTTAATGCGTAATTATTTACCAGTTTACATTTACATGGAAACTGATATTTTTAAATTAGTAAAAAAAAACTATAATTTAAATTAAGCATGAGTATTTTTTAAACAATCGTTAAAAGTAAATTGTTCTTTTTATTTTAAGGGTTTCCGATAATATTGTATAAACATTAATAAAGATAAAAAATTATTCCGAACGTAATTAAAAACATGATTTAAATAAACTAAGCATTTTAATTGGTTGAGTTTTGTTTTTATTTTTTGTTTTTTTTTTCTCTTTCATTAAGATTTTTTTTCTTTTTTTAAGTAAAATTTTTTTTAGATAAGTTTGAGTAAATTTTTTTAGCGCATTTTTAAATTTTGAAAACATGTTAAAAGTTGTGGTCAAATCGTCAAAACAAAGTATTTTTTTGCGTGGTCATTTAATTGCATGTGATGGCACGTCTACCCCTGTGAAACAGTGCTTAAGTATATATTTTTTGTTCAAAATTCATGTTATATTTTGTGTGTGTATATATATATATATATATATATATATATATATATATATATATATATATATATATATATATATATATATATATATATATATGCATAAATAAATATCATGATCAACATGATCATCATCATTATTATCATCATCATCATGATGACATTATCATGATCATCATCATCAACATCAACAGCATAAAAGAGGAAGACTAAAACCTAATGATGATGATGATCATCATCATCATTATGATCATGATGATGATCATCATCATCATTATGATCATGATGATCATCAGCATCATCATTATGATCATGATAATGATCATCATCATGATTATATATATATATTTATAGTATATATTATATATATATATATATATATATATATATATATATATATATATATATATATATATATATATACTATAAATATATATATATATATATATATATATATTTTATATTACCTTTTAGACATTACTTTTTTCTGGTGATATATATATATATATATATATATATATATATATATATATATATATATATATATATATATATATATATATATATATATATATATATATATATATATATATATATATAGTATATATTATATATATATATATATACATTATATCTATAAATATATATTATATATATACATATATATATATATATATATAAATATATATATATATATATACATATATATATATATATATATATATATATACATATTTATATATATATATATATATAATATATATACATATTTATATATATATATATATATATATATGTATCTTTTTTTTTATTTCAGAGCATTACCTTTTAGACATTACTTTTTTCTGGTGATATATATATATATATATATATATATATATATATATATATATATATATATATATATATATATATATATATATATATATATATATATATATATATATATATATATATATATATATATATATATAGAACCCTTAGATGTTGTCCGAAAGTTTTTTCCATATTTTGTTGACAAAAAGTAAAAATTAAAATGCAAGACCGGAATTTTTTTTTTTAATTAATGATAGACTGCCTGCCCCAACCCAACCCTCAGTCGATGTAGCAGCACTCCCTTGCGGGTCAGGCTATTTGTCAGTCGATGTAGCAGCACTCCCTTGCGAGTCAGGCTATTTGTCAGTCGATGTAGCAGCACTCCCTTGCGACTCAGGCTATAAGATAAGTCTATGTAGAAACACTCTGCGCATGATTTACAATAATGAAAATAAAAATTAAAACATTTTATTAACATAATTAAAAAAAAAACATTTTTAAAAAAAAAATTAAAATAAAAACATTTTATTAAAAAAAAATAAAAATAAAAACATTGTTTATTTTGTTAAAAACATTCAATTTTTTTTAAAAACATTCAGATTGATTTTATAAACATTCTTGTAAATTAAATTTGCGTTTTTTTGGTTTTTTTAATAAACTATTAATTTGTTATTAAATTAATGGTTTTGACTTTCGTCCAACACGAAAATGTTGGACGAAAGTCAAAAGTAATTAAAAGTGACGTATGTGTTGGCGTAAGAATCACTTTTTTCCTTCCGCTCTTCCCAAAGCCAACAAACTATAGATCTATATATATATATATATATATATATATATATATATATATATATATATATATATATATATATATATATTTAAGTACAGTTTATGTTTAAACCATTAAATTTAATTGAAGAAACTAATATATATTCTTTAGGGTACATGAAGTTGAAGGAACTATTCCGTTTGATACTACACTTACTGTACAGGTATATGATTTTGACCGTGGTGCAATCCGAAATGAGCTTATTGGTCAAACTCAAATAGATATTGAGAATAGATACTTTACTAAATATAGAGCAAAGTGTGGACTGCCACAAGAATATAAAAAGTAAGTGTTTTAATTGCTTTTTAATTTTGTTAAATTTTTGCTTTTCTAGTTAACAGTTAATTAATTAATAAAATAGTTTATTAAAAAATGAATACAATAATTTATCAAAGATTGTTAAAAAAAGGGAACTAGCTTAAATAAAGTTTTATTAATTGGCAATAGGCAAGGTGTTGCTAAATGGCGAGATATTCAATCACCAACAGAGATAATATCAGAGCTTGCATTGAGGTGTAAGATTGATGTAGATTACAAAGGTATATCTTTAAAATAAAATATATTTATAAAATATTTAGATCAAACAAAATATATTATAAAATAAAATATACCATAAAATAAAATATTTAGCAAAAAGAAACTATTTACTTTAAAAATGAAAAAAAAAAGAAAGCAAAATAGTATTTAACTTTTTGTTGCAGTGATGGAGCTAAATCTCTAATCATTTAATAATCAACAAATTTTTTCTCTCTTAATTAATGTTTAGATTCAGATTCTGACCAAGAGGAAATTGCATTTGCAGCTTTAAAAAAATTTCAAAGAACAGACTTTAAGTTTGTTCCAGAACATGTAGAAACAAGAAACCTTACACATCCTAATCATCCTGAAGTGTCTCAGGTTTTAAATAAAATAGAAATATTTTTTGTTTTGTAAAGATATTTTTTACATATTATAAAAGTTTATTAAATTTTTTTGTTCATGTTCCATTATTTATTTTGATGCTGCTTAATTCTTGACTAGTATTAATTTTATTTTGCAGGGAAAACTTTTAATGTGGGCAGACATTTTTCCTGCTGGTAATCTTCCTCCCCCTGTCGACATTGCAAAACCAAAGCCAGTAAAATATGAAATTCGTATTATTATATGGAACTGTTCAAATGTTCCATGCATTGATAAAAGTATTTTGCTAGGGAACATGCCGACAAGTGATATTTACGTTAAGGGGTAAAAGATATTTTTATTGAGGGTTTACGTTAAAGGGCAAGTGGTATTCACTTTCTTCAGTAATTAAGGTCCATATATTACTGAATATATTTTTCACATAAAGTTTGATAAAAGCTTGTAGTCAGAGAACAGTTCTTTATTTCACAGAAGAAAAAAAGTGTATTGCATTAGCACTCTAGTATAATTTTATATTGAAAAGAATCAATTTCAGTTAATTTTTAGTTACTCAAAAACTGTTTAACACATATTTCTTTTTTTTTTTTTAATAATTTTTTGTAATAATGATTTCATAAAATGATTTCAATGATTATTGTTAATGATTTTTTGTTTGAGTTTATTGGTATTTTTATTTGATTGTATTAATTTTATGTGTTAAATATTGGTGTTAAATTATTATCTTAAAATGAATTTTAGAAAGTTTTCTCACCCACCTCAAGCTTATCAAGACCACCCTGTTTATTAATTTTTACCTTTTATAAACAAAGTAACTGTATCTTAAAACTAACAAAAAATTCAGTGTAAATCAGTCTTTAAAATCAAGAAAATATAACTCACTTATAACAACATAAGTTTTAATCTTATCAAGGAGATTTTAAACGGTTCTATCCCTGAGCCTATTTTGTTTCTTATCTACATTAATGATCTTCCTGACAACCTTACACCTAAAGTAGCTCTTTTTGCTAATGACTCAACTTTATACTCCTGACTTGACAAAAAGTCTTCTTTTTTCAATCGCTTAGAACAGGCAGCTGATCTTGAATCTGATCTCGCTTCTGTAACAGATTGGGGCTCACAGTGGCTTATAAATTTTAACTCAAACAAAACTCTGTTATTTACTGCAAACAACTATCACAGTACTGTTGACATTCCTATACTAATGAATGGCAACCCTCTCACTGAGTCCTCTTCTTTAAATCTTCTTGGATTATCTTTTACTACTGACTTTTCATGGAAACCATATATACAATGGGTTGCTAAATTAGCATCTGCTAAGGTTGCTTCTCTTCATTGTGCTGACCATTTTCGCTCCCCTGATTCCATTCTTTACCTCTACAAATCTCTTATTCGTCCCTGTATGGAATACTGCTGTCATATTTGGGCTGGTTCTTCTACTGATGCTCTTTCTCTTCTAGACAAGGTCCAAAAAAGTGATGTAAACCTTTTTGGACCCAGCCTAGCTTGAGTCTCTTTCTCATCATTGTAAATTTGCAAAATTATCTCTAGTTCCATCTACCAAAACTATTTTTTGTTTCAGTATTTCCTAACTTAATAGTGGTTGCTTTCAACCCTGGTAGGAGTGAATTAAAAAATTTAATTAAATTTCTCTTTTCTACAAGTATTATCATGATTACTGCTCAAATGAGCTATCATCTCTAGTTCCAATCTCCTATCATCTATCTATCATCTATTTCCATCAAATAAAACTCATTCTTGCTTGACTCATCATTCATCAAAGTTTTATTCTTTTACTGTCTTTGTCCCTGCATGCTCTAAAAACTTTTATTCGTCTAGTTTTTCTGACTCATACAACCTTCGACTTTAAGTCTTTTGTCAACTGTTTCTTTGCTCTACAACTCTATTCTTTTTTTTCTAATAACTCCCAACTTAATAGTGGTTGCTTGCTGCCTTGTTGGGAGTAAATCAGAATTAAAAAAAAAAATAAAGTTCTTACCTAACTGTTTATTAGATTTAGAAAAAAAAAACGCAAATTGCATTGTTAAAAAAGTATTTTTTTTATATAGTTGGTTGAGTGGAATGCCTGGAAAGTCACAAAAGACTGACATACATTATAGGTATCTGATTTCAAGCAATAATTTATTGTTTTCCATAGTATAAAAAAAATATCATATATTTTCATAATACTTTTTTTGAAATGATAATAAATGTTCATGTCAATTTATTGTTGCACTTTTATTACTGCTTTTAATTTTTTCAAGAAATCACTTTAATAAAATTTATTTTAATAACTTTATCATGAAAATCAATAAATGAAAAAAATGAAAATTGGTATAAAGCTTGTTTTCCATGACAATTCTTAATAATAATAGTACAACAGTCACTCAGAGATTTTTAATGAGAACCAAGAAATTGGCACTAGTCTGTGATTTTGGCATAAAAGTTTTAAATTGACAATTTTGAAAATTTGAAATAAAAGTAGTTGATGAGAATTTTTCTTTTTCTTTCTATTAAAGATTCAAGAATTAATTGAAGATTCAAATTATTGAATTCTTATTCAGACTCAAATTATCAATGTGGTTTCTTCTTCTTTTTTATACTTCTTTTGAAACAAAAAAAAGTGTTTTAAAAATAATTGGTTAAGAAGGGATTGTTTTTTACCATATTTACTTCTGGGAGTGGTTTTTTTACCCTTTTTTACAATATTCACTTCTGCGAGTGGAATACAGTTTAAAAAAATTATATATTTGTAATTATAGTGTGCTTGTTTTTTGTGTATGTGTGATTATAGTGTGCTTGTATGTGTTTTTTGCATATTTGTAATTATATTGTGCTTGTTTTTTGTGTATGTAGAGAAATGTCTTTTCAATGTTTTGTTTGTAATTCTCATTCTTATAGATCAACAGATGGCAGTGGAATGTTCAACTGGAGGTTTATATTTCAGTTTGATTATTACCAAGCAAAGAGAATGTTTATATTCAAAAAAAAGGTCAAAAACAACATTTTTATTTAAACATAAGTTTTATAAAAAAATTTTATCTCTAGGCTAAACTTTAGACAGTATCAAAATTATTGGACTCTAAATTCTAAATTTTTTTCTTTTTCTGAAAAAAGAAAAAAATTTCAATTCAATTGTTCAAAAAATTCAGTGGATTCAAGTCATTATTTAGTCATTACAAGTCATATATTTGTGTGAACAAATTTAAAATTGTGGTACCACTATGTAAAGATGGAAGTTTTTTCACTGAATGTATTAAAATTGTTCAGAGTTCTTATGCTTTTTATAACTTATATAGAAACTTAAAAGCATCTCTCCACCATATAACCACCATCATCACCAAATCATATCTCTACCCAGGACTTTTTTTTACCACTTCTGCTTTGTATGCTGTTTGAAGAGAATGATATTTGTTTACAATGATTTTATTAAAATCATAGTTAAAGCTTGCATAGTTAAATTTTTCAACAATGTAGGTGTATGTTATATATTTTAATATTTATATTTTTATGTTATATATTTTAATATTAGAATCAAGATGTGTTATGAGTCACTTTTGATTTTTCTTTTTGCAGAAGTTGCTGTTGTAGACGAATCTTTTTTTTTTTTTTTCACTTTGTGTAATATCTTGCTTCCCAATTTTACTTTGTGACAATGTAACTAGGCAACTAAATACTTTCTTTACTAGCTAAACCGCTACAAGCGTGTGAAATCATGTTGATGAAGAGTCTATTTTAATAGAGCAGCTCAAAATTTCATCTTTTAACCACACAGCAGATTTTGATAATCACTTTATAATCTTTTTGTTTCATCTTGAATATAAATTAAATCATCGTCATGCTTGTTTAAATAAATAAATATTCAATAAACTTGAATATAAATTGAATCATTTTCATAATTGCCAATGTCTTCACCACTTGATTTATCTTGTACACTATTCGTACTCTGTTTAGTTGATAATTTATTTAGTCTGCAGTATGTTGATAGATGAATTGACAAAAGAGTGTGGTTTCTGATGTTGCTTAACCGACAATACCTTGGTTTGAACTTGAATTTGTTGCAGAATTTTTTGTTTTTCCTACTCAACCAGTTTCCATTAGTTTCATTAATAATTGTCAACATAACTTTTCTTAAAGTTTTTGTTCTGCTAATTACACTAATTATTCTGCTAATTACACTAATTGTTCTGCTAATTACACTAATTGACATTTTTCAACTTGGTAAATTTCTCTGTTATACATTGTTTAGATATAACAGGAAAGTTTAATCTGTTTTAAAATTTGTTTAACTTGTTTACAGTTTTCAGTTGAAGTCAGCACTGAATTCAATATCAAGGCAATTAATTTGGGCAATCAAGGCATTTAATGGCAAAGAAAAAAAAAAGAGTTCTTATATGCAACTTTTTCCATATTTAAATTTTTATAACATAAAAACAAAAAATTAACATGCAAAAAAATCTGAAGAATTTTCCTTACAGATGATTTTTACTGAAATCACTTTTTGTTGTAAAATGTGTAGCTGTTTTGTATTGAACAGTGTATGACTTATGTATTGCACAGTGTATGACTCACTTATTGCACAGTGTATTGCAACTGTTGTATTGCACATTGTATAACTAAAATGTTGCACAGTGTATGACTTATATATTACAGTGTGTCTGACTTACATATTGTGTATGAGTTGTGTATGAAAATATAAAAATTAATTAGAAGTACAAATTATTAACAAAACTTCATTGAAAGTAATCAAACTAATTTATATTTAAAAAGGTGTCAACACCATTATTCCATTGTTGTAGAGATTTTTTTGTTGTAGGGTGTGTGATGCAGCAAAGTCTGTTATTCAATTTTTGTATTGTAATTTATGCTAGTGTTTGTAAAGCCAATATAAGTATTTTAAACATCTAAAATTTTCTGAAACTCCTAATTTTTTAGTTATCTCCATTATCAATTGATGAGACAGAATTTTATTTTCCAGCTGAGCTGATTTTAGAATGTAGAGAGGCTGATCTTATTGGCTCAAGAAAATTTGGTATTTTTGATCATTTGTTAAGTTTATTTTTTTGTCTTTAGTGATTTGATGCTTTGTTTTGAACTATTTTTTTTTAGATTGTTTGTTGAAGTATTAAAATCGTTTTATTATTATCGCTTTATTAAGTTAGTTTAGTTTATTAAAGTATTTAGTTAGTTTATTGAAGTATTAAAATCGCTTTATTAACTTTAAATGTTTAAATAAATCATTAGAAATTGAATCTTTTTACTTACAAACATTTCCCTGAAATTAGATAATCTATTGTCTAAAATCTGTAATCTATTATTGATAATTTATTGCTTTGTTAAAATAGCTGTAAAATGTTTCAAGAAATTATATCTATTGTCTTATATCTGTTGGTAGGAAGGCTTAATATTGATTTGCTAAAGTTGCCTCCATACTATATCAAGTCAAGTGGATGGACTTTAGAAGACTGGGAAGAAAGACTGAAAAACAAAAAAGAAAAGAAAATGTCTTTATTTAAATACAGAAATTTTAAAGGATGGTTGCCTTTTATGGTTCCTGATGAAATTGATCCAAAAAAAAATGTTGAACAGGTGTGTTAAAATAGTTACAGAAGAAAAAATTTTGTTTAATTTTTGAGGTATGTAGTTTAATATTAAAAAGTTAAATAAAAATAAATTAATTAAAGTAGTTAATTATTCTATTATTATTATATATTACTATTATTATTATATATTATTCTAATCATATAAAGTTGTTTAAAGGGACCCCCAAGTTTGGAAATAAGTTGTGTTTATATCTTTGATGAGCTTTACAAAATAAGTTTAGATTTAAAATCATTTTTTAAATTTCAAAACAAATTATTTATTGAGATAGTAATAAACAACTTCTTTATTTTTAATGCTATTTTTTTTTTTTTTTTTGAGAAAGAAATTTTTGGCTTTTTGATTTTTTCTGTTAAAAAAATCTTGTCTGATTACTATCTGGTCTGAAAGTTAAGTTGTAAGGTAGCTGTGGCACATTGGTTAGAGCTCTTACTTTAGAAGCAATAAATTCAGGGCTCAAAGCAAGCTCTGGACATTTTTTCACCACCAATAAGGAAGATGGCATAATTTTCCTAGTTAAATGCTCTTGTGCCATACTCTGTGACAAGAACGGTAGGGTCTTCTTGGGGCACCTAAAACAAATATAAAAAAGAAAAGAGTTTTTCCATTTCGTATTTAAAAAATTCTTTTTTAAAGAACTTCAAGTATGCTTGCAGCTTGTTTGCTACCTGCAACTTGCTAAGAAAAAAAAGTTAAACAATGTGAAGAGTGAAAATGAAATTTTAAAACAGTATAAAGTTAAGTCTGAACACTTTTTTTTCTGATGCTCAAGGAATTATATTAATTGAGTTAGACAATCCAAAGAAAAAAAAGAAACTTAATTAAAAACCGCTGTAATAAATTTATTTATTTTTACATATTGATAAGACAGAGAGGACTCTAAAGTCAAGGCTGATCTCTTCGTTTTATTTCTTCTAATATTGTTACAATCTTTGTAATCATCTTACTCTAAAACAAAAACCAAAATAAAGAAAAACGGTGTTTAAACCCCCTCATGCATCTCTGAAGTTTAAAATCTGTATCAATGCTTATTAAGTGACGATTAATGGTTTTATTTTAAATGCACTATTCTTGCATATCAAATAGGACCATCACCAATTTTAAAAAAGAACATTACCATTTAAAGTCTAAATATATAGTTATTTTTCTTTATTAAAAGATGTTAACAGACTTTTAATAACTAATTTTAAATAATTTGAACTTTTGGTTATCTAGTGCAGTGTAGCAAAAATGATAAATAATATAAGATAAGTATATAACCATATTACAAACTTTTTAGTTTCTAATCTCAAAAATTTAATAAACAGAGTAGTTTCTCACTTTTAAGTGTCATATTGCAAAGGGAAGTTTTTATTAGTGTGCATTGTTTAAGCCACATAAGAAGCCCATTATTACAACTTTAGGTTGATTAGCAGAAATAAGGTTGCTGCATAGATTATGTTATGGTGCTAAAATGTCATACGCTATTTATGGTAAAGTCAAGCTCTCTAATTATTAAAAACATGAATAAACCAACCAAAAGTGTTAATCAAAAAAATTATCAAATTAAAAAAAATTATTTTTCTTTACAAATAATCTTTAAAGTAGTTTTTTATCTTTTTTTAACTTTTTGTAAAATTCAAAATTAACCATTGTAATAGAAAAGGTTCTATTGTGCATTAGATAGAATGGTTGAGACAAGGGCTGTTGGTCTTGACATATTCCTCCTCCAGCAATGCAGCCTTGTGGGCAGTGAAATTGTATTTAAAAAAAACCATAACCTATTGCTAAAAAAGTTCCAGTGACTAGTTGTATTGTTAATCACAAAAATTTAATAAATAATGTATAATTAGAAGTTGAAGAAAGATCTATTAAAATAGAATTAATATGTTTTATATGATGGTTAATTTATATGATTAATTGATATGATTAATTGGTTAGTAATTCCAAGTAGACTATTTCTCTTTATGATTTTAATTAAATGAGTTGTAGTCAAATAACATATTATATACTCATGAAAAATAAATAAGATTGCACATGGTATTTTGTCAATAGACTATCTAAAGAAAATCTTGAGAAAGGTAAGAGTATCATTAGCAAATATTACCTGGGGTTGGTTGAGTGTATAAATCAAGAAAAAGCAGCGTTACATCCAAAGGAATCAAAACATGAGCTATTGAAAGATTTTGTTACAGATATTCCCATAACAAAAATATTCTATATATTTAAAAGTCTTTCATCAAGAGATCTAATGCATCTATTTTCAGATTTAATTATAAATTCAGATAGAAATGTGGCTGATTTTTGGTTGTCTTAATTAACTATTTGGCAAGCTCAAAAGAAATCCATTTGAGAAAATGCTGAAAACTATTAAAATAGCATGTTTTGATGGGAAAATTAAAGATGTCACAGAAGATAAAAAAGTCAAAAAGCGATAGATTTACAGTCTTGGTAAATATTGATAAGGAAATAAATCTGCATGACATTTCAGCTGTTGATCATGGACAAACTCAATATGGTTTGTTAGTTAAAATACTGGAAGAATATAGAATAAGTGTTGACAAAAAAGGTTAAATTTTTGATAGCACTGCTACAAGTAAAGAAAGACTTTATAGTACCAATGTCAGGACATAAATAAAACTCAATTTTACTTGCTTGCAGGAAACATATTTACTTGCTTGCAGGAAACATATTTATGAAGTAAATCTCAAACACTTTTATGAAAAACTTAGCAGTGGAATAATTACATTACAAGAAAATCTATTTACAAACAATTCTAGATTGAAATGACTGTTTAAAATATATCAAAGAATCTATTTGTTCACCCAGTTTGTGTTATAAGGTTCAAAATTTTGTTTGGAGGGTAAAGGATTTTATATATTAATAAAACTTTTATCAATAACTGCCAACTAAAAAAACTTAAAATATTGTAAACAGCATTTTAAGTGTCAATTGTATAACTTATATAATACAATTAGGAGTCACACTTAAAATGAAACTTTAAAGTTGTGGTTTTATAAAATGTTTACAATGTAAACATTTTATTTCTTTGCAAATATTGAATAAAATATAACTAATTGTTACATAGATAAATTATTATAAATCAATATTAAAAAATTTGTAAAAAAAAAATTTCCTATAAAAAAAGTAATAATTTTTGAAGTCAAAAAACATATTAGTAAGCTTTAAGACATTTTAGTAAGCTTTAAAAATGCAGTGATTTAGGAGCAACATTATTAATTTAATTGTTGGGATTGCCACAACAATTAAATTAATAATGTTGCTAACACAACCCTTAGACATTTACAATTGGTAAATGTCTAAGGGTTGTGGCATCAGAAAGTTTGGGAATCACTGTCTTAATTTAAGTAACATTTAAGTAATTTTTTACCACTAATTTTTATTAAATCTTTAATACCTGGAGTCCATCAAGCTATGCGATTGGAGTTGCAAAACTTTAGTACATTATGGGAAATATTAGAAAAAAAGCAGATACGTTTTTTACATTTATCTTTATTTTTACTACTTAATGACACAACCTCCCTATCGTGGTGACTTTGGTAAAGTCAATTAAACACAGTTCAAAGCACAAGCTTTTGAGGAACTTGAATGATTGATTTTTTTTTACTAGAAGAACAAGGAATATCAATGAGGTTTTTGAAAATCTTTGTGTTAATAAGTTCTGCTTTCAATTTTGTCTTGAATGCTGGAGATAAATATTACTTTGTTTTTTTTTCTATTTTTTTTAATCCAGTTTTATTTTTGAGTAATCTTTACAAGCTTGTTTATGCAATTTGGGCACTGCTTTTATATCTATATAATCCCTGTATTACCATGTAGAATATTTTAAAGAATATTTTTAATTTTTTTATATATTTTAAATTAGTTCAATACCATTACCATTGACTTAAAATGCACATTTATATAAATTAAATAACTTTTTATAAAACATATTTTAATTGAAGTTACAATTAAACAATTGTAAAATGTTTTTGACAAATGAATATAGATATTTAATTCAACAAAAATTTGCTTTTCAAAAATATTTGCTAATTAATATAAAGTAAAATTTAAGTTGTATTAAAAACAACATTTGTTAAAATGGTTGTCATGACAGTGTTGATGTGTCATTTGTTATAATGGCAGTCATGACATTATGAAAAATGCATTTTTAATTTTTGATACCAACAAAAATTGAGGTAACATTAATATCACTTATTAATAAATATCCTTAATTATGTTTAATTTGAAAAAAAATTTTTAAAAGTTTATAAAACTTGAATACAACTCCATGTTAAGAAATTTTTTTTATATTACAAAAAAAGAATATTGCTAACAAGTTTTAAACATCTCCAACACTGATATAATGAAGATATTTTTTCTAGATTTAATAATGTGTCTCTTAATTTAATTTTTAAAGTTCAGCTCTTAATATTCAAGTTAAATACTTTTGAAAAATAACTATTTTATGTGAATAACCCTAATTGGGTCATTCAGTCTAAGTCAAGCTAATGTGTGTTATAATCTTTTTTTGTCTAGGGTCGTGTTGAAATTGAAATTGAACTGGTTACTGAAGATGAAGCTAAAGATCGTCCAGTTGGAATCAGAAGAGAAGAGCCACAAGCACTTCCTAAGCCTGAGTATAGCCTGAGTATTATAATCTAATAATCTATGTTTCTGTACTTCTGTTTGATGAACTTTAGAAAAACCAAAATAAAGTTAAAATTATATAACAAAGATAATAATATTGTGTATTATATAATTTATTGCTTTTAATGAAAATAATTTGGTTGCGTATTCAGCAAACTTTTTCTTTCTTTTTTTTTCAACATCTTCGCTTCCAACAAGGCTGCAAGCAACTACTAATTAGAGTTGGAAGTTACTGGAAAAAAAAAGATGAATATTGTAGAGCAAGATAATGATTGACAGATGACTTAAAAGATTGCAAATTATATGAATTAGGAAAGCAAGACGAAGGAAGTGAATTCCGAAGAACTGATGTTCAAGGAAAAAAAACTAGATGAATAAGAGTTTTTGGAGCACTTAGGAATAGTCACAGAAAAAGGACAAGATTTAATTGAATGACAAGTAACACGAGAATGACTTTTAGTAGATAGCACAAGAGACGCTAGCTCTTTAGAGCAATGCTTATTATAGTATTTGTAGAAAAGAGAAAGAGAAACAACATTACGACAATGTGATAATAGATGGAGGTTGGCTACAAGAGCAGGTCCAACTAAATTTACAATGTCTTTTTGCACCTAATCTAAAAGAGAAAGGGCATCATTGGAAGGTCCGCCACAGATATGGCAACAGTATTCCATACAACTAATTCCAAACTTGCTTCTTGTTTTCTTATGTACATTTAATTGCATCCATTGATTCTTCAAACAGTTATTAGGGTGTCTTGATGAGTTTTCTACTTAGTTTTTTGAATCAAAATATACACAAATATTTTGACCACAATTTGTACTCTATGTCAGTTTTCGTCTTGATTTTTCATGGTAAAAACATAGTTTTGGCATTTATCTACTAAAAAATATTATTTAAATGAAAAAACAAAATTTGAGTTTTTTTCTTCAATTTCCATTGACCATTTTCAGTCATCAGTTTTTTCTTCATTTTCCATTGACCATTTTTAGTCATTAATTTTTGCTTAAATTTCCATTGACCATCTTCAGTCATCAATTTTTTCTTCAATTTCCATTGACCATCTTTAGTCATTAATTTTTTCTTCAATTCCCATTGACCATCTTTAGTCATCAATTTATGGTTTAGACTTGTTTTTGCTAAAAGAAGTTTTGAAAGGGTAAGAATATAATAAAGTTAACTAAATTAAAACTTAGATTAGAATTTTGCTTAAACATTTTAAAGAATTAAATTTAAAAATTGAGCATTTTAGTTTGTTTCTAAAAATCAATAAAATTTTGAATAAAATCAATAAAAATCTTGAATATAGTTTAGTAAATATAAGTTTGTAATTTCATTAAACTTTTTTTTTATAATTATTTATACTCAAAAAATTAATGTTCACTTTAAAAGGAATTATCTAAATCTAGAAAAAATGTGTATACCATACACCATATCATAGGACACATTGTTATAAGAAAAGTATTGCAAGCAGATAAGCTGGATTGCAGTTGATTTTTTTTAAATTTATTGTAATATGTATATATACTACATTTAACATTTCTTAAATTACAAGTCCATGATTCCATCAACATTCAAAAATAACAATACAGTTATTGACATTAAAGCTTTGCTTTAGCTATTTTTTACTTGTTTGTAATTTATCCATTATTTTCTATTATCTAAAGATATATCTAAAAACTTTAGAACTCCAAAAATGTATAAACGTTTTTGCTGATAATACCTGGTGTTACTTTAGATGAAATTACTTTTGTAACTAAATCTTTTTCTCGCAAATTATTTTCTTGAAGCTACTTTCAAGGTGCAACCCAATCCACGCATTGGTGCAATCCACCAGTCAATCCACGCATTTAAGTGCAACTCAATCCACACATTGGTGCAATCCACCAGCTAATCCACGCATTTAAGTTTTGTTCTCCTATAATTTTAAGTTATATTCTCCCATAGTTTCAAGCTATTTTCTCCCATATTTTTTTGTTTTTAGTAAAAACTTATTGACCTAATTAAATAACTTTAATATAAATAATTAAATTGTTTTTATTACATATTGTATTATATTGTGTTATACATGTGTTTTATTTTATATATAAAATTTTATGTATAAATTACATATATAAAAATTTTAAAATTTTCAATTTATTTTATATTATTTTTATTTTGTTATTAATTTAATTATATAAGAAAGAAATTGTTTGGCTTTTTTATTGGGATTTAATTTTTCTTCGTTTAATTTTTTTTTTTTTTTACTTTAATTTTAAATTAAAATAAAAAAAAATTTAAAAAAACAAAAACTTGAAAATCTTTCATAAACAGATTGATTGTGAATTCTATATTAAAAAGATTTTTTTTTTTTTTTTTACTAATTTCCAAAATAACAATTAGTTTATGTTAATTTTTTTTTAGTCGTCCTGAAGAAAGCTTGGGATTGTTTATGAATCCTTTCAAAATGGCAAGATTGTTGTGGAAAAGTTACAAGTGGTTCATTTTTAAAGTATTATTATTGCTGCTTCTGTTACTTCTTATTGCTTTATTCATTTATGCTTTCCCGGTAAGTTATACAAGAAGCTTTTTTTTATTTATTACTTTTTATAAGATAATTAATATTATAAAAAATTGTTATTTATATTTATTTGTTTTGTTTAAAATTTATTTAATAATTTGATATTTTTATTGCTTTTAACTAATTACTAAATTATAGATATACTCATAAAGTATAGATATAGATATCTAAATGTGGTACTAGACAAGTGAACACTTGGCTTAAATTAAGAGGTTCAAGGTTTCTTAAATTAAGAGGTTCAAGGTTTTAATCCACTCTATGTCTAAGGAAGTACCGCACTGAACTGTTTCTCTTTAATGTCCAGTTTTTAAGTTTATTTATAAGAGTATTTTGAAGTTATTGTACTTTAAAAATTTTCATATTTTTTTAAGTGTAATTTGCTAAGCAAAACAAATGCATGAGCTGCATACAAATTAATAATACTGAATGTTGATTGGATAGGCAGATTTATGTTGTAGAAACAGTAAAAACTATAGGGTTTTAGCTGATTAATTAGCTACAAGGATCACTACTGATAATATCAAAGCGTTACACTTGTATTGAATTGTTTTAAAGAACTCGAATGTAAAATAGTTTTGCAAACCTTATAACAACATAAACCCTTTTTTCATTTTTAATGACTTCACTTCCAACAAGGTTGCAGACCTTTTAGTTGTGAGTTACTCGAGTTTGGAAAAAAGATTTTAGAGAAAGAATGGAGTGGTTGGCAGAAAAATTAAAAAAATTAATTGAGTCAAGGAAAAAATTAAAAGTTAACGAGTCAAGGAAAAGATGAAGAGTTAAGGAAAAGGTGAAGATAGGAGTCAATTTAGCTGATGTTTGATGAAAACAGTTAGACAAAAAGTTTTTGAGCAAGAAAAATTAGTTACAGCAAAAGAATGCAACTTGGCTGAATGACAAGTCATGCAAGGTTATTTTCGCAGAAGAATCACATGACAATAGCTTTCCCGAACAGAAGCCATTGTAGTATTTTTGAAAAATTAAGAGAGATTCAACTTTTTCAACAATGTGATAGAGGCTTAAACCAAGTTCTACTAAATATACAAATGGAGCTTGTCTAAAAAAGAAAAAACATTATTAAAACACCCCAAATATAAACACAGTATTCCATATAAAGACAAATTAATATATGACAATAATATTTCTTAAAACAATATATAGGAATCCATATAAGGAAAGATAAATAGTTTATAGACATAGAAAGGGTAGTAGCAAGTAGTGTGATGATAAGGAGAGTTTGAAAAGGTAATACGAGATGAAAGATTTAAAGGGATCATTGCATGGTCAGAACCATCTAAAGGAGAAAAAGGAGAAACTGAACTCAAGCTTAGATCTGGATTACTAAGCCTAAAATCGAGTTTATTTTTAAAATGTTATTAAGTGTCTTATTATGTTATTGTCTTGATAATCACAATTCAAAGGAGTTTTTAAATTAATAGATAAAAAATTGTTTAAGATTAAAGAAAGCTAGATACTCAAGCCTGAGCCTGAGTGGTGGTTTGACAATCATTACATAAACATTGTCTAAAATAATTTTTCATTTAAATACTTTTAAAAAATTTTACAAAATAAGTAACTATGAAACATTCCTGATGAAGCAATTAACCAAAAACTTCCAGTTATTACAAGGATAATGTATAAAATATAATCTAATGTGAATAAAACATAGTCCATGTTTAATAACATTGTACATTTTGATTGTAAATATAGTTGTGAATATGGAACTTTTTGACATTTATAAAAATGGACCTTATAAATTTTTAAATTAGTAATAATGTTATATGCAAACATTTTTATCCTATATCCATAAACATTTTAAATTAGTTGTAATGCTATATCCATTTTCCAGCTTGAGTTATCTCTCAGTAATGGTACGAACTCCAAACTTTTTTATGCTGATGCTGGTTTCAAATGAGGATTATTTCCAAAAAAAAATCATGAATCACGAGTAAAAAACTACTTAAATATTTTGGCCAGACCCTAAATTCGGGGAATTTATTCCCAGACCTGAATTTGCGGAATTTTGAAGTTAATTTTGTGTTTGTTTTAATTAAATCAAATTTCATCGAAAACCTCGTTTTAAAGTGGTGACTATAATTTTTTTACCCATAAGTTGGGTGATTAGATTAAAGTTATCTCAAAAATGCTCAAAAAATTTTTTAAATGTGCTCATTAAATCTACATGTGCTTACTAGACATTAAAAGACTTTGTTTGGTACTTTCACTTCATATTAGCATGAATACAGTATGTGTTAAAGCATATTATAAATTCTATGCATTTTCCTCGGAAGAAATTCGGCCGGAATTCCGGTCGGAATTACATTATTTCAGGCCGGAATTTATTTTTTACCTTTTTTTTAAGACATTTAACACTGACTGTGTAAATTAAATCAAAAAATCATTGTCCCACAGAGCAATGAAAAACTATAGATAAACCTAGGTAAAAAATACGAATAATTTTATTTGGAGTAATCAATTTTGTAAGTTTTGGAATATTGTGGTGCAAACAGATTAGCTATCCACTTTTGGGCAATAAATTAGCTCTTTTTTCATCAAAAATGTTACCTGCCTCTGGGAATAGTTACATTTTAAATGTTTTTTAAAATTTTAAAAATTAAAAAGTATATGAAGACTAATACAGTAAATATTTCAATTTTAACCTAAATGGAAAAATAGAAAACAAAGAAATAATTTTAGATATAAATATTATACATGTTGAAACTTTCAATAAACAAAGTTATAAGAAACAAATAAAAACAACATATTAGATTTAAATGGTAAAATTAATAAAATAGGTTTTATATATATATATATATTTATATATATATATATATATATATATATATATATATATATATATATATATATATATATATATACACATATATATATTACATAGCCACGATGCTGAGGTGCAGGCTTTCGCGTTCAATCTTGAAGGTAAAGAACTACATAAATATAATTCTTGTTCCCACTGGTATTCCGTCCGGAACTTTATTTACTACTCCAGCAAATCTAGTTCCGGCCGGAATTTAAAGTTTCTAATGCGGTACATCCCTACTTAAAATTAAGTAAACTTAACAAAATTTACACTCATTACTTAACATGTGCTAGTTTGGTTTACTTAAATGATTTATTTTTTTTGAACTACTTTTATTTAATACTATTTAGGTTTATAAACTTTTTACTTTTTGTAGGGTTATCTTGCAAAGAAAACGATTGGGATATAGAGAGATTTAGTGAAAATTAAGTAAGATATCAAAGATACCAATAGTGTATAACTTGCTGATTCCTAATTGCTGTTACATCAAGCTGTCTTTTTAACGTTGTTTTTAAAGGACGTTAAAAACTAAAGAGTTTTTAATTAAACTTATTTTATACAACATAAACACTAGAAGTTATTTTGTTCCGGAGAATATTTTCACCTTGATCTCGCAAAATAGATCCAATGAGCAATTTTTTTTACGATGAAATTTTCTGAATAAATTTTTGGATAAAACATTCTGATGAACCTTTGTGTCGCTTTTACGATAAACTTTTTGAAACTTTTAGAGTTTCCAGTTTCTTTGATTTTATGACGAATAACTTATGGAAATATTATTTATAAATATTAGGTTAATAAGAAATTAATATTTATTGTTTATAATCGTTTTTGTTACAAAATCTTTATTCGAACAGTTCTCGAAAGAAACGGCAGTTTAAATATATGAAATATATTTTATGCATGAAATATAGTTTATATTTTTAAGCTGAAAAAAAAAACTCATAATTTCTTTATGAATTAAAACTATGATTTATGTACCTTTAGTATATAATTCACAGTTTAATGCGTAATCATAGCAATGTGCCTTTTTTTTGTAGAAAATAGGTGCCAAAATTCATCTGTATTTTTCTTTATATGTCAAAAATGATGCAAAAATTAGCTACTAAATTTGTAAATAAATTTTATATGGATAGGCTTTCGCACACAATACCCTCACTTTCTCACCCCCTTCCCTTTAATAAATTTAGGAGTCGTTTTTCAGATATAACGAGCCATTTTTTTTTTTTTTTTTTTTTATGACAAGTGTATTTTCTTGTAGGAGAAGGAAGAGGGAAGGGCACTGTATATATGATAACAATCCATACAAAACTATAAACTTCTATAACAAATCCCAAGAGTTCTTTCCAATTGACGTTGGACAAATCATATTGTCTCCTTTCCTTGCTTTTAGTGTCTACAGCTTAATGCCTTTCCCTAAGTAATTACATTTTAACATACTTCGAAGGATTGAAGGTTACTAGTGGTGGTCTTGTTAATTTAATGAATAACGTTCAAACTGTTTTGGCCATTAATGGTGCTCTTGTTGCTGAGATTATCAAATTCATCTGTAAAAACCCTTGTTTGCATTTGTTTTGTTTGCATTCACTCGAGGAAATGGGTATAGCATGTAGAGTGTATACCAAATAAACTAGATTTTTAGGAAATGTTTTTCTACAAGGTAATCATGGAGTCCACATATCATTTTTCTTTCATTAAATTGTAGCCTTTTTTACAACTTTCTTATTTCAGTTTCTTTAAATTAAATAAACGTAAATATTTTTTGGCCCATGTTTTTAGTCTAAGCTAATTCAACATCTTTGTCAGCTAACGACCTTTTCTTAACAGACTCTTTACCCGGAATATTTTTGCTATCTTTCTTGTGAAGAAAGATAAGAAATTCTATTAAAGCGGAGATTCTGTGCAGAAAATGAAAAAAATTTGTAATATGGACCAACATTTTGTCTTCTTCCTTCGAATACTTGTATAAGTGTTTGTTTGTTTTTATATTTGTCTTGTTTATTCAGATCAAAGTTGCGCTCATAAAGATCCAAACTCAATTCCGATAATTCTTGGAGTGCATCACACATCAATCCTAGATCCCTTAAAAGCTCTGTAAATGTATTTTATACCTTCAGAATTAAGTTTTTCAGTTTGTCTCTTGTAGAATCAACCATCACTTTTTCAAAATGATTCACCAGAAATTCATAATTTTCCTATACTGCAAAAACTGAATGGAAACTAGATGACATCCATTGTGTAATTTATATTCAACCAATTTCTTTTTAATTTTAATTCTCACGAGCTGAATAATAGAAAATTTTACACATAAATGTATCTTTTTGATATTTTAGGGAAAAAATGATGCTCAACGTGAAAAAAAAAATTATATCTGAAATCTTCCTAATATTATGCCTACTGATAAATCTAGATTATGATTAGCACAATGCCAAACAATAACAGAAAGGAATGTTAGCACAATGCCAAACTATAATACAAAGTAGGTAATTTGACAACGTCTCCTTTGCTTTCTAACATCACTGCTGCGTTATTACATCCTACAATAACTATACAATCCTTCAAGTATTCTTCTGTCATCTATGAGAATAAAAAGTTCAGGTAAAGCATAAAATACTCTTTTTGCAAACGCTTTCAAGTTCAACACAAATCGTTTGCCTTTTTTACAGCACCAAATGTAGACTATCAGTGTTGATTTTTGATTTATAGAGGTTAAATCATAGTAAACGAAACCTTACTCTTAGGTTACTTTGATTCAATTTGATGACTTCTGTAATCTTTTTTAAAGCCCTAGGCTAAATAAATTTTTGAGGCTTTCAAAAATATTTTGAAAGAAAAACCGTTTTTTTGTATATATAGCATTAAAAGGTTCGTTGTTTGCTTTCGTATCCTCATTCTTTAGTTTAGCGCTACAGTTTTTATACAGATTTGTTCTAGAATTCGTGCAGAATTATTCTCTAAGGGATTAAGTGATACAACTGTTAATGATTGTGCAAATAAAATGTTACAAAAGTTTTACGAACTTTACAAAATGTTAATAATTGTCAGAAAATTTTTTGTATTGCAATCATTACAATCATGAAATTTATATTTTTTAATTACTCCCTAAAATCCCTACCAAACTTTTTTAACTTATTTCAAGGCCACCAAAAATATAGTCTAGATTATGTGAAAAACTCCATATTATTTATCTACTAATGAAGGGTGGACAGGCCATGTTTAAATCTATAAGCTTTCTGTAGTTTCTTCAAGTTGGAACTGGTCAGGCCGCAGATACTGTAACTACACCTTTTTGGGTTTAAGTTGGCCAACTTTCACTATAACTTGTCATTTTTTCCTTATAATTTGGTAATTTTCACTTTAATTTGCTATTTTTTAATTCTAATTTGCCATATTTTCATTTTAATTTAGCACACTAAACTTAATCCATGCAAAACAAATTCTTGCCAAACCAAAATAAAAATATACAAATTAAAATGAAAAAATGCTAAATTAAAGTGAAAAGTGCCAAACTAAGATGAAAAAATGCTAAGTTAAAGTGAAAATTAACTTAAACGAAAAAAGGTGTAGTAGTTTTAGTGCGTCAGTCACTTTAATAAAAATGGTGGCAACTTTTCGATTATAACCATAGTCTCCTCCAGCTACTTTGCTTTCCTTTATTAGTAGGACAGGTGAGGAACAAAAACTATGTGTATTATCATATGCCTGCTTACTTACATTTACTGATCTGCAGGTCAGAAGAAGGGCCGAAGATTCAACATCACTGTAGCACTCCTGCATAGTTGTCGAAGCCATCATTATTGGAGATTCTGATCTTCTTCAGAACTTAAGCATCCTGCTCTCTACTTTCCTCCTTCAACTTGTAGTAGCTGACTATGAGTACATGATCCAGAGTCTTTGCTGCATTATTTTTCTCTACCCTCCTCTTTTTGGTTCAACCCAACTAACCTTCCTCAAATGACTTTCTTAGCCTTCTTCCATCTCTTTTACTAGTATTACCTTAAATGATTTGTAAAAAATTAATTAATAATATAATTAATTTGTTAAAGACGGATCTCTTAAACTCTCCTCTCTTATGTTGTTATTACAAAACTTGGTATATATATATGTAAATATTTATATACATTACTCACTTGGTATATATATGTATATATTTATACACATTACTCGCTTGAAAAAAAATTATAATTATAGTACATTTAGTTCATAAACTTCCACTTTTTCCTCTGTCTCCAGCTATTCCAACAGCATTTCTCGATTGTCTATAAAGAATTTTATACTTCTTCCTACCTGACTTAGTCAAGCCACGATTAAACCTCTACAGCCAAACTTTGGCAAACTCTTGCCCCTGTTTGATGTTCTCTCACAACATAGAATTTAATTGGATGCCTTTGGTAAGCTTGTCAACCTGACTTATGTCGTAAGATTGGAAAATGTGTTACGTAATATAATTATTCTTCATTGTACAAGACACTAGAGAAATAGAGAATTTTGGGACAAAACTCATTTTTGTCCCAAATTCACGCTTTTTAGAGTAAAATATTAATATGGGTTTATAAAATGATTGGTTTCCACAAATAATATGTTTTTTTCTCCATTTTTTGTGGGTTATTTAAATGAAAACAATACACTTGACCTATTTAAAGTACAATTTTTTAAACTGAAAACAGCATTTTAGAAAAGTTATTTATACGGCATTAAAATTAAAAGAACTAGATAATGTAGATTTCTTGCTTTCAACAAAACGAGAAATTAAAATTCCATTTTTCTCGTGAGCAAACTAATTTCTCTTTACTATTGTATATATAAATACAAATAATACATTTTCTCTTCCATAAATCATCTTTTTACACATGTTCACATAAATTTAAGACAATACAATAACCTACAAAAATCTACATTAAAAAAACGCTTAAACATAACAAAAATAATTTCTGATAAATAAAACTATTACAAAAAAATTACATAGTCGTTATAGAATTTTCCATAATTTTCCACAACAACATTAAATGTACTATTTAAAGTAGGTTTTAACTACGGTTGTTCGCCGTAAACAAAAACTTACAAAAATTTCGCATTTTTATCTTCCATATTTCAAGTTGCTATTGCGAAAGTTATACTTGCGCAAATTCACCTTGCGTAACGCATTATACGAAAAAAATAAATAATAATAGTTCCGTAATAACCATTTACGAAAAGAAACTTACAAAAGAGTAATTCCACGTCAAAACAACCAATTTTTTTTTTAAATGCAACCCTATGTCTTTGGATTTTTTTTATATTTTTACCATAGTTAGTACATTATAAAATAAGATAAATCCCAAAATTTCAAGGTCTAACTCCCAACGGTTCATGAGTAATGGTTGTTTTAATTTTGGCTACTATTATTGTTTTGGTCATTTTCCGCCATTTTTAAATTTACATTTCTCCTTATAAAACCAAGTCTATAAACATTTGAGTTCTAAAAATAAGTGACTTAGTTAATTTCTAGGTGAGGAATTTGAATATATAAATAAAAAACTCATTTTATAATTAAAAAGTACCTAAATATTAATTATAAATGTTAAAATAATGGACACCTGCCCCAGTAAAATTTTTAGGTGTGCGGTAAATTTTTTAAGCCTAAAATTTCAAATTTTAGGCGAAAAAATCATTTCTGCCAAATACATAGTTTAAAAATTAAATGAAAAATATTACAAAAAAAATACAAATATAGCATATTTCGCTTATCGTAGTATTCAAAATAAATAAAAATGATGCATACTTGAATTGATATACAATTTTTTATAATATATCCATTAAAAACTATTGATTTACAAATATATACTTATTAATTTTGTTAAAATCTTTTTTTGAAAGTTCATATATGTCTGATATTATTTTTGGTGCACTTATTAATGTTATTACATTAATGAGTGCACCAAAATGTTATTGGTGATTGGTATCCAACAATAATCATTCCGTTTCAGCTAGATAAACTGTTCAGATGGACCGTGTGAATGCATAAACTTTATTTTTATATCATAATATTCTTCATCTTTTTCTTCAACTACTGCAATTCACCAAAACGAGTCATATGTACATGCGTCATATTTGTATTTCTGCATTAGCTCAAAATTTATTAAACTTAAATTTTGGTAACTTGATTTTTTAGTTATATTAATAGATTTTGGATTATATTGTTACTAGTTTTTTAAATAACATAGATGTTTTCGAAACTGGTATGCAATGATGAAATCTTCGACTTCCTGGTATTGTTTTTCCCTTCTCAAATCGTTTATTTTATGTAGCTCTAACATTAACCATAGTTCCTTTATCAATTTTAAATAACTCTATTGTGAGCGTTTTTTGAGTGCAAAGTTCAAACATTGCATCGATTGTTAGTATTTGATTTTTCTTTGGACGTTTTCTTGCTGTTGTTCGTTTTACTGTATCACCTATTGCATCACAAGAAGATTTGCCATGACTAGTTGCAAAAAATATCCATTCAGCTTTCAATAATAAATCTTCTGAGTGATGGCATAGATTTTGAAAATTTTTATACTGTCCTCCACATCCATCAGAAAAGTAATACAAGTTGAAAATTAAAGAAGGGTTTCTTTGATATAATTACATAAAATATATTTGAAATCAAATTACCTTTCTTTTTTTTTTTATGCACTTTATAAACATTACAACAATTGCCATTTTTCTTTTCAAATCTTTTTCCAAAGTAGTGAAAATGGTGATCACAAATGCTGAATAGTTCTTCACAAGCACGCAACTCAGATCTCCATAAAATGTTTTGACGAGTATCAGTGTCTAGGTCATGTAGTGAAAAAATCTCTTTATTTCTAGAATATGAGGTTTTATGGCATTCTGACTTCAAAACTTTACCAATATCACATGAAATTATTTTGATAATGAATTTAAAAATGTTATACTTGCAAATTTAAGAAATGCATAAGTATTAATTACATTATTTATGTAGAACTAATCGCAACATTTAAATTAGATGAATATGTCTGAATTCAGCAATTAAACTTTGATAATTGGAAAAGACAAGGAACCAAGGAACAAAAAGGAAACAAAAAATACATTAAAAAAACTTTCATAACTTGAGAACCACTTAGATTTAGATTTAGGTAGGAATTATCATTTTTTCCCAAAGTACTTTGGCGAAAATTGAAAAAAAATCAGAGAATTTAGGGTTGTATGGCCTGGTTGTTTTGAAATGGAATTACTCTTAGGAAAAGAAATAAAAATTGCACGTTTAATTCAGGAGCGGATCCACGATTTTTTGGTGTTTGAGTTAAATAACTTCCAGGTAAGTTCTATATTTGAATGTTCATACTTATGTCATTTAAGATGTTTTGCAAAAATTTGCGCTGCAAAGAACTTGGGAACAAAACTACCCTAAAAATTAGAAATCTAAAACGTGGGGGAAATTAATTTTTTGAAATATGAATTCTAATATCCTAAACTAGGTAGAAATTTCTTTAAGGTAATAAAATTTCATTGAAAAATAATGATTTGTTTAGAAATCATACCTAATTAAACAACCCCCTTCGTTTTGAGGGGGTTGTAAACTTTACATGGTACCTTCTGAATGCCAAATGATTTTTTGACAAAATTTTAAAAACATGAACAACTTTTAGTCTTATTAAAGTAAGTAATTTTTCTGTTTGGAAAAATCAATTCCCTTCACGTTTGGGCGGATGATTTCTACTTTTTAGGGTATTTTTGTTCCCAGGCTCTTCGCAGCGCAATTTTTCGCAAAACATCCTGAAATGACATAAGTATGAACATTCAAAGGTTTGGAGTATAGAACTTAGCTGGAAGTTATTTAACGCAAACACCAAAAAATCGTGGTCCGCCCCTGCAATTATATATACATTTTTAGTACAAAAGTAAAGTATTTACAAAACTATGTATTTGGCATAAATGATTTTTTCACACAATGTTCTTCAAACATACAATGATCTAATTTGAAATTTTAGGCTTAAAAAATTTACCGCACACCTAAAAATTTTACAGTGGCAGGTGTCCATTATTTTAACATTAATAATTGATATTTAGGTACTTTTAATTATAAAATGAGTTTTTTATTTATATATTTAAATTCCTCACCTTGAGATTATCTACGTCACTTATTTTTAGAATTCACACGTTTAAAGGCTTGGTTTTATAAAAAGAAATGTAAAATTAAAAATGGCGGAAAATGACCAAATCAATAATAGTAGTTAAAATTAAAACAACCATTACTCACGAACTGTTGGGAGTTAGACCTTGAAATTTTGGGATTTATCTTATTTTATAATGTACTAACTATGGTAAAATTATAAAAAAAATCCAAAGACATAGGGTTGCATGGCCTGGTTGTTTTGACATGGAATTACTCAAAACAAACATTTCGAAAGAATACTTGCGAAACAGTTCCTTACGGAAAAAGCGTTTCGGAATGTGCGCTTACGGAATAGACTCGAAAGCATTCATTAAATTGTTATACAAAAAAGTGTTATTACTTATTATTAAAATAAAATAATGTTGTTAAATAATTCTTCAATAGTTTATACATATATATATATATATATATATGTATATATATATATATATATATATATATATATGTATATATATATATATATATATATATATATATATATATATATATATAAATATATATATATATATATATATATATATATATTATGTATATATGTATATATGTATATATATATATATATATATATATAAATATATATATATATATATTTATATATATATATATATATATATACATATATATATATATATATATATATGTATATATATATATATATATATATATACATATATATATGTATATATATATGTATATATATATATATATATATACATATATATATATATATATACATAACGCCTAAAATTTAAATAGAAAAAACTGGCCTAACGCAGCTAAAATTTAAATAGAAAAAACTGAAACTTTGAGTTAGTTTTGAGGGAAAGGGCAACGCAAAGGCAAAGGCAAATATATATATATATATATACATCTATATCTATATCTATATATATATATATACATCTATATCTATATCTATATATATATATATATATATATATATATATATATATATATATATATATATATATATATATATATATATATATATATATATATATATATATATATATATATATATATATATATATATATATATATATATATATATATATATATATATATATTAGGGATATGACTTTTTAATTTTTTTTCAAATAAAATGTTTCCTGTATCATAAATCGATGAACTTTTACCTAAAATTATGAAAAAAGGCCCAAATAGCTTTCTGCAACAAAAAAAGGTCACCCCCAAAATAAAAATTTGATTTACCATTTTTATACATTCATTTTTGACCGATGTTTTAATCTTAAGCTTAATTCTCAGCTTAATTCTATTTATTTCATTATTTTGTTATGAATTTATAAATATAACGCCACACGTTACCATGGCAACGAAACGGCCGTGTGCCGGCAAATACTTGGAATTGTTATGTGATGACGTCATTGTGTTACCACGGTGATATAGACGACTGTAACAGACTGTAGAAGATTATAGAACTTAGTAGAACATTCTGGAAGCTCTAAATAATTATATAAGCGAGCTGCTGTCAGAGCTCAGTGTTGATAATGTGAATAGTTCTATGAAGTACTCTGCGTGTAACTGAGCTAATAAGGAACTACTGTAGCGAACTAAAGACGCTGTAAGTGTACGAAGTATAAGTAGTTGTAGCATTATCGTTAGGATACGGACTGGATTATCGAACTGTTATCAACATTGACTGGATTATCGAACTATAATTGGATTACTATACAGTTAAAGTATTTTATTAATTAAACGACTTTACTAAACGGATATTTACGCTCAGCTATCCGTAAAGTCGTAACAATATTATATGATGTCTCACAAGAAAAGTCATACCACAGTAACAAAGAACAAGAAGACTTGGACTAAAAATTTGGTGAGATTTTAAGAGTCACACAGAAGAAGAGGAAGCGTGGCTGTAGAAGAACATTCACTCGATGAAAAATCCAGAATACCACTTCAATTGCAGATCGTAGGAAGATACCAGTTTCTCGGAGCATATGTTAAAGGAAGAAAAGAACGAATAGACCAAATTTCTAAGGAAATTACAAAATTGTGGGACAATAAACTGAATTTTCCACGTGTGTCTGATCAAGTGATAAGAGCAAAGCTTATGAAGGTGCTGAAGGTCTATGATGAATGTGTCAAGCGTGGAAAATATGATGTTCTCAATGCATTATTTGACATCACGAAAGTGAATGGCCAGTGGTTATCCTCGGAAGATAAACGTCTATACCACCTACAAAAAGAAAGTAAAGGACAGGTGGGGTACTCAACAGGACAAGTGGCAAGTAAAGAAACCATTCACCCTTCCAAGAGAAGGAAAGTCCAGTCTGGAACAGCAATACCTTCCACATCACAAGTCCTGTCTACCACAGACAGTGGTACTGAATCTGAAAACTGCAAAAGTAAGAGTGAAGATGATGAAGACGACGACGGTGATAAAGACGATGATGGGGACACTCAGAAAAAAACTAGAAAGCACTACAAAAGTAAATTTGCTGTAAGTATGGTTACATCAAGTGGAGTTTCCACAAAGAAAGCTGCTAAAATATGCAATGTATTATCACAACAAGGTATTGATATTCCAACTCCAAGTCAATCAGCAATTTACAAGTCCATATTCAAAGAGGCAGGTAAATTAAAAAAAGAAATGATACAACAACTTAAAATGGAACAGTGGTCCTTACACTTTGACGGCAAACGAATAGATGATAAGGAATATCAGGTAGTTGTACTTCAGAATGAAAGAACTGACGTGAAACTTGATGCACTGCGTTTAAAAGATGGCAAAGCTGAAACTGTTGCTGAAAAAATTGCCAAACTTATTGATGAATACAATTTGTGGAATTCAATTAAGATGATCATTACTGATACAACAAACGTCAATACTGGGAAGAGAAATGGAGTTGTTGTGAAGTTGCAACGTATATTTAAATTAAAGGGTGTCACAATACCACAATTTATCGGTTGTCAGCATCACGTACTAGACAGGATTCTCCGTCTGGTGATGGACGAAGAACTTGGGGGTGATACCAAATCTCCAAACATTGAATACCCATTTGTGTCTGAACTGTTGAATAAGTATGATGAACTGAAGGATAAGTTTGTGAATGGAACTGTAGAAATTCTTGATAAATCAGGGTGGAGAGACGATATGAAGTTTTTGTACCATTTAACAAGAGTGTCTAGGTTCTATGAAGAACAAAGAAACTTCCCTATGATTCACTTTCAGAACATTCTTAATATGAGCAATGCCAGATGGAACATCTAGAGCCATTCTCGCCATTCTGGCGTTCATTCTTATGCCTGAAGCGAGAAAGAATTTGGAGAAGGTTTGCAGGTTCATTTCATATGAGTGGGCAGAACATTGGTTTAGTAGTCAAAAGTACAATGACAATGACTTCAAGAATTTATCTGATGTATTGAAGCCTTACAAAAAGGCATTGCAGTCATTCAAAAATCACTGGAAGAAAGAGCCATCCGTCATCGACATACCACGAAGTAATCAGATAGCTGAACGTGCAATCAAGGTGATGCAAGACCTGTATGCTTCCTGCAGAAAGAAAGACAAACTGCAACTTCGATTCATTCTAAGTAATAAGCGCTAGACTCTTTATGAGATGTGAGCATCATGTGACCCATGTACTAAACACAGTAGGCCTATAGACACAGACAGTTATGTATATTGTTGTACTAGACGCTTTGATACTGTTAATTTTGTAATACTTGTATAATTATATATCACATAATGTTTTTTGTTATATCACAGTACATGTTGCATAAATAAATAAAATAACAACAGGAGTATGACTCTTACAACATCTTCAGCCTTTAATATTCATTTACTGTACAAAAGTGTACCTATTGAAAATTCGATTTTTTGGTTTTGGGGTGACCTTTTTTCAAAATATGTCAAAATGAAACATCTATTCGTTCTTTTTACATAAAAGTTCATTGAATTACGATACAGGCCTAGTAGGTTGCAAAAAAGTCATATCCCTAATATATATATATATATATATATATATATATATATATATATATATATATATATATATATATATATATATAAAAAAAAATATATATATATATATAATATATTAAGTACCGACTTCGGTTTACTTCCGACTTTCGGTTGTTAATTGCCTTTGGCTAAGCAGAAATGGAGGTTTACTATTTATATTTTCATATATAAAAACTTAAAAAGTATAGTAAAATATTTGGTTCCATTACAAAGTTTAATTGAACTTTAGGTGTTGTTTGGCCATTGTCAGTTCTTACTGAATCTTTCAATTACCTTATCACTACCATTCAGATTAGCTATAGCTCTGAAGTTTTCAGCGCTTGTATAGTCCTGGTGAGCTTCTATGTCAACATTTTTTCCAGGGAAGACATTTTGCATTTAGCATGAAACTATAAGTTTCATGCTTAATGCAGCAAAAAAAAAAAAAATTTTTAAATGTTTTAAATGTTAAAAAAAAAGTTGCGCATATTAAATAAATTTATTGAAAAATTCTTTGAATAAAAAAGTAAGCATAAAAAATAAGTTTTCATGTTTCTTCTTCTTATTTCAATGTCTATGGACTAATATATAATGTCGATAAGCATGCGCAGATAAAATATTTCTGTTAATTTTGATAGAATTGTTTTGTCTGTGCATGCTAATCGTCGAAATTTTTTAACTGCGCATGCTTATCGACGAAAAAATTCGCTTTGCGCGAATATTTTTGTCTCGTGGAAATCCGCCTTTAGTTTAGTTTCTCGCAAGTGACTAAGCGCCTAACTTTATCTAATTAACTTAGTGTTTATTCCGGTTTAATTAAATATGAACTATAACGTTATTTGTTAGTATAATCATCTCAATATAATCTTCTCTTACTCATTAAAAATCTATTATTATATTATTTCTCAATATAATCACCACTCAATTCAATTTAACTCACTCACTTTAACATGTCAACTAAAAAAACAAAAGCATACAAGGAAGACGATATACTAACCGCATTAACTGGTATGAAAGAAAATAAAGTATCACTAAATGAAGCTGTATTCAACCATGGCGTTCCAGTCTCAACGCTCAAAGATCGAAAAAATAACAATAACAAAGACTTCCATGGCTCAGGTACAACAACGGTAATCTCAAATGAAGCAGAAAGATTGATGGTGCATGTGTTCCAATTACTTGGTGACTTAGGTTATGGTTTAAAAATGAAATCCTAGAATTTGTATGTGGCTACCTTAAACGCGAAGTTCAATTGCACTTATTCAAAAATGGCAAGCCTGGTAAAGAGTGGTTTTATGCTTTTATGAAGAGATGTTCAAAAGAAATTTTAACAAGAAAAGCGGATAACTTAGCATCTAAAAGAGCCGCTACTTGTACGCCAGAAATAATTGATTGTTATTTTGAATGCGTCGCTAAGCAATATTAACAAGACTGGTATAACTTCTGGGTCGCATATTTGGAATTGTGATGAAACAGGTTTTTCGGGTGATCAAGGCAAAGCAACTGCGGCGTGTCGAAAAGGGACAAGACATGCATTTAAGCTTACTAGCAACAATGAGAAAAATTCATTATACTGTAAACAATTTTTGCAACGCTAATGGGCATTATGCACCACCATTTGTGATATACAAAGCCAAAGGGAACTTTCGTTCTGACTGGGCAAGAGGTGGTCCAGTTGGCATCAAATATTCCATTTCAAAATCAGATTGGATGGAACACTATATGTTTATTGAATGGCTGAAAGAAGTATTTATACCCGAAACTGAGCAAATTGGTGGTATTCATATTTTAGTATGAGATGGGCATACAACTCACATAGCTTTAGTAGCGGTGTTGCTGTGCAAAAAACACAATATAATCTTGATTTGTCTACCAGAGCATTCTTTACATATTCTACAACCATTGGATAGAGGTGTCTCTATCCAATGGTTGGAAAGAGGTGTCTCTATCCAAATAAGCATGGAAAGAAATTCTTACAAAGGAATGCAAAGACTCAAAATGTAAGAATTTAGATAAACAAAATTTTCTACTGCTCAAACTGCTGTACGAGAGTGGTAAATATTTTATACGCTTGCATGCAATCGATGGTTTCCAGTACACTAGCTTATTTCCACTTAATAAAAACAGCATAAATCATAAGGCATTGGCAATCACAAAAACGTTTAATCTACCTTCATCAACTTTAGCAGCCTCCGCTGCACCTACACCATCTTGCTCAGACGCAGCTTCATTATCTTCAACTGCCGCCGCAGTACCTACTCCAACTACACACCGATTACCATGTTGTGTTGAGCGTTGCAGTATCAACATTATCGAGATAGAGTTGAAGCAGTTTAATCAAGCAATAAATCAATCGCATGTTAAGAAATTGAAGTAGTGCAACATGTCAAAACTTGGTGGAAAATGTATTACCAAAGAAAATGTGATCGAGTTCCTGAAACAAAAAGATGAAGAAAAAGCAACAAAGGAAGCCGTGAAAGTTTACGCTTTGCGTTAAGCTAAACTTCCCAGTGGGCACGGTACGTTTTTAAAACGTTTTTAAAACGTTTTTTAGACGTTTTTATAAAGTTTCAACCTAATAAAAACGTCCAAAGAACGTTTTAAAAACGTACTGTGCCCACTGGGTTAACGCAAAGCGTAGACTCTCTATACCAAGTACTCAAATGCCTGAGCATAAAAATACTGAGCAACTTCAGCAAAACAATAATGAAGAACAAATACCGGCAGCCAAACGTTTAAAAGCTGCAAAATGTAAAAAGTGTAGAGTACAGTTACACACAGAAATGTTGCAATGCGAGAATTCGATATGTCGGAAACGGTTGTGCAAAGAAACATGTTGAAAAGTTACAAAAATACATAGAAAGAAATCAATTGAGCTCTGATTTCAACACTGAACAAATAAAATACGATAAAAAGAACGTAAACGCACAGTGAAAGTGAAAACCAAACCACTGCATTCAAGCAATACAATGATAAATCAATGATGACAAGTTTTGGTAGAAATGAATGTATCTACTGTTGGTTACAAAATCACAAAAGCAAAGGTTGTATAAAAGTGTTGCTAGACGCAAGGAGATTTTAAAAAACAAAAGATTATGTTTCAACTACATCGGTTATGGACATTCCGCGGCAAATTGTCAACCAAGAGGATGCAGAAAATGTAACAAAAAACATCACACGTCAACTCGTCAAAACGTAAATGCAACAATAGACGATGAAATGGAAAATAAAAAAGAAACCATGGGAACCGTATCTAATGCAAGTACAACAGTTCACCGACAGTAATGGCAAAGGTAAATGGTGAAAAAGCAAGGATAATGTTGGATACGGGTGCTGGAAATTCTTATATATGTACAAACTTGATAACAAAACTGAAGTTGAAACCTACACAAAGGGAACATAAAACTATTGAACAACTATATGGGACGGTAAACAAGCATGTGGAAATATATAATATTACGCTAGAATCAATAACAATACTGGAATTTCGTATCAAGATTGAATGCATCAAGGCAGAAAATGAAATACCAACCTTCTTACCCAATCCGATGATCAAGGAGGTGAAAAAGGGATTTGCAAGACTTAGGAGACTGAAATTTAGAACTGATGGAGAAAGTGATGAAACACAAACTGTTCAAATAATACTTGGTACTGCTGATTATTAACGAATAAAATCTACCGAACCAATGGTTCTCGGAAAAAATCTGGATAAAGATCCCGGAGCTGAACTAACTATGTTTGGATGGACTCTTTTTGGGAGACAAATGGAATTAAGTTCTGGTATTGAAAAAGATTTTTAATTGAACACTGGTTGTGATGAGTTCGAGCAAATGTGTAGTCTTGAAGTACTTGGATTGTCAGACACAAACAATGAATCAATGTTCCACCAAGACTTTAGCGAAAAGATACACCAATCAAACGAAGGTTATTATTAAACTGGAATGCCTCGGAAAAAAAATGTTTTTAAACTGCCGACCAACAAGACCTGGCTATTAAAAGATTAAAAAGTACAAAAATTCGATTAGAAAAACTTAACAAATTAGAGCAGTAAAAAGATATAATAATGGAACAAGTCAGTGTGGGAATACTGGAAACAGTGCCAGAAAAACCTACTAGAGAAATTGTTTACTACATTCTTCATCAAGCTGTAATTAAGGATAATGCTGATTCAACAAAAATGCGAGTTTTTTATGATTGTTCAGCAAGTAAATATGCTCAATCACCTTCATTAAACGATTTTCTGGAAGTGGGATCATCGCTACAGCCCCTCATATTTGACATTCTAATATAAAATTGGATGAACAGACTCTGCGTTTTAGTTGACATTAAGAAAGCATTTCTACAAATTTGAATTCACGAAATGTATAGAGACGCACAACGATTAATTTGGTATGAAGACTTAAAGAAAATAAAATTAATGGAGCTACGATTTACAAGAGTAATTTTTGGTTCCAGTTCAAGTCCTTACATTCTCAGTGCTACCATTAAAATGCGCATATCCAAATACAAGGATATTTATCTAAAAACAGCGTTTGTCTTGGAATTTTTTTCAGTTTTTTTTTCAGTTTTTCTTGGAAGAAAATACATACGTCGATGATCTGCAAGCAGGTGGAGAAACAGAAGAAGAACTTATCAGGTTTAGATATGAATCAACACAAATCATGAATAAAGCTGGATTTCAATTGCACAAATGGCATAGCAACATAAGAAAGTTGGAGAATAATGTTGAAGACAAATCAACAAAAATACTTGGACATCCTTGGAACAAGAAAACGGATCGATTGTCAACTGAATTCTCTACTTGCATCAATAACGGAAATAAAGAAATTTTAACAACAACAAAAAAATTCTATCCGCAATTAACAGTGTTTTTGAGGTATTGGGATTTAGTGGACCTGTGTTAATCACTGGAAAAATATTGTATGGTCGACTATGCTTATTAAAATTTGGATGAGATCATCAAATACCGAAGGAACTTTGGAAGAATGGCAAACTTGGATGAAGGCAATAAGCAACAAAAAAGTAATAAGCCACCAAAATTTGAAAACAAGCAACTTACTTGTAGCAAAAGCACGGATTGAACCAAAGAATCTAAGTATTCTAAGACTCGAGCTAGTAGCTGCACATACCTTAAGTAAGTTGATAAACCATGTTAGGAAAATATTAATCAAGTACAACATTAATAAAGTTTTTAATTGGGTTGACAGCACTGCGGTACTTTACTGGTTGAAGGAAAGAGGCAGTTGGTTACAGTTTGTAAGAAACCAAGTTCAGCAAATCTTATTAAATAAGTGAGTCCGGAGAAGTTGTCAAGCTTGTGGTTCAATGGTCCAATATGATTGAGTCATAAAGAAAATTGGCCAAACCAATCGGGAATATTTGATAATTCATAAGGAACATTATGTGAAAGTATTGCTGTAAAAGAGAACGTCTGAATGGTGGCAGAAGAAATAAAGGAAAATCGCACTTTTGAAGAACTGTGGAATAAATATAATTATTGGAAGATTTTAAGGATATTGTCGTTTATAAAAAGGTTCATTTACAATTGTCGCAATAAAGAAAAAATAGTTGGACCTATAAAAAACGGAAGAGATGGTAGAAACGGAAACGGAGAATATTAAAAATCTGTAAGGAACTGTTGAGTTAAAAGCCGATGTGGAACTTAACAGGATAAAAAGCATCTTTGGAGGTGTCATGGAAGAGTCACCAGGTATAACCCAATATTCATACCAAAAGGATTCCTGCTAACTCGAAGTATTGAGCATTATCACACCAAAACATTACTCGGAAGAATTGGAGATACCATGGGTAGCATAAGAAATAGATTCTGGATACCAAATTTGAGAGTGGCTGAAAAAAAAGTTATTCGTGCAATTTGTGTAAGAGATACAGAGTGAAGCCTCTGTTACCACCAAAAAATGCGATGTTACCGCACTTTAGAACTGACAATGTTGAACCATTTGCGGTTAGCGGTGTTGATTTTGCTAGACCGTTAAAGTATAAAATACGAAAAAATTCGATTAGAAAATGTTACGTTGCATTGTTTATATGCGCAAGCTCAAGAACCGTTTATCTTAAACTTTGTCATGACCTATCAGAGGATTTTAAAAGAGTTTGTTGAGAGGAAAGGACCACCTCAGATGATAATCAGTGATCCCATGAATTGGATGAGGCATTGTTGGATGTTGAGTGTTCTATGAACAGTAGGCCACTTTATTACCTAGGTGACCAGTTTGACAATCAAGTATTGACACTAAACGTATTGTTGAGGGGAAAACCTGTAATATTGCTTGAAGAAGATATTTATTTAATAACAAAAGGGGAATACGGAGAGCCAAGTTTATGAGAAACTGTAACACTCATCTGAGAAAAAGATGGATGATTGAATATGTACATGCGATGGAAGAACGACAACAAGTAAAGAATAAGGGAAGTAACGTAAAACTGCCAGTTGTTGGAAGCATAATGCCTATTAAAGAAGATGTGAAAAACAAGGCACTTCTCAATATTGGACGAGTTGAAAGCGAAATTAAAAGAAAAGACGGAGTTACACGCGGTTTAAAAATACGATTGGGAAATGGTTATGTGATTGAACGACCAATTCAATTGGTGTGTGACTTGGAAATCGATTATGAGGTAGAGAAAATAATTGAATCTAAAAAGAACGTGGAAATTAGAGAAAAAGTGGAAACCCTAAAAAGAGTACCGAGACGAGCGAAATTGATGCAAGACAAAAAATCAGTTGCATCATGGAAGACCAGATGGCTAATTAAAACTGAAGTCTCAGCTTTAATCAGGAGAGTGTGTTGTGAATTACGTCTTCCAAGATACTAACAACAATTAGCGGTTATATCTTAATATTAACATTAATGTATTTTGTAATGATGCGGTCTTTGTGAAGGTATTGGAAAATTATTCCAACGTAATTACATGTATTTAAGGTTATTAATATAATATTTTGTGGTTCTGAATTTTATATAAAAAGGATGATATTCGTAAATAATATATTCGCAATCATATGATAATAAAATAACTATAAACTAGCGAGTGAATTCCTTAGTGTCACTGGGAAAATTTTAATAGCTCCCCACACTAAAAAGTAACGACCTCTACCAGGACCTACGGAAACTACAAATAATCAAAATGGATCAAGAGCAAAGCGATCAAAGGGATATCAACATGTTGAATATAAATATTAAATGCATAGAACGCAAAACGGCAAGCAGCAACAAATCCAGCATAATCTTGGCTTTAGACAAAATAACAAATTTCTTAACAAGATTTGAAATGGCAAAAGATGAGCTGACCAGAAAAATGCTTGATAACAACGAAAGCATTGATACTTTTTGAAGAATGGCTATCGAAATCAATAGCGGAAGTTTAAGCAGCGACTGCAATTAAAAACGAAATGGGAAACAAACTGGATATAATAAACAAAAACGAATGCGTCAAAAGATTCAAGTATGAAAAACAATTTATAGAACACCATTAGTGTCAATTCATTAGTGTCACTGGGAAACGTTTAATAATTCCCCACACCGGCATGGGAATAAATTTACTCTGCGACGACCTTAGGGTACAGCTTCAGTTTGACATCAGTGCATGAATAAAGATAAAGTATCAAAGCACTTTAGCGCTTTAACACTTTATCTTTATCCGATAATTATCCGCTACACAGAGCCTAGCAAAACTATGCTTTACCAAGGTATTTTTAGAAAACATTGATCCCCAACGTCCTCAGTTATCGATTCTGGACGGGCACGATTTTCACAACTTTGTTGAGCTAATTGATATTGCTATCCAGAACCAGATACATATAGTTGAAATGCCTTCCCACACATCAAACTGACTTTAACGAGAAGACTGCACCTTACTCAAGTCGTTGAAAGATTATTATCGCTCTAGAGCACAAGATCTGATGGGTCAGTTTCCAGGAATTATTACGTTCAAATCTTTCAAGGATATTTGTTTTAGCTTGGGAAAAAGCAATGACTTCCAGCAACATTATAGCTGGGTTCAAGTCGTGTGGAATTTATCCCTTTAATACTCAGCCTATTCCTAGTGATGCATATTTGCCAAACTATCTACACCTAGTCGAGGATATATCAGCGAATATAACCATTGATTACATTTCAAAACCTGGTGCAGATAATGATCAAGGCGTTGAAAAAGTTTTGCACTATCGTATCGGTGAATCATTGATTGGCATAAATGAGAATGAAAATCTTAATGTACATGAAAAAGCAGCAGAAAGTGGACTTTTTATTAATGTTAATATGTCGTGACTCCAACTACATTATAATGCTTACAAATAATGGAAACTGAAATGAATACTGCTCAGTTGACAAGCTGCAATTATCTGTTTAAAAACACTTTGATGTTGCTTGCAAAAACGGTTTTGTGACCTGGTGTGTACTGAAACGTTTAGTTCTTAATAACATATCCAAAAATATACCTGGACATCAAAATCAGTGGTATTATTTATTATTTTCTTAGGAATTCCAATCGTCAATTATTCAAAAAATTGATTTTTCAGTCTTTGACGCTTCTATGGATGCTCGAAAAGTTGATAATCATATAAAATAATTACATAATGGCATTGAAGAAGATAACGAAATTCACAGTTAGTTAAAAAGCAACGCTTCTATTTTGGAAGCAGAAGCTGTTGTTCATGATAAGCAGCTTGCATATTTGGTCAACCCAGTTGAAAAAAAATGTTGACATTTTTACTTCCAACAAGGCTGCAAGTAACCACTACTATCAATCAATCAATCAAATTTATTGACAGGCTCAAGACCTAATATAATAAATATATATATATATATTATATATATATATATATATATATATATATATATATATATATATATATATATATTATATTGGGTATATATATATTATATTGGGTATATATATATATATATATATATATATATATATATATATATATATATATATATGTATATATATATATATATATATATAGATATATATATATATATATATATATATATATATATATATATATATATATATATATATATATATTATATTGGGTATATATATATATATATATATATATATATATATATACCCAATATAATATATATATATATATATAGATAAAAAATTAAAGTGTTATAAATATAACTCAGCTCTCCATTTAAACATCAGCGGAGACTGCAGTAACCTGTCTGAGTTAACAAAAGCTTTTATGACGAGGTTATCACTATTCTGCAGCAGTAACAATGAGGAGTATTGTTGCTTGCAAATAACAACATTAAGTGAATAGGCACCATGTTTCACAAATAATTCAATCGCACTGTTTTATGGTGGCTTGTTTAAAATCAAGTAAAGTGCATTATTATATGCAACCCATAGACGATGGAATGAGTCTTTTCTCCATAACTGACATCCATAGATTGGGCTGCAATAGCATTAAATAACATGATTTTTTTTTTTATTTGTTTAGAGCTGAACTTTTTACGGATGAGGTTAGTTTTAAGAGCGCACGCGTTTTAAAATATCTTTGTCATCCTGCATATCGTTTAAGATCAAGTGACCAGGTATTTATATTGACAGGTATTGATAATGTGAGTCAAGGGCTATTTACAAGGGGTTTATAAATTTCAAAAAAAATTATATGAGACCTAATATTGCTATAAACTATATCATTTTTCACAGCATAACTGGAGCAGCAAGTCAAGTAAGATCTGGAGACCTTTGGCTGAGAGTGCACACAGGACAATATCATCAGCATAAAGAAGATGGTTAACAAGAAAAGGACCCAAGCAACAGCCTACGACAGTTTTATTGAGTAAAACACTAAGATCGTTAATATATATATTAAATAGATATTAAGACAGTACACCTCCTTGTCGCACTCCATTACTGATATTAAATGTTTTGGATAATATTCCACCCCAAAGGATCTGAGCTGTTTGACCAACATACCAGACAATGAGTAAGCGTAAAGTTACACCAGAGATAATTTTAGATATTTTCTAGTGTATCAAAGCGAAGTCTATCAAAGGCTTTACTAATGTCAATAAACGCCACAAGCATATTTGAGCCATATGATAGGTAAAAATTTTAAATATCTTTTAAGATAAGTGCTGGCATAAAAGTGCTACGGTTTTTCTTAAATCCGAATTGGTTGGGAGTCCCAGTGGAACTTTTATTAATGCGTGAGACAAAAATATATTCCAAAATCTTGGAGAAAATTGTCAACAATGCAATTGGACGATAATTAGCAGAGTCGGAGATGTTACCATTCTTATCTTTAACAACAGGAGAAATAACAGAGTGTGAAGCACCAATAGGCATGCATCCATGATAAAGCATGGAGGAAAAATACAATGACAAAATATTAAAGTAATTTGGGCTAGCATAGAGATAATGCTCCAACTGGAGTCCAAAATGATCCACTGCTTTTCCACAAGACATTTGATTTATGATAGATTGGACTTCATCAGGAATGACAAGATAGGCATCATCTTTAAGAAGATTACAATGTTTAACTATAAAGTTATCATTTATATTGCATGTTGGCTTGACTGAGTTGAACAAGGTGGAATAGTTATTATGCCACATGGTATACATTATCAGTACCGGAGGCAGAGTCAATAGAAGAGGGAAGACTTCATTTATCGCTGCGAATACAAGTCACGGTTGACCAGAAACTGGTACAGTTCTTATTCGCTAAGCTGTTCGCCAGCTTTTCTGCTTTTATAGTATCTTCTTTTTTTTTCAGAAACGAATCGCATATTTATATAAGGCTCTTCAATTTTTAAAAAGATTGAAGATTGGGCTAAATTTTGGTTTATTATAGCTATGGCATAAACAGAACGCATCTTTAGCAGCCTTATGAGCATCTTTCACATAATCTGCCCAACCTGTCATAGATTGTTTTCTATTGAAACTTGATTTAGAACAATTAAGACACTGAGATGAAGATTGAGTAAGACATTCATTTAGGATATTGTACAGGTGGTTAATCTGCTTAACATGCTCATGTGAGTTACAGTGTACATTACTACAGTTAATGACTTCAAACTGACCTATGTTAATTGAAAACACTAAGTTAAACACAGTGGAAGTATACTCCTTTATCATAATGGTCGACAAAGCATTAAAATTTATTTTAGGGGATCTTGTCGAATTAGGGTGAGCAGTAGAGGAAGAAGGTAAATCAATTTTAAACGAGATATCAAACGCTAGAGGGAAATGATCAGATAAACTAGTTGACTGAATTATTTCGAAGTTATTAACATTGCATAGAGAAATTTGGGAGACAAGGCAGTGATCAATCCAAAAAGAGGTGCCCCATGCTTCACTAACAAAGGTAAAGTAATCAAGTGGAAGACAGATATCAGCTGTAACAATATGTTCATCAGTACAAAAATCAACTAGGAGACTACTACATGGAGACCGAAATCTTGGATCACAATTAAAGTCACCAGAAATAATAAATATACCATTTAAATCTGAAATAAGAGCTGAGAGACTACCAAGGCATTTAAGATAATTATCAGCATTCTCATATGAATCACAAGGCATATAGACATTGATAATTGTGAACTTATCAGAAAGTTATTTACAAGTTGGATAGCAACAGACCATGAATTATCAGTAGTAACAGCTCGAGTTCTACAGAAGACAGAATCACGACACAGGATAGCAACACCACCAAACGGTCTGCCACGAACAAAACCTGATGAAGAATCAGTTGGAGACACTCCAAAGCCAAAAAAACCATTAGTTATAATAAACATTAACAGAATTAGACTGGAAAAGAAAAGATGAAGTTTATAAATCGAGATAAGGATTAACCAACGAGATAAGGATTAACCAACAAGATTGTAAATTATATGAATCAGAAAAACAAGAAGAAAGGGGCAAAATCCAAAGAGCTGATATTCGAGGAAAAAAACTAGACGAATAAGAATTTTTGGAGCACTTAGAAACAGTCACAGTAAAAGAATTAGACTTAATTGAATGACAAGCAACACGAGAATGAATTTTAGTAGATGGCACAAGAGACGCTAGCTCTTTTGAGAGCACCCATTATAGTATTTAAAGAAAAGAGTAAGAGAAGCAACATTAGAACGATGTGGCAATGGTTGAAAATTGGCTGCAAGTGCAGAATTTTTGCACCTTGTCTAAAAGAGAAAGAGCAACATTCGAAGATCCGATTCAGATATGGCAACAGTATTCCATACGAGTACGGATTTGGGATTTATAGAAATAAAGAATAAAATCCGGAGTAAGGAAGTGGCAAGCACGATAAGAAGATGTAACCTTAGCAGATGCTAATTTTGAAATGGATTTGATATATTGGTTTCCGAAAAGATTGAAAGTAAGAGTTAATTCTAAAAGACAAAGGCTAGATGAAAATTTTAATCTTTATAACATTTTAACTCTTCCCATAATTTATAATTTTAGATTTGTTGAAAGTGAGTATAAATATAAAAAAGTTGTTATCTCAAAATTTTGGAGTATTATTTTCTGTAAATTTTACTAATAGGTTTTAAGAAACGTGGAAAATTAGGAAAATTAAAAAAATCTACCAGGTTTACGTGATATTTAAAAAATTTTCAGACAAGCGTAAAAATAGTTATGGCTAGTTTTAGGATTAGTGTTTGGCAGAGACTTTCCGTTTTAACTCTCCTTGCAAAACAAATGATGTGTTTTATATGATGACGTAAAATTGTCACGCCATTATGCAAATAACGTTTAAAATTATGATTAAACAATCTTAAACAAATTCTCCCAAACTACAAAAAGATTATTTTAAATGTTATCATAGATATCATTATTGTCCTAGAAAGCCATTCATGTTTTAAAAAATATCAGGTTTTCTGTTACGCCCTGAAAACTTTCATGATTGTTTTTCGACAGCAAATTTAAAATGCAATTCATTTAAGATTAAATTTGCTTCTTTAGCTTCTTTGACACATAAAGCTTTTCTCCAAACCTCAGTTCCAAACCTCAAATTCAGTTGTATTCAGTTAAAGCTAGTTTAGTAAACAACGGTCACTTTTATTTTGTGTGTGTGTGTGTCTATATATATATATATATATATATATATATATATATATATATATATATATATATATATATATATATATATATATATATATATATATATATATATATATATATATATATATATATATATATATAATCGTTTAAATATTGTTACGATATCAAAATATATAAATAAATATTTACATGACCATGGCAGAAAGAAAATAACAGTATTTCATTAAGCCCCGTAGTTTACACAGTATTTTTACATTGCAAACAGTTATTTTATAAAGTATAATGTTTCTTTAATACCGCTAAAATTTGCTTAAAAATATATTTTAAATAAACAGAAACAAAAAGCAAAAAAAAAAAGGAAAAAGTTTGACACAATATAACAAAGTTCTATAAAAACCTTAAGATGTACAAAAATGTAGAATGTAGAAAAAATGACTTACAGAAAAAGTAATTTGATAAAAGTTATTTGATAATAGCAATGTTTTGAAATATAAATTAAAAAATTATTATTATTTAGTCAAAGTTTGATGTTATATATTTTTTATATTTTTACTGGGGCAAGTAGAAAACGATTCGTCTTCTTAACATGAAATTTGAGAAAGTGTAAAAATAAAAATTTTGAAAAAAAAAAATTTATAAAATAAACACAATTTTTAATTTTACAATTTAAATACGTATTAAAATAATTTTTGCTAATTAAAAATGATTAAGAGTTTATGAAATTTAAAAACATTTAAAAGATTTTAATTTTTTTTTCAAAACAAAATTAAACGAAAACAACAATAAAAACATAAAATATTGCTTTAAATAGTCACACAAAAAAATCTTTTTTAAAAAATATGAAAGAGTGTTGCATTGTTTAAATTTAGTATTAGGTAACCAAAAAAGTTCGTGCGTTTTTTGGTAATTGAATTGTTTTTAGCATTTTTTACAACACCCACATCGCACAAGGCAAGTAGCTTTGTTGCGTAATAGAACGCGTGTGTCACGCGCAGTTGCTGCATATATAGTGTAGGCTTGTAACGAGCTTACAGGAAAGGTTTTGTGTAAAGAAAGGATGGCAACCCAACCAACGATTATTCGATCTTGCTTACTTTACGAGTTCAAACTTGGAAGGAATGCAACACAAGCGGCCAAAAACATCTGCACAGCATTTGGATAAGGTACAGTAAGTGAACGCACAGCACAGAAGTGGTTTCAGCGATTCTCTTCGGGAGCCCATCGAAGACCTGCCGCGTTCTGGACGCCCATTGTTGGTTGATGAGGATGAACTGAAGGACGCTGTCGAGTCTGACTCCAGCCAAACTTGCCAAGAACTTGCAGTGAGGTTTGCTGTGAGTGTTGAAACCATCCGCCTGCATCTGCATGCAATTGGGAAAGCGTGGAAGCTGAGTCGGTGGGTTCCGCACAAATTGTCGATCGACAACAAGAAGCAACGGCTTACGATCTGCACATCACTCTTATCACGCCACAATGTTGAGCCTTTTCTTGATCGTTTATTGACATGCGACGAAAAATGGATTGTGTACAACAATACCAAGCGTTGCTACCATTGGTTGTCCTCCGATGACCCCATCCCAAAGACACCCAAGCCCAATCTCCACGAGCGGAAGGTTTTGCTCTGCATTTGGTGGACTACAGCTGGTGTGGTGCATTACGAGCTGCTCCCAACAGGCCAAACCATTACTGGACTCGTCTACTCAGCACAGCTGCAACGAGTTCACGACCTGTTGCTTGTAAAGCAGCCTGCACTGGTGCACACCGCTCGCGTGACTCAGGACAAGCTCCAAAGCCTTGGTTGGGAGAGTTTGTCTCATCCACCATACTCGCCAGACCTCTCCCCTACTGATTTCCATTTTTTCCTTTCCCTGGGAAATCATTTAAAAGGACAGCAGTTCCGAGACCAGGACGCGGTTGAAACGGAGTTGAAAGCTTTTATAGACTCAAAGGACCGAGAATTTTTTAGAAGTGGAATAAATAAGCTTGTTTTACGTTGGGAAAAGGTTTTAGATGCTAATGGTGACTATTTTGATGAATAAATGTACTTACTTTTGTCGTTTTGAGTGTTTTTATTATATACGGAAAAACCGCACGAACTTTTTTGGTTACCTGATATATGTTTTTTTATAGTTCTTTTAGATATATCGATAGATCTTATGTTTTTCGTATTTTCTTCAAGAATTTAGTTCCACAAGCGTGGTTTCCGACATGTAATTGAGAAGTCAGATTTTTTAAGTACATTATTGAAAAGTAGTGTATAAGGTAGTTAGTGTAAGGTAGTGTATAAAGTAGTCAGTGAAAGGTAGTTGTTACTTATTTTAAGTGACATTAGTGGTAGTAGTTACTTATTGTTAACTTTTTAAATTAATTACGGAAACATTTTTAATGAAAATTCCGTAATATGCTGGGCATAAAGCTGAGTAGTTAACTGACGCTATATTTTCTATATTGAAGAAATATGGCTTAAATGTTTGTTTTCTTAGGGGCCAGTCTTATGATAACGCCAAAAATATGTCTGGCATATATTCCGGTGTCCAAGCAAGAATTAAAGATGTTATTTCCTTAGCTGATTTTGTTCCCTGTTCCGCTCATTCGCTAAATCTCATTGGAATGTGTGCTGCTTGTTGTTGCGAAGAAGCAAACAATTTTTTTTTCATTTATACAAAACCTATATGTTTATTTCTCATCTTCAACTTATCGCTGGAGCTTATTAAAAAAATACAATAATTCCACTCTTAAGAGTTTATCAGATACTCGTTGGTCTGCTCAAGATGATGCTTGCCATAGTTTGAAAACAAATTGGGCTGGCGTGAAAAAAGCATTATTAGATTTGAAACATTATAAACTACAAAAAACACTTACAAGGTCAGAAGCTGAGGGACTACTTCGACAACTTAATAGACTAGAAACATCATTTATGACCGAGTTTTGGAATGATGTACTTCATACATTTAATAAAACTAGTAAACTATTACAGTCTGTTTAAATAGATTTGAGTACTGTAGTAGAGTTATATAATCCATTAGTTGCTTATGTTAAATCTGTACGAGAAATGTTTCAAACCTATGAAGACGCAGCAAAAGAAAAATTTATAGATTGTAATAAAATTCCGGAATTTGAAAATAAACAAAGAAAACGAAAAAAACATTTTGATGAATCCAATGATCCTGGTCATACATTTGATAGCCAAAACAATTTTAAAGTTAATACATTTTATGTCATATGTGACAATTTAACAGTCGAACTCAACAAAAGAAAATCTGCTTATGACAGTATAATATCTAAATACAGCTTTATTTTAAAAATATATGAACTAGACCCTTCAAAAATACGTAAAGATGCAAAAAAATTGAAAACTATTTACAAACAAGATCTAGATGAATCCTTTGAAAATGAATGTGTTCATTTTCAAAGTGTATTAAAATTAACCACCAACCCTCCTAAAACCCTATTAGATATGAGTAAATTTATAAAAGAAAAACAATTAGTTACAATTTTTTCTTATGTTGATGTAGCTTTAAGAATGTTCCTTTGTAATTTGGTCTCCAACTGTTCAACCGAAAGGTCTTTTTCTACACTCCGTAGAATAAAAAGTTATTTAAGATCATCTATGTCTTCAGAAAGACTTAATAGTCTTGCAGTTCTTAACATAGAAGCTACTCTTACAAAGAGCTTAAATTACTCAGATGTGATAAAAACATTTGCGGCAAAACAAGGAAGAAAAAAAAAATGAAGTAATGATTTTTTATATTATAATGTTATATTGTTATATAATATTTTATGTTTTTTTTATATTTTATTAGTATATTACCTATATTATTCTATTATTTTTTACCTAGCAAGAAAAAAAAACTGAAGTAATTATTTTATATATTATAATGTATTTAATAATATGTTATATATTTTATATTTATTTTATATTTTATTAGTATATTACCTATATTATTCTGTTATTTTTTACATTTTTAAATATATTAATAATATTTACGAGGCCACTGCATTAGCTTTTTTTTTTTTTATTTTATGTAAATACTAAATACAGACACCAAAAATCCCTATAATTAGTATTAGTAGTATTACTTACCAACTAGTTTTAAATTTAATTATAAGCAAAGTGGTGGAGGGGCGCTAAAATTTTATTGCCCACGGGAGCCAAAATCTTAAATACGGCCCTGATTTTTATAAAAATGTTTTGGAATTATTTCATTTTGTAGTTTAAACATAAATAACAAGTTATGGTAGATATTCAGTTCATAAACATTGAAAGTTTTAATTTCTTTGAGTAAACGCTTGGAACTTTTGTACCTATCTGCGTCTAAAATTAATCGACTTGCTTGCTTTTGTTTAGTATAAATGTTTTCTAGGGAAGATAAATGAATGCTCAAGCAATATTACAATAGTTAATATGTAGAAAAGAACAGTATACATTTTTTAAACATGTTTTATTCAAAAGATATGTTGTTTAGTACTTAGTTCTTAGAGATTCTGAAACTAAAAATTGTTAGGTTACAACTAACTTAAAGCAATGGTTGCACAAATTAAGAAGCAGTGGATTAACTAGCAGTGGACTAAGAAGCAGTGGACTACGCATCCGGTGAAGTTGTGGTTACTAAACTTTAAAACTAAATTTTCAGATATATGAACGGATATTTTCAGACTTTCAGGTTTTTTAAGAAAAATGTTTGATAAACAAAGGAGACACAATACCATTATAATTATAATTACTAATTATAAAATGTCGTAACTAATTATAAATGCCATTACTTTTATAATTATGTTTAACTTAGATAAGGATCTTTATAACCTATTTAAAATAGGTTATAAAGATCCCTTTTATAATGAAAACAACTTTAGAACTACATAAAAACCTTTTAAGAGATATTTATATCTTGACTTTGTTGTCAAAATGATATATATATATATATATATATATATATATATATATATATATATATATATATATATATATATATACACACAGCGTATATTGTAACTTTTGTTAAATAAGCTTATTTAACAAAAGTTACAATATACGCTGTGTATATATATATATATATATATATATATATATATATATATATATATATATATATATATATATATATAGTTAAGTGATTTTCTACTACTAATATAATTGCTCTGTTCTTTTAAGAACATTGAGCACTCTATTGTGTAGAATACTTTTTAAAGTTGTTTAAATATATATATATATATATATATATATATATACATATATATATATATATATATATATATATATATATATATATATATATATATATATATATATATATAAAACAGAAACAATTAAACGAGTCTTAATTTAAAAAATCATTTTTAAAGAATTTTTGAGAAAAATTTACTTCTTTAGTATCGTAAATATTATTACTTTTTGAATCATATTTGACCTTTTAATTTAAATGTTTGCAAGACTTTTATTGAAAAAAAAAAGATTTCAAAACTTCAAAAATAAAAATCAACACTTTTCAATAATGAATCCGTTGTTCAATAAGGTTCAATAATGAATCTTATAAGATTCATTATGAATCTTATAAGATATGATTCAAAAAGAAATAATATTTACGATACTAAAGAAGTAAATTTTCTCAAAAATTCTTTAAAAATGATTTTTTAAATTAAGACTCGTTAAATTGTTTTTAGTCGGGGTTTTTATGTTTAATTTACTAAATGTAATATTTTGAAAGTAATAGAAGTCGATGCTCAAAGGATAAATAAAACACTAGGATTTGTTTTGATTTAACCAAAAATATGCTATCAAATTATCTGCCACGTACCTTTTTAAAGTATTTTATTTATCTTTTATGTATATGTTTATGTATATAATTATGTATATATTTATTTATAATAATGTATATATTTATTTAGCGGTATTTCATTTATGTTTAAAAAAAGTACCAAAACGGATTCATTTTTGATGTAATGAAATCCCTTTCTGATTATAAAAACAGTCTGCTTAGTTTTCTATTCTGAAAAAAAGATAAAACTTTTTTTTGATACTTTGCACACTGTTTACGTAGTTGCGTTGTGTATTGCGTAGTGTATTGGACTACAACTTGATTTATTGCTAAGAATTTACGACTTTTTTAAATCACGATAAATTTCTTACTTGAGTTAGATTAGAATAGCGGGACATCGAGTCCTAAGATTATTAAGTGTAAATCTTGAATAGGTCATCAAAGGAATGTTGACTCAACTCTTAAAGAAACCGCGAAAAACAAATATTATTTCAACGCGTTTATAAATGATACTTAAAATTTTGTAGCTATTAATTAATGTAAATTCAATCATCAGTTCGGTGTGTTTTGTTTCTGAAATCATGAAGAGTTTAGTTTTGTTTTTAGTGATCTTTGGTAAGTCTTTGATGACTTGTAGTAAATTTTGAGTTAATTTTTGATAAAATTTTAGTGATCTTTGTTTGTCTATTAAAAAATAGCAGTTTAGAACTGAATTTTTTTTACGAAAAAACTCCTTAAAATTTTAAACTTTTAAACTTTTAAAATTCAATTTAATTTTTTATTATTATTACTTTGCTTTTAGTTTTTGCTGAAGCCAGTATTAAAAACTGCAAGAAAGATTCAAAAATATCCGCGGCCTTATGTAATACGGTCCATGACAAATGTTTAAGCAAGGTTTTCTCAGAGGCGGGTCTTCTTTCCAAAAAATGCAGCAAAACTAAACTGATGAAAGTAACAATGACTAAAAAATATAAGAAGCTAAACGAAACATTTTGTGGCAGCGATGGAAAGCAATATTTGAGTGTTGCAGAAGCTATAAACGCTGCTCAGTGTAACTCGGTAGACATTCTTCATAAAGGTGCGTGCGGCCAGTGCAGCGAAGATAACTTGTGTAATAAAAGCATGCGTAAACCAAAAACTGTAAAGATTAATAGCACTATGGTGTATAGTGATTGCTGCCAGTTTAAGGTATCCGTTTGCAAAGCATTTAGTGAAAAAAACCAAGTTATTTTGTTTAAGAGCAAGCAAAATAAAGGTAAATATTTATTTCCTCAAAGTATTTGATGCAAGTTTAAGATATTATCACGTTTTTAAGTTATTATCAAATTTAAGTTTTTTTATCAAGTTATTATTAAGTTATAAACAATTTTAATATTAATTATATTTTGCTCACAGCACTTTTTACGTATAATTGCGTAGATAACTTCTTTAATTGATACATTTTAATTTAGCAGGAAAAAAAGGATCAAAAAAAGCAACTCGATAAGGAACAGAAAAAAATCTTTATTTAATTTATGGCTAACCTGAAGGCACAAACAACACGAGTATTTTTAGTAACTTTAACGCTTCCATCATGTATAGAAGTATTTATATCATATAAATTGACAACTGTCCAATAAGAATTGTTTCAAAACGAACCAATCAAGTTCAAAGATTAAAAATAAACTTTTCTTGTTGTTACGCTTCAGTTGTATATAACAAATATTTTTATGGTTTTATGCAAATATTAAAAAATGAGTTGTTTACTTGTTCATTGATAGATACAGAGAAACCTTTTGGGTGACGCATTTAAAAACCTTATTTTATTTATTTATATAAGTTAATTCCACCGGATATACATTCATTTATGATTTCACTTTTTTTTCTTCTTGCGATGTTGCTATTTTACGACATACTTTCGAAATTAGTTCTCAACCAAAAATTAATTCAAACCAAAAAAATCAAAGATTTGAAAAGGATTAAAAATATAAATATTTTCAAAGTTTTTACAAACAATAACTAAGCTGTAAAATAACAGTTGGATTTTATTCAACTGATTATTTTACAACACAAACTGATTTTTTTAATACAAACTGATTTTTCTAACACAAACTGATACCAGCATAAGAATAAAAGTAATTTTTAAATGCGTGGGGTTTCAGTTAATTACTCAATAATATTATTACAAGGAACATTTTTCCTATACCCGTTCCGCTTAATGTTTTTGGAGTTTATGTTAAGGATGGCTATCTGACTACTCTAATTTAAATCGACTGCATGTTTAAGATGTATCTTTTTTCGTGTCAAAGGCGGTTTTAAAATTCTCATTAAAGATGCATCTCAATAAAAAAAAAAAAATAATGCTAAAAAACTTGATATTGTTGACTTAATTGGCTGCAACATTGCAAAAAGTTATCCACAAAAAAAAATTATTTTGTTACTTTGCTAAAATAATTTGATTTCTGAAGTGAAGTTTAATCAAACAAATCAAACAATCAAATTTACTTAACAGGATATACAGAGCAAATTTTAACAGGATTTATCTAGGTAACTTATAAAAACTAAATACAATGTATCTTGCTAATCTATCTAACTAAATACAATGTATCTTACCTCATAGTAGACTTTCTTAAAATCTAAAGGTGGCTCACCACTAAATAAATCTCAATTTTTATCGAAACTTGGTTTTATGGACTTTTTTTGTTTTATATCAATTCAAATCAGCAGTAAATGTTTTTGAAATCTATTTTGACATAACTTTAGTCTATTGTGAGTTATTCCATTTTATTTAAGCTTAATTAGTAGATTTTACCTTGATAACGGTCCTTAGCAACACTAACTTAATTAAATAATTGCTTTCTCTTTTTGCCCTGGTTTAAGAATTTTTCGTCAGATTTTGTTAGTCACGTATTAATTTATTAGGCAAACATGGTTTGCCTAACGCTTACATTATAAAAGTGTGTGTAAGTTACCTGGGTTCATCAGATATTATAATGTGATAATTGCTTGAGGTATTAGCAAAGTTTTGTACTTTTTATATTGGCCAAAAAAACTTTTTATTCACAAAGCTTAGTTTAAGTTAAGAGTAAATTTGAGGGAATGGCTGATGTTCTGATAGTAATGAGTCACTTCAACCTTGAGAGTGGTTTAAACACCGCAATTTTTTCATATTTTAAGGCTCAAAAACGCATTATTAATATGAGCAAAAAAGGCACTTTAAAAAGAAAAAGCAGAAAATTGCAATTAAAAGTCATTAATAAGGGTTGACAAAGTAAAGAACAACAAGTAGAAACTTATAAACTTTTGTCCAATACGTAATTTTTGAAAAAACATAGCTTATAAATGGCATGAGGTATTATCTTCAAATTTTCAAGTTTGTTCTACGTATAATGATAGAGGGTCTTAAGCAAAACTGATTTCATAACAAAGTACTTCATGAATTATTACATTTTTTTTCACTTCATTAGCTGACCCTCCAATTTTTGATGTTTTTCCAAAAAAAAAAAAAAAAGTACAACTTTTATCAGGAGTTTTAGAAATAATTTTGGTTCAGTTCCTTCATTTTAGGCATTTAAAACGTTTCACTAAATATGAAGATCTAGTTTCTAGTGGTTTTTAAGTCATCATTTTTCAAAATTAGGTTTAAAATGACTCATTTCACAACCTTTTTAACATATTTTTGAAATTTTTGGAAGAAAATGTTGCAAAATAAAACTTTTTTTTCACTTTTTTTATTCATAATATACTGTAATACCTTATTTAATTAAAAGTAATAACATATGAGAAAGTTTTTTTTTTAGTGGTGAGTCACGTTAAATAAGTAGACAAATTGAACAATCAAGGCATTTTTTGTTAACCCAGACGAACAAATAAAAAAAAAATGTTAACCGAGTTAAAAGTTAAAATAGTAATTAACTCACGACGTATATTTTAGCAGTAATTTATATCTTTATAGTATTGAACGTATTTTTAAAACATATTTTTAAAACATATTTTTAAGAAAAAAGGTTTTTTTTAGGTCATTCACCCGTACTATTATTATTAAATAAAATAGTCATCTTCCAAGGAAGTTTATTGTATTCCTAAATAATTTAACTGTTCATTTTAGCAAAATGTTAAATTATTTATCTTTAACCCTTAAACCTAACAATTATAAAATTTGTAATTGGCACTTGATTCTACACATATAAATTGTAAGGATTATATTCTCATGTTATTGCAGAAAAAAGAAAAGAATTTATTAATTCATGTCAAGCCTTTTTTTGTGTTAACTTTCCTCCTCAAGGCCGAAAAAGTCACAACAGTCGAGGAATCTGCTTTGCATCGATTAATATGATTAATATATGTTTGATAAATAAAATTGGGTGGGTTTAATGAATTTTTGTTATTACTTTCATTCACTACTACTCAATATGCTCCAGGTTGCTCCCTATCGGTCCATTGAATTTATAAATAGCACTACTATTTATAAATTCCATGGACCGATAGTAATTATAACTCAAACGCAAGAAACCAACGTCCTGGTTCTGTCATAAAACATATTTTTAATTTTACCTCTATTTATAAATTCCATGTACTACTATTTATAAATTCCATGGACCGATAGTAGTTATAACTCAAACGAAAGAAACCAACGCCCTGGTTTCTATCATAAAACATATTTTTAATTTTATATTTATTTATGTTTCAAGTGAAATGAATGAAAAAAAAAAGAAAACAAGGAAACATGGAAATACAAAACTGGTGCTGAAAAAAAAAAGCTCAAAAACGGCAACTGGGACATGCTTTACAGCAGCAGAGAATGTAGAATTAACATCAACATCCATTGTAAATATCGCAAGTAAGCTATTATTTAAACAGAGCCAATAACAGAGACCAATCATCTGTACAAGAAACAGATAATAATCAAGATGTCATAATTGAGGCAGATACACGAGCAGAACAACATTACTGAAACTGAGAGGGTGACTGTAGAAATGGGTAATAATGAAGTCCCTGTAATTTCAGCGGCGGAACTAACTCAAGCAGAAAAGGTTATTCAGAAGCAACCAGACAACATTGTAAATATCAATGAAAATGATCCGGCTAAATTTCTGGAGGTGAAAATTGCAAAGATAATTGATGAAAAGCAATTTATTGTATTAGGGTTGAAAAAATATTAAATATTGAAACCATGAGACATCTGAACAAAAAACGTAAAGAAGCGGAGAAACTACATCAATACTTGATACGAGTTATTGATGCTATTCAATATTTGATCGCAGAGAGCATTTCTTAACGTGGAAATGAGGAAGCCAACTTTTTCGGGTGCGGGTAAATATCTAAATTTGTTAAATTTACTCAGTCAGTATGATGAGGTGCTTAATGAAAAACTTTCAAATATTCGCAGTACTCAAAAACAATCTGCTGGAAGGGGTGCTAGAATTACGTTTCTTTCTAATTATACACAAAACAAGCTAATTCATACTATGACACAGATGGTCAGGAAGGATATTTCGGAGGAGGTAAATAATTCAGTATTCTTTTCATTATCAGCTGATGGCACCATTGATATTACACTTTGTGAGCAAACTTCTATTGCATTACGTTATGTTATGCTTGCTGCAGAAGAGGCCGTTGTAAAGAAACATCTGATTTTAATAGTTGAAACTGAAACAACTACTGGTGAAGAAATAAGTGAAAAAATCAAAGATGAACTCAAATTAAATAACGTTGATATTCAACTATCTACGTTATGTGTGTGGGTATGTTTATTGATGATGCGAGCAATATGCAAGGAAGAATTTTTTTTTTTTTTTTTTTTTTTTTTTTTTTATTTATATGTTTTTATATAATATAATATTTTAAAAATTATTAATATAAAATTTAAATAAAAAAAATAAGTAAAACAGATAGGGGCTCAAAGAAGATGAGGATGACAGTACGTTATCACAATCTTTTCATAGAGCCCCTATAACAAGATTTCAAAAAAATATCGTAATATGTTACAATATGCGTAATAAGATTTCAATAAAATATCGTAATAAAACGCGTAATTCGCTAATAAAATTGATAAGCAACCAACAAAAGTAGAAATAAAACAAAAAAATATCGTAATATGTTACAATATGCGTAATAAGATTTCAATAAAATATCGTAATAAAACGCGTAATTCGCTAATAAAATTGATAAGCAACCAACAAAAGTAGAAATAAAACAAAAAAATATCGTAATATGTTACAATATGCGTAATAAGATTTCAATAAAATATCGTAATAAAACGCGTAATTCGCTAATAAAATTGATAAGCAACCAACAAAAGTAGAAATAAAACAAAAAAATATCGTAATATGTTACAATATGCGTAATAAGATTTCAATAAAATATCGTAATAAAACGCGTAATTCGCTAATAAAATTGATAAGCAACCAACAAAAGTAGAAATAAAACAAAAAAATATCGTAATATGTTACAATATGCGTAATAAGATTTCAATAAAATATCGTAATAAAACGCGTAATTCGCTAATAAAATTGATAAGCAACCAACAAAAGTAGAAATAAAACAAAAACAGATTTATGAGAAATTATTCAAAGTATCATTAACCAAAAACGTTTCTTATATTTTAAAAATTTCTTTTTTTGTTAAAAACTTGAATGAACTTAACGAATTTACCGTACTTTTGAATCCTTTTTGAAAAGTATTCCATACTTTTGGACCTCGATATAGAATGCTGTACTCTGAATATTTGTTTATTATCCGAGGCAGTTTATATGTGTTGGACATATTCGCTCTAAGATTATAGCTATCATTTTTATTTATTTTAAACTTGTTATTAAAGCTTATAGGAGAGATATTGTGATTATAACGATACATGAAAATTAAATGCTGGTAGATATTTATTTCAAACACATTCATCATTTTCATATCTTTCATTAAGGGCTTAGCGTGTTCACGCCTATTTTTTGAGTAAATGATTCTGCAAGCATGTTTTTGAAGACTATAAATTTTTTTAATCTTTGCCGCTTGAGTACTTGCCCATGAAATGTTTGCATAGCTGATGAGGCTATGAATTAGCCCAAAGTAGATTAATTTAAGACTATTTTTATTGACGTAGGAGCGAACTCGATACATCAAACCTATTATTTTGGTGATTTTTGACTGGATATATATTATATGTGGAAGCCAGGATAATTTTTCATCAACAATGATTCCTAAGAATCTTATATTGGATTGCTTATTTACTAGTTTATCATTTAGAGATAGGTTAGGCAACTTGAGAGGAAGATTTTCTTCTTGTGTTTTTTTGTGAAATAGTATATACTTTGTTTTCTCAGCGTTAAGTGAGAGTTTGTTTGCCTTAAACCAGTTGTTTACTTTACACAATTCAATATTCATGTCTGCATATAATTTCTTGATATCATTGTTGGTGAGAAATAAGTTTGTGTCATCTGCAAACATGACCGAGTTCATTTTTAAAGATGCATTACAAAAGTCGTTTATATATATTAGAAAAAGAAGTGGACCAAGAATCGATCCTTGCGGGACTCCACATATGACATTTAATACTCCAGATTGGACATTATTTACATATTGTTTTCTGTTTGTAAGATAGCTTTTAATCCAATAATAAGTTTTATTTATTATTCCGTAATGCCTTAATTTATCTAATAGAACGCAATGGTCCACTGTATCGAATGCTTTTGATAAATCAAGAAACACTCCTAAAGTAAATTTATTATTTTCAAAACCATTAGTTATTTGATTTACTATTTCAATGATTGCATGTTCTGTAGAGAGATTTTTTTGAAAGCCAAACTGATTTGGGTAAAAAAAATTGTTTTTAATGAAGTAATCATAGATTCTATTATAAACTACACGTTCGAAGAGTTTTGAAAATACAGAAAGTATTGATATAGGCCTGTAGTTTGAAATGTCAGAATGATCATTACATTTGTATAATGGAATTACTTTTGCCAATTTAAGTACATCCGGAAATATCCCAGAATTTAATGAGAGCTTAAGTATATGAATCAGGGGTCTATTAAGACTGTGTTTGTTTGCAATAACTATATCACTAGATATCTCATCAAATCCTGGAGCCTTTTTTTTTTTTTAAGGAGGCAAAGGCTGCCTCTAATTCTTCAAATGTTTCAAATGTCGTTTCTAAATAATTATTGATAAAAATATTGTCTATTGCTGTTGCAGAGGTTTTTGTTACTCGCGTTGGTTTATTAATAGTTGACAAGACATTAAATTTAAAAAGCATATCAAAAAAAGATTTTATTTTTGGAAATTTTGTGAAAGAGCATCAAGATTTATGTCACCAGTTATATATAAAGTCTTATTTTCTTTATTTATTTTCATAATCGTATTTTTGATAAAGGTTTCGAAATTTTTTATTTTTCCACTCGGTGGACGATAAACACATCCAACTAAAATGTTTCGGTATTTTTTATTAATAATTTCAATGAAAAGGCTTTCATAGTTATCATTTGAAAAGCATAGTATATTTTTTATCTTGAAAGCATACTTTTCTAAGACATAAATTCCTAATCCTCCTCCTTTTTTCCCATTTCCTCTTGATTGACTTATTAGTTTATAAAATGGTAATATATAATTAGAATTTAATTCAAGAGAACTTTCTGTATCATGCCAAGTCTCTGAAATAGATATGATGTCGAACGTGTAGTTTAAAATATTTAAAAATTCTTTAAGTTTATCAAAATTTTGCTGCATGCTTCTAATGTTTATGTGTAATACAGAAAATGAGCCATCATCTGCTATTACTTTAAATTCAAAAGGATCAATATACGGTGTGTTAATTAAGTTCATTTGAGTTTCTTGTAAAATATTTATATTTTCTTCTGATATGTTATTTATAAAGTTGTCCTCAAAAAAGTCTAAATTTAAATTGTGAAAATCTAATTTCTGTGGAAAAAGCGCTGCCATTTTTTAAAAATGTATAATTTAAAAATATTTAATATAATTAAAAAGTAAAATAGTCAAAACGCTTACTCGTTTACGCATGTCGGAATAACATCTGTGTTGCGGGTGTTTTCTCGAAATTCGTGAACAATTAGTTTGTTGTAAACAACTTTTGCAAAATAGCCATTTTGACGATGTATCTTCGCCTGATCAAAAAGTTCTTTTCGAATTTTTCGCGTGGTAAAACTAAAATCTTCATTTAGAAAGATATTAGTTCCTTTTAATTTTGTTGCTCTTTCCAAAATTGTTTTTTTGTCCTCGTAATCCCGGAGCTTCAAGACAATAGTTCGTTCTCGTTTATCATTAGCTACTCCCACTCGATGAGCCCGATCAATTATAATATCTTTTTCAATACCAAGGTTATCTTTAAATAGTTGCTTTACCTTTTTCTTTGTGATTTCCCAATTCTTTTCTTCGCTATTTTCAACGACCCCGTCAATTCTTAAATTGTTTCTTCTGTTACGGTCTTCAATATCAACGCTTTTTAATTTTAACTCAATATTGTCAGAAGATATTTTACCCTGCATTTTTCGTACATTTGATAAATCATCGTGAACTTTATTAATTTTTTCCTCAACTGCTCTAGCTTTATCGTTGAATACATCGCCAACAAAATTTAAACCAGATTTCATTTCGTCGAGTTCTCGCCGAACTTCTTTAAAACTAGATTGAAAGTTATCAAACCTCTCATTTATGTTCGATAATGCTTCATGAAAAAAAGACAAAATTGTTTCTTTTTGAATATTTAGTAGCTCTCTCATCATAGCAATCGAAACTAACTCTTCTGATTTAGACATATCAATTTTTATTTAACGAATTAAAAAAATTCCAAAAAATATTTAACTGTAAGAAAACGCGTCTGTTCACCACGATGTTCGCCACGCAAAAAAAGGAGTAAAATAAAGGAGTTGCAACACATTTAAAATAGTGTTCTCCATGGCAATAAATTTTTATTGAGGATCTCATGGAACAAATATGGTTATGAAAAGCTTGTGCAAAATCTTCTGTTGTTTCTGTTAACCTTTTTATAATAGAAGACAAGCCTGGTGATGTGCAGAAATTAAAGACCTTTCTATACGGAAGGATGTGAATCGGTCTCTTGAACTGACTCCTACCCACAGTGTTTGCTTCAGTGCTTTACAAAATGCTACAGACTGACTGCTGACACTTAACCCTGCAGTAATCAATTGCCTTGAACAAATTTCAAATGACATTCACGACTTAAATGGTTGATTTTGTGGAGATCTACAGAAAAGCTGCTGAGAAGTATAACAAAACTTTGCCTTTTTTCCTCACCATTTATAATTTTATGCTGAGGACTTTGTTAGATACTGTATTCCCCTCAGTTCCAGTTCTATACAAGATATTATTAGTACAATTCCAACAAAATACCGGGCCCCTCTTCTGGAAATTCGTACCTGCTTTTCAGGTGCCACCACGTTCCTGCTAGGGACGTGGTGGTGATCGAACTTGGAAGTTCTCGATTATGAGGCGAGCTCTCTACCACTACACCACTACTGTACTATCGTTAAATAACACCTAGACGGGTATTATTCGACGATTTTAGCGGTTTAATGTATGTATAGCACAACAACTATAAAATGTGACCTAAACTTAGTTTACTATTTTACTATTTACTATCTTACTATGTGAATGTTTTAAATAAAAGCGACATTAAAGAAATGACACACTTCATGCTACACTATGCTAAAACTTTATTTTGAAAATAAGATCAAAAGTCCTTTTGAAAAAATTTAACTTGATTGAAACTTGGGCATTTTTGGAAGAAATTCGATTTTTCCACATGGAATTACAAGCCTATACAGTATAGAAATATAGTATAATATAAATAGTATCATAAAATTGCAATGAATAAAAAATAATGATAATGCCTGCTTTTGTGCCAGAAGAGTACTTAATAAATGCATTGATCAATATATGTCAATAAATTGATTTACAAAATGAACTCTAATTGTGTGCCAGTAGGATTTGAACTTTTAAATTATATAAATGTTAAAAATGTCATGATAGCTATGGTATCAACATACCAGAATAGTCTATACTTTCATAACATCCTATAAAAAATTGATCAAATATCTCATTATATTTAAAAATAGCCATATGTTTAAATACTTCTTTTAGTGTAGTTGTAATAGTAGCTATAGTTAACTGCAACTGCAACAAATGTATGTAAATAAAGAACTGACTTTATTAACTGTACCTATTAACTATATCTTATATCGATAACTCTAGCTGATAAAATGAATAACTGATGACAGTAAGAAAAAAACAAGTACAAAGTGAGCAAAACAAATCATCATGCCAATAACAAAATAAAGAACAAGCAATAGTTAACCTAAATTAGCCAATTGTATAACTTTATACATCTATAAGACACTTAAAAAAATAAAGTACATAAATAAACCAACAATAATGAACAAAAAAACGCATTTATGTATATCGATTGAATTTAAATATCCAAATAAGTCATAAAAACAAAAATAAAAACAACAGAAATAATAGGATACATTCACAACAATGATAGTACTAAAGGCACACATTTTATGACAGTATAACACAGTGACAAAAGGAAACATCTCTAATTTACCATTCTCAATACATTTCAGGTAATGTTACCTCATGTCATTATCTTTTTATATAATTAAACTTAGGTTGATACCGCTACACAAAGCTATTGCATTTCCTTTTAAGAAAAGATCACAATCATTTTCATGCGCAACTCTATGCTTTCTGACTAACCACCTGAATTAAAACAACTAAAAATGCAAAAAACCCAGATATTTTAAACTTGGAAACCCAAATATTTTAGAAAACTGATATAAAAACAAACTTTGTGCTATATCAATCAAGGTTTCAATAAGCCAGCCAGAGTCTCTTAAAATATCTAAGGCCTTGTCTTTAGACTGTATTGACAAATTTTAAAGAAAACTTCAGAAAAATTTGAACTTCGACAGCCTCTTTTTATAATGATACTATAACTAACAAACAGCTTTTTTCAAAGCTTTACCATTACCAGTTTAAACTCTGAACCTTTTTCTCGTTGATTGGTTTGAGGAAAATAAGCAGACTTTATTGAATAATCTAAAATTTTAGAGTTTTTTGAAGAGTACCAAAAATCTATAACATAAAGTTACATAAATTATTAATTCAATATATTTACTTCAATGATCAGTAATTGTAATAATTTTTTTTCTCTAAGTTTTGTTAAGGCGAGAGGTCCAATAATATCTAGAGGAAGTTTGTATACCTGCGACCAGATTTTTTCAATGCCCAAATTCAAGTCCCCAGACTTGTCTATAAATGGCGAAATTGATACAATCACATCTCTATACTAATTACTTTATATATAATAAAACTTCATCAAGTAGAAGGGTTTAAAAATTAGTGGCCTTAGGTACAATAAGCTTTTTTTAAACTGTACCTAGGGTCACTTTCTGGAAATTAGGTTCAAATCTATAATAAATTTACAGTTAATTTAATCTTAGATTGTTTTCAATAAATATTTCTAGTAATACTTGATTGTAACACTTAAATATATAACAAAATTGACTAATAGTACAGAGCAAAATTGACAAATAAGTCAATGCATAAAATGGAAGTCCCAAAACAACTGTGGATTTTGAGATGCTGAAACATAGTACAAAATTAACTTCAGAAACATACAATAATATAAAATATACAATAATAATAAACTCTTAATCATAAATTATATAAAAGTTTAACTTAAATAGTTGATTATATATACGCTTACCACAAAGTTTACATTTTTTTATTATAATAATTTGTTATCCCATCAGAGACATATTGCTAAACATCTTCAACAGAGTAATTATAGACTGGCATTTTAATTATATAATTTTAAAAAATTTAAAAATATGATTATTTTTATTTTTTGAGTTTATACCTAACGGAACAAGGCTACTTATTTAACAATAGATTTAACCTACCTTACGGAAGCTTTACGCCATATCTCCGCATGCGTGACGCTTGCGCAGAACTGACTGTCTACTTAATTAACGATTTACTTATTTAACGCGATACAGTGTTTATACATGGTGATTGTTGCTGCTTTCCCTTCCCTCATCGCATAAAAAAATGTTTACATTTTTCTAAACATTTCATTATATCTAATGTTACTATATTTAGTTTATGTACTCATAATTTTTTGTCCAAAAGAATCAATAATTTCAATTTTGTTTTTAGATGAAAACATTTTGATTTTTACATTTCTTTAAAGCCACATTTCTATTCAAGACAGTGAGAATTCATACCGTCATTTGCTAACATTCTTTCCACATTTCTATTCAAGACATTGAGAATTCATGCCGTCATTTGGTAACATTCTTTCCACATTTCTATTCAAGACATTGAGAATTCATACCGTCATTTGCTAACATTCTTTTCACATTTCTATTTAAGACATTGAGAATTCATACCGTCACTTGCTAACATTCTTTGAGTTGCCCGTTTATCAGAATAATGATATTGTAAAGAGATTAAGACATTGTAAAGAAATTTTAGCTCATCTTAAATTGCTCTAGAATACCTGTAAACGCGTAGAATCTTTATTTATTAGGAACAATGCTAAATAGCTTGATAATGAAATTGGTTTAAATGATGAATTTACTGTATTCAAAATAAAGATACCGAATGCAAATTTTCCATCTTCTTATAGCACTGGTCGACCACCAATTACTGACTTTCAAGAGTGTTCTTCAAGAACTAAGTATTGAAGTGTTAGCAAACTTAAAAAATGTCACTTGTCAAATGTTATTATTTGCTTCAAAGATTTCATTAATTAAAGAAAGAAAAACAGAAAAGGCTAAAGTAATCAATAAAATGTATTTAGTTAAGAATGTAGAGTCTTCAATGCTTTCTGGAAATGAAGCATTAACGTTGATGCTAAATTCAACTATGACCAAAGCATCATTTCAACTCTATAGAAATACAGCAGTTGGTAAAAAATTCAACCTTTATCCTGCTTATAACAATCTAAAATCATCAAAACTTTTGTGCTATCCTAACAACATAATTTTTACTGACTATACAGCGAGCATACCACTGTAAGGTTTATGTAACCATGCAATTTAAAGACTTTCTCAAGTTCAAAGTAATGTTTTGACTATAATAGAAACGTTTAATGTGATATTTCTCTATTATAAAGCAGGTTTTGATAATTCTACTGGCCTTATAAGCATATTTAAACAAAAAATTTATTTTGAGAAACCTTTTTCTACTTTATACTGTCAACCTTGACGATTTAAACTTGAAAAAGAAACAAATAATTTATTACTCTTTGAAGAAACTACTTTAAAAATGAGATCTTTAATCTTGTAGAAACTTGTGTTCAGTTATCTAATGGCAAATTTATTTCAGTCAAACATATCATTAAAGTTACAATGATAGATGGCAAAACCCATACTGCTTTATCGAGGGTAACAAGCTTTAGTCAATGTTGTTGTATATGTGGATGTTCACCAAAAGACATGAACAATAACAACAAAGTCACAAAATCTCCCTATTTACCGGATGAGCTTCAATATGGATTTTCTACATTCATGGATAAGATTTTTTGAATGAATTATTCATATTTCATATAAGATACCAATCAAAAATAGCAAGCAAAAGGAGACACAGAGAAAGCTCTTTTTAAGGAACAAAAAAGGAATATACAAAAAGAATTCCAACAAAAAATGGGACTTATTGTTGACTACCCAAAATGTGGAGGACTTGGAAATTCAACCTCCGGGTGTTGTTGAACTTTTTATTTGCGAAAACTTTACGTTCTAGAATAAAGACAAATAAAATTCGTAATTTTTAATTGTAATTTAATTAAAAAAAAATTTTATATAGATTTTTAAGTTTTTACCAATAAATATTATAAATATTCTTCTGGTTTGTATAATTAATTTATAACAGTTCTAATATAAAAAAATTAAAAAAATAACTTTGATTCAAAAAAACACGGTTTCGTCCCACAGTGCACTATTGGCGATTAATTCTGATGTTAATTGCCGTTAGGAAATGTTGAGATATTAATTTAGTTAACTAAATTTATATCTCAACATTTCATAAAGAAAAAAAAAATGTTTGTATTATATATATATATATATATATATATATATATATATATATATATATATATATATATATATATATATATATATATATATATATATATATTGTTGCTACCTAGTATATTAACTAAATGAAAACTATATCACGCTGATTTATATACTTTTTATGCACCAGTTTAGGTAAAGAAGCGCATTAATTAAATTGTTTTTAGGCTAAATACGATAATTTATATTGCAGAGTCATTTTACTAAGTTATTAATGAAAAATTAACTGAAAAAATAGTCTAGAATTATTTAAAGACACTGGCATTTAATTATATTGCTTGCATCATGTGTATACCTTTAAGAATAAATGTATGAAAACTTATTATACATTTTTGCGTATGCGTATGCGACATTGCGTTTGCGTATGCGACGTTGCGTTTGTGTATGCGACATTGCGTTTGCGTATGCGACGTTGACTATCTGTTTAGATGGTATTTTGCATAACCAATCATCTGTATTTAGTATTTTGCATCTGTATATGGTATTTTGAATGACCAATCAATGATTGCTGCGCAGGACTTATGCCTAAAAATGATCAAAAACGGCGAAAACCCATCAACAAACATCGTATATAAACTTGGTATATAAAAATAATAACTTTTTGGGTTAAAGAATTCAATTCAATTCAAAAAGAATTCAAATTTTTACAATGTGCATACACGTCTATGCGCGCTACGTTCGACTACTTGCGTAAAATATACATTAACTTTAAATTTTAGAAAATTTTGTTTTTGAAAGATGTTGATTTATAGGTGGGAAAAACTGTGTTTTAGACTTTTTATATTTATTTTATTATTTATATTAAAGTCATTTTAATAACTTCATATGGTAATGGTTTTCCTTGATACTTCTTATGTTTTTGAAAAGATATGCTTAAGACTTTTGGATCTGAGTATTCAGATCCAAAAGTCTTAAGCATATTAACATAGTTAAGAGTATTAACATAGTGTTTAACCTCGATATGCTTATCGTGTGTTCATGCGACAATGTCGTAGCAGTTTGTGTAAAGTAGGGGACATAACATACCAGGCAAAAAAACTAACTTTAAGTTTTGCTGTTTCAGTGCAGTATAAATCTAATTTATTGATATTAATAAAACACCCACAAGAAATGTGATATGGCTTTGAGAGTATTGTGCAATTTTTTAATTACATCACAACCAGCTTTAGTAAATTCAGAAAAAACTTCATGATTTTTAAATGCATATTTGGCAGTGTTGCTATAATTGTTACTGTAAAACCCGGCTTTTATTGCCAAACCCGGATTTTATTGCTAAACCCGGCTTTATGCATTTTAACAAAAATCTTAGTCTTTTTCTTTTTTAAGTTTAAAGATAAATTGTGTCCTCAATTGTTTTTCCCATTCAATTCTTAACTTTTATAACTTATAATAATTTTATAACTTTTATAACTTAAAATCTTTTTTGACTTGCAAGGTCTTCGCAAATGGCGGATGCGTTTTTATAACGGCAAAAAAATAAACTATATATAAAAATATTAATTATTTATTTTAGCAAACACACACACCAAAAAGCATTCAAAAAATAAAAAGAAAATATATATAAAAAAAATAAAAAAGAACACTTTATAAACTTAAATAAAAAAAGAAAAGAAGAAAAAAAAAAGGTAAACAAAAGAACGAAAAGTAAAGTAAACAAATAAAAAGAAAGAAATAAGAAGAATTTAATAATCAATTAAAAAAGAAAGAAGAAAAAGTAGAGTTAGAAGATTTTATTTTTATTTTTTATTATTTCTTTATTTTTTGTTTTAAATAATTTTCTTCTTTCTTTACGATATAACATGTAATCATGATTATAATTCATTTTTTATTATTTTTCAGTCATTATATTATTATTTGTTTTATCACATATTATTTATTCATAGTTAATTGTATTTATTATTAGTCCTCATTTGATACCTAGTTATTTAATACATTACATTTATTTTTAATACTATTTTTTTATAAACTTATTTATTATTGACTTATTTTTATTTTTTATTGTTCTAGTAACTTTGTTGATAATATTATTATTGGTAACAGTTAACAGTAGTTATATTATTATTAGTTTATATTATTAATATAGTGTAGATATTATTATGGTAATATTAGTTTTTTTATATTCGATATTTATTGTTGTCATAGTTACTTTTAATATTAGTTCGTGGTTTGTCAAATTTTAATTTATTTTGATTGTTTAATTTTATAAAAGTTAGCTTTTAATTACCTTTAATGTGAATCCTTTTTTCTATCATTGTTCTTATTTTTTTATATTGTTTTGAAAATTATTTTCAATTACTCACGCTAACGGTTACCCAAGTTTTAAATTATTAAATTTATTCATTTACTTTGCATTTATTTTTTAAATCTCTATATTACACTTTAGTCATTTTAATTAGTTATGTACATGCAGTAGCATGTACATAAAAATATTCTTTCTAAAGATTATGGCATTTAAATCTCTCTGCAACATTTGTCATAAAAATATAACTGATAATCAAAGAGCCATCCAATGTGATCTGTGTAACTCATGGGTCCATGCAAAGTGTACCCATATTGATGCGTACTCTTATAATCTTCTTTTAAAAGACTCGTCAGATTTTTATTGTCATAGTTGTTTATCTAAGAGTATGGCCTTCAGCTCGATTTCCAACTTGGAGCTTAAGTCAACATTATTATGCAAGAACCTACTAGTTCATTAAAATCTTTTGAGATTCCAAGTAATCATAAAAAGATCTTTAAAGATCTAAATAAATTTCCCAGTTCTGTTAATTGCAAATACTATGACGTTATTGATCTTCCCAATTCAGAACTATATATTCATCTTAACATCGTTTCTCTACCATTCCACATTGACGAACTATGTAGTCTTGTCAGTTCTCTTAATAATTTTCCCTTAGCAATAGGTATTACAGAATTTAATTTATATATAAACGATACAAATATAACTGATATATACATAAACGGGTTTAATATTGAGCATCGTCCTACTGAGGCTAAAAAAGGAGGGGCACTTTTACACTTGTGCTCAAATTTAAACTATGTCGCAATGATCTTATGATTTACTCATCTAAATATTTAGAGTCTATTTTTGTTGAAATTGAAAAACCTTGTGAATCAAACATAATAATTGGCTGCGTTTATTGTCATCCCTCAATGAATCAACATGAGTTTACTTCTTCCCACTTAACTCCTATACTTAAAAAGTTAAGTAACGAAAAAAAAGATCTTTCTAATGGGTGATTTTAGTATGGATCTATTAAGTCACAATGAAACTAACCCTGTTTCTACATATCTTGATTCTTTAACTTCTTACTCACTAAGCCCTTCTATAATTTTACCATCACGCATAACGGCTACATCACAAAATGCTGATTGATAACATATTCACAAACTTTCATTCAACTGATCAATGCTCAGGTAACCTTACAATTTCAATTTCAGACCACATGGCACAATTTATTTGCATTCCTGGCATACCCAAACACCCCTAAAAAGTAAAACTTACAGACGATGCGTCAAAAAATTTAATAAAAGTTTATTTATTGAAGAAATTTCTAATATCAACTAGGAATTCTCCATTAAAAAAGATGATGATGTTAATAAGTCCATGATTTTTATTTTAAAAAAATTTGATGAAATCCTAGACCGACATGCTCCTTACAAAATACTAATCAACCAACAAATTAAACTAAAATCAAAACTTTGGATAACGTATGGAATACTTAAATCTATCTCAGTTAAAAACAAACTTTATAAAAAGTTTATAAAATCAAAAAATATTTATAAGAAAAATGAATTATTTACAAAATTTAAATTTTATAGAAACAAAATTTCCAGTTTATTAAAATTTAGCAAAAAAAAACATACTTTATTACGTATTTTAATAATAATCTGAACAGTGTTAAAAACACCTGGAAGGGAATAAAAGAAATCATTAATATCAGGCCTTCTACACACAATACATCTTTTAAACTTAAATTGAACAAAAATCTTATCACTGATCACACTGCCGTATCTATTATATTTAATAATTTTTTTAGCACAATACATAGCAAACTACTTAGCAAAGCCATACCCCCAAAACGCGTATTTAGTGACTTTCTTAACATTCCGAATGCTAAATCGTTTTTTTAGTAATCCTGTAACTGAAAATGAAATATCTGGTCTCATTACAAACACGCTTAAAACTGAAAAAAGTCTTGGTCCTAATAGCTACATTTCTTTTTAAACTAGTCCCACACATTATTTTAAAGCCTCTCTGTACTGTTATAAATAACTCATTTAAAAGTGGTATTTTACCAGATATTTTTAAAGTTGCCAAAGTTATTCCAATCTTTAAAAAAGGCTCTTTACTAGATTTCACAAATTATCAACCCATCTCCTTGCTTTCTAATATAGGTAAACTATTTGAGAAGGCAATGCATATTTGGCTTTATGCTTTTCTTAAAAAAATTTAAATGTTTCTACACCAATCAGTATGGATTTCGTGCCAATCACTCCACAACTCATGCTCTCATTGAAATGAATGAACTGATTAGAAAAGCAATCGATGATAAATATTTTGCATGCGGTGTTTTTGTCGATTTACAGAAAGCGTTGGATACAGTAAATCATTCAATTTTGTTAAAAAAATTAGAATATTATGGGATCAGAGGCGTACCCCTTAAATGGTTTGCTACATTTTAAACAATAGAACACAATTTGTTTCTATTAATGACTCAAAATCTACCTTTGTAAAGTGTTCTAATGGTGTTTCACAGTGTTCAGTTTTGGGACCAGTATTTTCCTTTTTTATAATAATAATCTTCATACGTCCATTAAGTTTGCTTCTGTTTACCACTTTGCTGATGATACTAATCTAATGCTAATTAATAAATCCTTAAAAAAATTATCAAACACATTAACCATGATCTTGCCAATCTAGTTCAGTGGCTTCGCTCCAACAAACTTTTTCTAAACTCTAATAAAACTGAACTTATTATCTTTAAATCAAATAAAACAAAAACCTATAAACATATGAACTTTAGATTAAGTGGCAAAAAAATTGAACCCGTTAACTCAATTAAATATCTTGGTATAAAAGTTGATTCAAATCTTTCCTTTTTATCCCACTGTGAAGACTTAGCAATGAAACTTAGTAGATCTAATGGTATGTTGGCCAAAGAGTTTCATTGTTTTAATCTTGAGACACTTTTGAACATATACCATGCTATTTTCGGCTCACATTTTATATATGCATGCCAGGTATGGGCGCAGTCCCATCAACAAGCTCTTATTAGGTTATCCCACCTCCAAATCAAGGCTTTAAAAGTTATTTATTTTCAGAATATTAAATTTAATTCTAATGTGCTCTACCTAACTTCTAAAGTATTAAAACTATGTGACTATATTCAATTTTCAAACTGCCGATTTGTCTGGAACCACCAACACAATAGCCTACCTTTAACTTTCATCGATTTCTTTTCCAAAAGTTCCAGCACTCGTTATCACCTTCGTTCCAATAGTAATTTAAACCTGTCTGTCTCTAAACACTGCTCTCATAAATACGGGCATAAATCTATAAAATATCAAAGCATTAAAACTTAGAACAACCTTCCTTATGAACTAAAAGCTCTCAATTCATTCTCAACCTTTAAAACTAGTTTATTCTACTTTTTATTAAAAAAATATAGTTAATTTTTATAATTTCTATAATCAATTTTTGTTGTCTTTAGTATTTTTTTTTTTAATTTCTGTTATATATTTTGTTGTCATTATTATTGCTTATTGTTATTTTTATAAATATCTACATTACTATTATTAACTACTTTTAACTATTACTACTAATATTGTTATTATTGTTACTATTATTGTTATTATTACTATTATTGTTATTATTACTACTATTATTATCGTTATTATTATTAGTAGTATTGTTAACAACGTTATTTTTATGTTATAAAGTTATTATTAACACCGTTATTTTTATGTTATAAAGTTTATTATTTTTATTATATATTATGAAAATTAGAATTATATTTATTTGAATTAGATATTATTAACATTAGCAGGTGTTTACTTTATATTAGTAAATTTACTATTTGTAAACATCCTTGAATGTAAAATCTTAATTCAGAAAATAAATTATTGATTGATATTGATTGATTGATATAACTCAAATAACTAAACACTAAGCACTTTATCTAATTGTGCAAACCTGGTTTTTTAGGCGCTGAGAGATTTTCTTTTTTTTTGTTGCTTTAATAAATCATTATTGTTAATTTTGTTTGTTTTAACATTGTAAATACGATATATCAATACGATAGATCAAATGCTGAAGAATTTTAGGATCTAAGAGCATTCTTTTTGTATGTTATATATCACATTAAATGAATTAATGGTCACGGAATAAATTTTTAGAATAAAAATATGGTTTTACTACTTTTGTCTGCGGGCTACTTGAACGCTAATGAATATTTTGGACAACTAGTCTAATTTTCTTTTATGCGGGCATTATACGAAGGCCATACTACCTATTTCTGATTAAAATTGGAATAAAAATTAATAATAAACAATGTTTTGTATTTAAATGATTTTAATTCTCTCAAAACGTATTAATAAAAAATATGCATAAATTTGCTTACTAAAAAACTTTCAACAGTGAAAAGACATTGTCTGGTAGTTGTTTTCCATAGAACCGTTAGTGTTTGACAAAAGAGATAGATAAAATCAGTGAATCACTTCGAATAAGTAAATGGTTAATTCGCAACATTTAACTTTGGAGTTTTTAAAGAACGATTCAACGTGGTATTTAAAGTAGAGAAATAATTAAATCAATGGTGTCTCTGTAATTTTGAAATGCTTCAGGATTAATATCATAGCCAGAACATATGGTTTTTCAAATAGTTCTCATTCTTTCTACATTTAAACCTTTTACTCCAATGATATTTCTAAAACTTCTGAATCTTCGTGTGTTGGTCTTGCAGTATTGCCATCACTTGTATTACCAAAGCCAGGTCTGGGTTGGTCTATTACAAGGCTCATTTCTTCTCGACATTTTTGTTGAATTTTTTTTTTTTCGTTTGGGCTACATTTAATTTCTCATCAGTTGTCTTTGCTTGAAACTTCCGAATGTCTTTTTTATCTTACGTAAAAGATATTCACAAGTAGAAATCAAAAGCAGTGAAGAAAAGTTAATTACAGGATTGAGTGGAATTATTATCTGTTAGAATTGCCATCTGAGCACTCACTACTTTCCCATCAAATATAGTAAGTTTACTCTTATAGTTGATTATGCTTTAATCTTTCCTGCTCTAATAAAACATTGTTGAAGATTTTAAACTTCGGATTTTTTCCCTTTTCATCGCCGCAACTTGGACTCATTTCTGTTCTCCTGAACCTTAATTGAGTAACAATTTTGTTTTTCTGCAAACAAATAATGACGTGTTGGATTTGTATTATGCACACTGTAAAAAACTCCGTAGTATTTATTAGACTTTTTAGAGAATTTCACGCTGATTAAAAATTGTATAAAAACATTGACTTGAAAATTTGAGGAAAGCACTCTAATTTGATGTTAAAGTTTCAAAAATTTCACCGAAAACGATAATAATTGCCGTTTTCTTCATATTCGAATATGGATAGATTCTTGTCTTAGTTATTTTAAAAACAGACCGGTTTTTATTAACACTTTAAAGAAAAACTATTTAAAGCAAAACCCATTAGTTTCTAATTGATTCTGACCCAAACCCTAACCCTGACCCTAACTATGTACATTTAATTGCGCCAATCCCTATTTGTCAATCGATGTATGTACATTTAATTGCATCAATCCCTATTTGTCAGTCGATGTATGTACATTTAATTGCGCCAATCCCTATTTGTCGGTCGATGTATGTATATCTAAAAAGCTGCTTCAAAGATTTTTTATAAAAAATTTTTTTTATCTCTTTATAATATTTAACTGAATTTAAATAAATTTCGATAATGACGACAATAAAATAAAAACCGGGTTGCGTAATTTTTAAAAAGATGGCGATATTAGCGTTTTAATTATATTTTTTTCAAACTTCAACATCAAATTAGAGTACTTTCCTCAAATTTTCAGGTTTATGTTTTTATACGATTCTTAATCAGCATAAAATTCTCTATCATAATCAATCATAAAATTATAAGGGTAGGAAACTAAAACAGTACCATTTATTTGAGATTATTACGAGATTTTTTTTTATAATATATATCAGTGGTGTACACTGGATTTTTAGATGTTTGAGTTTCGACACCTACAGGCATTGTGCAAACTCCAAACTTGTGTATGTTTATGCTTATATCAAAAAAGAATATTTAAATTTCATGCAATAATCTCTTATTTTTCAAAAACTATGACCATATAAAGTTTTAACCTCCCTCAATTTGAGGGGGCTGTAAACATTGCAGGGTCATAAAAACTTAACACTAAGAGATTATTGCATGAAACTTGAAAAGTGTTGATGAATATGAATTTAGATAAAAATAGTAAAGAAAATATTTTATAAACTCATTGCTCTCACGTTAAGGGCCAATTCTTTGCAAAATATTCTTTTTTGATATAAGCATAAACATACAAAAGTTTGGAGTTTGCACAATGCCCGTAAGTGTCAAAACTCAAACATCTAAAAATCCAGTGTACACCACTGTATATATACATATATATATGTATATATATATATATACATATATATATATATATATATATATATATATATATATATATATATATATATATATATATATATATATATATATATATATATATATATAATAAAACTTACGTAAATTATGTAAAACTTTATAAATAACAAGGGTTCCTATCAAAGTGAACTTGATATTGAGCATAAGTTGCACACTCTAACACCTAGTGCAATACTGTCCGCCGTCTTTATGCCAACTTTCTATCTCGACTTCTTCTAACTTTCTCTCGAGTATCCTTCATTTTTCTGAAAATCACTTACTCTTGGTCTGCGAATGAGGTTATGATGCTCTTTAGTGAGCTGAGCTCGTCTTCGGCGGTCTTGATATGTGGTCTCTATATGGCAATTAGCCGGAGGAGCATAAACCACATGGAGGAAAAATGCGTAGAAAGAAGGTATATATTAAATAAAATAGTATGTTAGATGTATTTTGATATTTACTTTTTTGCAATGCAGTTTTTTTAAAAGACTCTTAATTATTATTCTCGTTATCTGATCTATATTTAAATTATTTAAAATTGTGGTTTGACAAAGTTATAAATAGAAATTTTGATGATTGTTTTTGACAAATTTATCAGTAAAACCAAAATTTTGATAACAACTGTTAAATTAATATTTAATTATTTATTTGTATTTATTTTATTAATTTATATTATATTGATTAATTTTGATTGTAAATTTTAAAATGAAATACTACTATTGAAAGCTTTCCTCAGGTTCATGCTTTGGTTCCGGTTTCAATCCAACCTTGAATTTCAAATGAACCTACATCTGAATCTTCTAGTCCTATGCTCGACAATCGGATAGATATTTTCAAAGTTACCTGAAAAAGCTGCCAGCTGAAATCATAGATTTACTCCTCAAAAATGATCCAAATTTTGCCAAAACACGAAAGTACAATGATCAGGGTCATTTGTGATAATACACTTTCATATACTTGTTATATATTCATATACTTGTTTATAAAAAATAAATAAAAATCCGAAGCTTTTTCATATTACCTGCAATGTATTCTCTAACTTTATCTACTTCTACCCTACACTTTCTTCTAAATCACTGCATCCTGATTATCTGCAACTATACGCTCTACATGCTCGCTCTACATACGACTTTTTATATTTTCAACATTACTTTCCTTTCTTTTTTTTTTTTACTGTAAATAATGATTTATTAATCTGATCTAATTATTATGTAGAGGTATGAATCCTGAAAAATGAAACAAAATCGAAAAAAAAACTGGCAAAAAACAGTATGTTGGACCTAACCCAAAAGTTTTGAGTTGTGTAAACGAACTAGCGCTGTTTGAATGAACAGAGCATCAATGTATCAAAAGACGTTTTGTTTATATTTATTATAACTATTAAAATATAATATATATAATAAATATTATAATATAGTATAATTTGTCATAATAAAGTATTATTTGTTATCATAAATATTATATAATGTATAAAATATAATATATATAGTAACTACTATAATATATTATAGTTTATTTATATTTATTATAACTATTATTACTATCATAACTATTTTATCGAAATATGAGGAGTTTATCTGGAAAACGCCAAAAAAGTCCAAGTAAATTGAATTTTTCGAAAATGAGTAAAACTGAGCTACTCATAGATGTGCATCAACAAAAATTGATTTTTTTTTGTTCAATTTATAGGAAAGAAAAACTTCTAAATAGTCTAATATATAAATTGATAATAGATTTCAATGTATAAATAGTGAAAATGAAATGAAACTATCTCTAAAAATTTATTTTTGTGACTCACCATGTTTTGCATATGGTCTATATGATTAAAATAGATTTTCTTTAAATTTTTTGTAAGTAGCTAAAGTACTTAAACCTACTGAGTTTTTTTATGTTGTGTTTGATGTGTATCTATATAATATTGCTGAACATATCTATATAACATTGCTGTGTACGAATCTATACAACATTGTGTGTACGTATGTGTACGTACTGTGTACGTATCTATATAACATGTGTGAACGTATCTATACAACACCACCGTGTATTATGTTATAGTTTTTAATTATTTCACAAGTAGTTTTTTAATAGTCAAACTACATTTTTATAATAACATATAAATTCTATTCATTTATTTTTGATTTTTGCATAAACTCTGTAGATGAGTTAAGTAACTGTCTATTTGCTGAATTAATGAAGTTTTTCCGTTAACTTGCATGGAAAAAATGAAATACGGAAACCGTAAATTTAACGGAGAACATGCTGTCTCTTAGCTGCCACTACCACTTTATCACCTCTCGGAGGCACAAAGCTCCGCTTTTTATCTCGGATTCAAAAAATATTTTTGTACTTTTTATTACGTTTACAATAATTTATTTCATATTTTATATTAAAGTTAATAAACTTGGAAAAAAGTAGGGGGGTCAAGGCACAGTTAGACCATAATAGCCAATTTTGAAGGAAGAATTAACATTGGTGATATATTTAACTAAATTTTGCTTGAGTTCTAACATAAAATTAAATTAATTTCTTTTTTTGGTTGTTATAGGTATCTCATTATGTATGGTAAATTATTGATAAAACACTTTAATTGACAGTAATTCAAATTAAAATAATAAAATTGTTCAATTGAAAAATGTAACTTAGGTAACATAACCAAAGCCTAATGATTTTATTGGTTGAGTTGTTTTGTTTACAAGTTGAAACTTAATTGAATTTAATTCTGTTTTTTTCAAACTGCTAATATATGGATCAGATGAACATAATAATCTTCATAGTAAGTCTTCATTATTTTTCGCTCTGAACATTTTACAACTAAAATGATCACAATATTTAAAAAAACATTTATTGCTTCTTGATCTTCTTCCGATAACATTTCTATTTGAAGGGACATTCCTTTGATAACTGATTAACGACGAAATAAAATCTACAGCAGACCTGGTAATGGACAAAACTGTTTTTTTTTTAAGTGTGACATTCTAAGAAATATAAATATACGTATTAAGTGTACTGTACCTAGCATAATTAAACACTGAAACTAGCAAAATAAGGTCGCTGCTACGCTTAATTAGATATCCATAACAACCAAATTAAAAAACTTTGAATAACACGTATATAAACACACGCGACAAATCTAGTGTATATAGCTCAAAATAAAAAATTTGAAATTATGTAAAATAGCTTGTTGTTAATTAAATTAGGTATCCATAGCAACCAAATAAAAAAAATATTACCTTTAAAAGAAGTCTAAACATTATATTAGTACTCCTGCTAAGTTATTTGATATAGCATTATTATTGAATTTTTTATTAGTTTTGTCTAAAAGTTTGCTGTATTGGCCTTTTGTGTATCCCAGACAGCAAGCCTACATTAATATTCGACGTTAGCCCAATGCAGGTTTGATCATTGTTTAGGCATTGGTCCAACGTTGTGTACAATATTGGCCCACTGTTGTATACAGCATTTACTCAACGTTGGCCCAACATTGTATACAACATTGGCCTAATATTGTTTGTAACATTGGGTCAATATTGTATAAAACGTTAGGCAAATATTATTATAAATTAGCTGTATAATAAATTTCAACAACAAATGTTGTATATCAGCCTAACATTATATACAACATTAGATTGTTGTTACAAATAGATGATTTCCATCAGTATATTGAAATTTATGGAGAAATAAAAACAAAAATGTATGACACAAGTATAAAATTTTATTTATTTAATTTACATAATTTTTTCCTTAAATATAAATATTGCAAACACCAAACATAAACCAAAAACTAACACATTGAGTTTTAAATAAAAACAATTCTCTATAAAGTTTATGGTATAATATGGTATATATAAAGTTTATGGAGTTTCGATATTGGTTGAGCTACTTGTTATTGAATCGTGTTTAGTTAATGGTATTTGGTGCCCACCACTATCAGCTTGTTTTCCAACATCTTTATCAACATGCCTGCATAAGCCATGCTTATTTGACTTCACAGCTTTTTCAAAAAAATTGTTTGTTTGTTTAATTATGCACCAAAGAAACATAACAAATTGAAGGTAATTGTGTAATGCAAAATTGAAACTGAAAAAATAACTTTTCTAAATCACTTACCAATAGCAACATATGCAATCAACATTTTTCCTATTTCGATTTTTTGTCCTCTCCCTGCATAGTTTAATTATGCAGCCATTTTTAAAAACTATTTTTGTAAATAACATATACTATCTCCTTTGTCTTAAACCCCAATTTGTCCCAAATAATTAACCTGCAAAAATATACAACCTTGAAATAATTAAAGCTACTTTTGTTAAACTTAAATTAATATAAAATCTCATTTACAAAAAATCTTCAAAGAGTATTTTGTTCAAAGTACATAAATTGTATAAAGGTATCATACAAAATGCATAAACGAATCATAAAAAATATTTACCATTTACTTAAGTATTTTCTTTTTATTTAATTTTTCTTCTGGAGTACTAAAATTCTCGGCGCTAATACACTTTCGCACCACCTCTAAATTTACAGATTTTAATTGTAGATTCTAAAAGATCGTCGTTTAAAATGAAGAAAAATGGTATTCAATAACAAATTTCATCAAAGTAAAGAATTCTAACTCGATCTCGAAGTTTTGAAAAAATACACAAAAAACGCTAATATTCGCCATCTTTTTTTCGCAAGATAAGATTCACTGTCATAAGTTTTTGTTTTTAAAATTTTAACTGTCTTTAAACTCTCCTTTAAAAAAGGCTGGTTCCTACAGCCTAAATGTTTTTACAGGGTTTATGCGAAATATAAAACATTTTTAAAGAAAATATAAAACGTTTTTAAAGAAAATATAAAACATTTTTAAAGAAAATATAAAACATTTTTTAAGAAAATATAAAACATTTTTTAAGAAAATATGAAACATTTTTTAAGAAAATATAAAACATTTTTTAAGAATTTATAGAACTTTTTTTTAGAAAATACAAAACAAATTGTAAGAAAATAAAAAACAAATTTATAAAATTATAAAACATTAAAAAAATATATATAAAACAATTTTTAAGAAAATATAAAACATTTTAGTTATTTAAGAGTGCATTTATGATGTATAAAGTTATTCATAAATTTCTAAATAATAAAGTGTATTTTTTTAATATAACTAAAACTCATTATATTTAAAGATATAATATAAATAACAAAGTACCACTTTAATAAAACTCTTGCCTTGCTATGCCTTTCAAAACCCATCTTCTCATATTACAATACCAACCACAAAAATCAATGCCAATTGTCGGTATAAGCCAATGTAAAGTTGCCTTAACTTCATTGCTGGTTTTTGGAAACGGCCTTATAGAAGTATAATTAGCTTTAAGACAACTAAAGTATTCCTCGATCGGGTTCAATTGCGGTGAATAAGGTGGCAAAAAGTAAACTGAAACATTGGATTGGCCGAGCAAATTGATTACATCTCTTCGACGATGAAATGCACAATTTCCAATACTGGTACAAAATGATGATTTGTTTGGAAATACGGTCTTAAATTATTGGTTATAAAATCACAAAAAATATCGCCATTATATCCACTATCTTAAAGCTTCGAATACCATTAACTGTTATAGCGGCCTTTAGACTTACATTCTTTCCACGATTTTCTGGCACTGTAGCAAAACATTTTGTATTCTTTATAGAATAGCCATATTGCTTAGAAGTATGTAAGTTAAAGCCTGTTTCATCTAGAAATACTAAGTTATTGTCAGGAATCGAATTAATAGTCCTGCATAAACTTTGTCTTAAATCAACGTTTTGCGGCGAGTTCCTTTCTTTTGGTACTAATGTAAGTCGTTTTCTAGTGAACTCCATCGACTTCAAATACTTAGATATTGTTGGTATAGATACATTAATATTCCTTTCAATGAGAATGTTTCTCAATGATGCTAAAGTATGAGAGGGATCATGCTCAATTAACAATCGAATTTCAGATATAAGTGTCTCGTTATAAGAGCTGCGCCTTCCTTTTTTTACTGATGTGATTTCATCATCACTAAGTCCTTTACTGATTTTATCAGAAATAGAACGTGTTGCAGAAACTGATATTTCAACTTCTTCCACTATTTCTTTTAACTTCATATCTTTTAGAATTGACTTTCTTATGGTTCTTACAATATCCTTTGTAATAAGTGTTATTTTTTTCCTTTCTCTCTCATTTTCCATTTATCAGTTAAAACAACAAAATAAATCTTGAATAATATACTTTAATTATAAGCATAGTAAGGTATGATAACACATGTATTGCATTTAAAAAATTTTCTCTGGATAAAGAAAAGCATTTGTTTAATATGGATATAGTAATTTTTTTATTTTTCATTGTACTTGATATAAACTTAAAACTATAACGAACATTACTCACCATATTAAATCTTTTAAGTTTGGAATAAAAGTTTTATATCTTATAAATATAAAACTTTTATTCCATACTTAAAAGTCTGATTCCAAACTTTAAGGTATGATAAAAAGTTTTATAATAGACTCAAAAAATTATACTTTTAAGGCACTTACAACTGACAACTAATTTACTACCGCCATCCTTTTTTTTATTTTTTATAGTTATCTTCTTTGTCATGAATAAATCTCATAAATTCCAAAAAGTTAAGGAGTAATTACGTAAGTAAATGTTTTATATTTTCTTAAAAAATGTTTTATATTTTCTTAAAAATTGATTTATATTTTTTTAAAAATTGTTTTATATTTTCTTAAAAATTGATTTATATTTTCTTAAAAAATGTTTTATATTTTCTTAAAAAATGTTTTATATTTTCTTAAAAAATGTTTTATATTTCGCATAAACCCTGTAATTTCGCCTTTGTAATAAAATGCAATTTAAAAGTAAGAAATACAACTGCAAAATTTTCGTAGTTAATAATAGAATAAGGAAGTTAATGACTTAAGTTAATGACTTTAAAACAACGATGTTTGCACAAGAACATTATAATGCGTGATGATTATAAAAACCAGGTTATTTAATAAACGAAATAGTTTTATTAACTCAACTAAAGTAATTTGGTTGCGTTAAAAAAAGATAACGAATATTAGCGTTTTTTGTGTATTTTTTCAAAACTTCGAGATCGAGTTAGAGCCTTTTACTTTGATAAAACTTGTTATTGAATACCATTTTTTTTCGTTTTAAACGACGATCTTTCAGAATTTGCAATTAAAATCTGTAAATTTGGAGGCGGTGCGAAAGTGTATTAGCGCCCATAAATCAAACATTTGAAATGTCATACAGTAGAAGACTTTTTTAAATAAATCAAACATTTGAAATGTCAATACAGTAAATACAGTATTGAAAAAAATAATAATAATAACTGTAAGATCTTACACAAAAATAATTTGAAGCGGAGGTATAGCATTTCTTAGTTAATTTCAATTAAAAAACGGCTAAAGTAAATCATCGTTGTATTCACACGTGAATCAAGTACTCACCCGCCTAATTTAAGGTCTCCAGATGTCCTGATTTTACGCTAGAGAGCGCAGTGTTAAATTAATTAAAATTAAACCTTTCATTGTGCTTTCCTTCATAAAATCAGGACATATAATAATCCTGGTCACAATATATTAAAAGTGTCTCTGGTTGGCGTGTTTTTTACCTTCAGACAGGATTATTATGTGTCCTGATTTTATGAAGGAGAGCACAATGAAAGGTTTAATTTTAATTAATCTAGTGCTGCGCTCTCCTAAATAAAATCAGGACATCTGGACACGCTAGCCTAATTTGATTATTGCCTTTATTTTTACAAGCCCAATATTTAAATGTTAATTAATATTTTATTATTTAAAATAAAAAACATTAAGTCACAAGAACCTCTTAAAGTTGACTTCTTATGAGGTAACCTTTTAAGAATCTAAGAAGATTAATAAATACAGCTTATTTTGTTAATTTTTATAATTTAAAAAATGGAAAGATAGTATCAAAACCATTCTTTATTTGTAAAACGATACCATTTTTTTTAAATGTTATGCAACAAGTTTTAAAAATATACCAATAAAATGATCCGTATATTGGTCGAATATAGGCTCAACAGCACTGCAGTTTTAGTGTAAGAACAGATTTTTATAGTCGAAACTACTTTGGCCAAATGTTGACCCAACATCTATGACGTATAAATATAACTACACCTTTTCAAGATGTAATTGATAACTTGAAAGTTGTAATTAAGAAACGTAAGATGTAATTTAGAAGACGAAAGTTGTAATTAGTGAACGGAAACTTTCGGCTTCGGCCGAAACTGAAACTGAAATTTTTGTTTGAACGATTTTTTTACTTTTTCTGTTTCGGCCAAAATTTCGGTGCACACCGCAACCGAAATGAACCGAAACTTTTATAAGATTTTTTTTAAGTTTTAATTTAGAGTGGGATCATGACGGTTTCCTATAGGAAACCGTCATGATCCCACAATTATAATTGTAATCGTTTGTTAGTAAATCAATTTTTAATTATAACAGCTGTAGAAATTTTAATTGAAATCACGTTACATAACAGTTTTAAGAGTCATTTTTTGTAAGAATCAGGCAGTCAATGGAAGTGACCTCCTCCAAATTGCTTGAATTTTTTATATACTGATCAGAATATAGAAAAAACCTGTTGGGGAAAAAAAAAATTTTCAAAAATGTTTCGTTCACTCGGAATCTGGGCTTAAATTTTTGAGATTTTTTTAAAAATTTTTAGAAATTTAGTTTTTGCCACCTTCTGAATTCATTTTTTTGGCAAGGCAAAAAGTTGCACATAGCTTTTGTAGTTAATATCAGACGTAACCCAAAAGCTCTCTCCAAAAAATATAAAAAAGTTGCGTGACACTGTGCGGTTGGCTAATTATCATAGTTCAAAAGTACAAAATCAATCACTTTTGTCAATTTTTAATCGGAGTTAATTCTAGCGGCGAAGTGTTGCACACAATTTTTCTTTTAGGATTTGAAATTATCAAAGGTATTGAGTCTAAAAATGCAAAGAAAGTTATGTGATACCTAAGGCCTATTAATATATTAAGGCTTGAAATTGGAAAAAAATGTTTTAGTATACTTACAAAATGAACCATTACGGCAGAGGCGCTTAGTTTTGTAAAAATGTAAACATATCCAACTGTCAATACAAAAAGGTCCTAACATAATAATAAAAAAATTCGTGTGATCTTTAGATATTAAGTTAAAAATAAAGGTACAAATTGTTAAAAATGATTAAGTACGAAGAGATATTTTTTTGGACACACAGATGAGGTTTTCGCTCACAATAAAATTTCTATCATCCAAAATTAGCATTTAGCATTACACAAAACATTGCACGTAATGTTAAGAAAAAATTTAAGCGTTTCTGACTATGATATAGAAATCATAACAATTGAAATAAATAATAATAAAAAACAATACATGATCAGAAGTGAATTATTTAAATTTACGTCATAACCAAATAACTTGTGGTGATCGAATGGAAGAAGAATCACTGATATCACGATTGTGGAGAAACAAGTTAGTAGGCGGTTGTTTACTTTACCATAAAAATGTCTTAACTTTATTTTAACGATCTTTAAAATTTGCATAAATAGAGTAGATATTTTATCATTGCTATTGAGAAATAGTTACTGCATAAATAGAACTTGTTTTTAGTTGAGTATGAAACAAAACAAATATTTTTATGAAAACTGTTGTTGCTTTTCAAAAGGAAATTGTGGATCATTCAAAAAACATAAAATTATAAACAAAATGTTCTACATTCATCAGCTGGGAGATGTTGATGTTAAGAAACACCTCATCAACTTAAAGGTAATTATGTATTTTAAATTTACGCAGAATGTAATATAATTTTTATAATTACATACTTTATAATAAGATTTTGAGACAAAGTTCTTTAAACAAAAAAAAATAGCTCTTTTAATTAATTCCTCACTCTTTTAATAAATAATCACTAAATTAATCACACTCTTGCAATATTGTATTTTAATAATAACAACAATGTATTTCAAACTTGTAAACATTTTTCGTGAAGAGTCAGATTATAAACAATGCTTTAAATGACACACTTAATAATTGTTTGAAAAATTGTTTTTAGGTCATGCGATTAAACGATAATAATATTTGGGAAGAAAATGGACTTATTGCAAATAGACTTAAAAGAAATCTTGAAAAGGATGAACAAATATGTGCTTTTCACCGGTACACGTTTGGTATTGCATGGAGTCCTCCAAAAACATGCTTTCATCCTCACCATCTAAATATAAAAGGAAAAAAATCTCCCGCTTTAAGGGCGTCACCAATACATGTCGTCATATCAATGTCAAAGCGATACAATGAAGTATTTTCAGTTGGTGCAATGCTGTGTTTTACCCATTTAAAGCAAGAAACTGCTTTATCTAGAGTCAACGAAAACACCAATTTATGTACAGAAACACAAACACAACAAGAACAAACATATATGACACCTGCTACTCCAGATGAAGAATTTGATCCCGGTGAAATTAATGTTTCACAGGAGATTTTGGACGAATCTCTAAGAAGCCGTGAGAGTGTAACTGAGGTTCTTAATGCAAGTCCAATAAAATTTAGATTAAAAAGGAAGTTCGAATATCTGGAAGATACTACTAAAGATAAGTTAAAACGCAAGTATGTTCGCCTAGAAAATTTATTAAAGAAAAAAATTGCGGAAGCTGTTGCTCCTGGACAAGAGGAAATACTTATAGATTTTCTTAACAGTAAAAATGTTGATGAAATAAATAGCCCTCTCCCAATTGAAATTATTCGTGCTCAGAAAGTATATAAGCAAAGTGATTCCATGGGAAAGTTAGTTATCCTCTCATTATTAGACCATACCAAGTATACCAAAAAGTTTATAATGAACACATTTGAGTGTACCAAACATCGTATAGAAACAGCAAGAAAATGGCATGCATCTCATAAAGGGTTGGCATTTCCAGAGAAGAAAGTATTCGTCCGATCTAGTCTTGATCAAACAAAGTGTGAACATTTCTTAGACTTTATATTTACAAGCGGTATTTTGCATGATGTTGCTTATGGAATAACCAAATTAAAATACGACAGCGGTGAAGAACAAAAGATAGTGCATGCAATACTGACGACAAAATATAGCCACGCTATCACGTTCTATCGAAAAAGTTGTAGTGAAAACAATTATATACCATTATCTGATTCAAGTTTGTGGAAAGTATTGCATGCAATAAAACCTTCAAGTCGAAAAAGCTTAGCTGGATTAGATGATGTTACTGCTTCAGGCATGAATGGTTTTCAAACATTACAAAAATTGGCACAAAGATTTAGTTCTAAATCTCTCGAAGCTGCCCTTGAAAAAGGAAAAAGGTATTTGAAAACAAGTTATCAAACCAATTGTAGTGTCAATGACTCAAACATTTCTTCTCATAGCTCAAAACATGCCTTATCAGATCCATCTGAAAAAAATCTTCAATCCAACACAGAGATATCAGAAGTGGTATGTGCCGATTGCTATGATTTGTGCAAAGCTATCAAGATGATCAAAGAACTAACAATTCAAAATTCTGACGATGCTGATTCTATTTATGATTTGGAAATTGCTGTAAAGGATGTATTCAACTACATAAAACACCTGATGAGAGATTCTCAACAGAAAAAGGCAAAAATCGAAGCTTTTAAGCAATTAAACGATGAAACTGCTTTCTGGCTTAAAGATTTTTGTCAAAAAATTCTTCCGGTTCGATACAGAGAGGGCCAAAGAGAGTATTTTGGCAAGAAAGGAATGAGTTTACATGTGGATATATTCTTCATAAAAATAGCAGGAAAGTTATTCAAACGTGTTTACTTTACTTCAATGTATAGGTGTGATCAGGGAATAGGTGATGTTGTTTCGTTAGCCACTGCAGTTTTAGACCAATTCAGAATTGATCAACCGCATATCAAGAAAATGTTTACCAAATCTGATAATGCCGGCTGCTATCAGGGAAATCTTTCAGCTGAAGCAATCTACAATGCATGCAAAGAGAGAGATATAAAGTTGCTGAGATATGATTATAATGAACCCTGTTGTGGAAAAGATCAATGTGACAGGGAGAGTGCAGTTGTAAAGACAATTTTAAGGAGTTACGTTGACTCTGGTAATAATCTTTTGACTGCTGAAGATATACACAAGGCTATGCATTATAGTTTTGGCGCTAAAGATGCAAAAGTAGCAGTTGCTCAAATTAGCAATGATAAAATTGTAGTTACTGGACCAAAGATTAAGAACATTAGCAACTATCACTCATTTGAGTTTGGTGAGAAAAGTATGAAGATGTGGCGTTATTTCAATATCGGTGAGGGAATTGAACAAGAGTATGGAAATCTTAAAATTCAACCCTCGATTAAGTTGTTGTTGCCATATAGCAAAACAGATAATTCAATTAAGCGTAACAAGTCACTTAAGGAAAAACAGAAAAGAAGTGACAGGCAATTATATTCATTAAGATTTTGCACTGAAATGAATTGTACTTTATCATTTGAAAGCGATGCTGAGTTAGAAGAACACATGCTAACCGGTCTTCATACAGTTCCGAAATCATTAACATCATTGGATAAAGTTCGCAACTCGTTTGTTCATAAGATGAAAATTACTTCACAACTAAATATGCCAATTTCTTCATCCTCTAACATTGCTTCCGTAAAAGACAAACCACATTGCATGAACATTTTTCTATTGCAAGGTTGGGCATTACCAGTTCGAAGTTCTTTTAGATTTTCAAATCAGCAGAAAGAACTGTTGTATAAATACTTTATTCGTGGAGAAGAATCAGGTAATAAAATGAGCCCTGAGCAGGTTCACATGCAGCTGAGGAGAGAACTTCCGCCTGATCAATATGTAACTAGCCAACAGATAAGATCTTTATTTTCAAGGTAGGCATTGTTGCTATCAAAACTTTTGCAAATTAGATTATGTTTCTGACTGTTAAATAGTTCTTTTACAAATATGAAATTAAAATTTAGGTGAAAGTTATAATTTTGTGTGTTTGTTTACATATGCTTAAAAATATGTACAATTGATATTGTTATAGATTTAGTAACCTGAAAAGAAAAGGTAAGCTGGTAGAACCGACAACAGAAAATAATGAAAATAGTCAGGTTAACGATAACAAAGAAGTTTATGGCGAAAATGATGACTTTAATCTGGCAGGAGACAATGAAGATGATAATAAATATGAGGAAGACATCGCCAATCTTGCAAAAGAAATTTGTCTTGTATGGAAAGTGAATGATTGGGTTGCTGTTGCATATGAAAAACAATAGAATATTGGATATATTGTGGAGGTAATATTATTCAAAGTATATATTAGTTTCAAGTTTTTATTTTGTTTTACAAAACAGTGCTCTAAAATAAAAGGAATATAAATAAAATGTAAAAATAATTTCAGAATGACATTATATAAGACTTTACAAGTTTTATTGAATGTAAGCAAAATTAAACAAATCATAAACTCTTTATTATATTATTTTAAATGTTGCGCTAATACTTTTAGGTATCTATAACTGGGATCAGAGTTAATTGTATGATTAACGGGCAAGAGAAGAATACTTTTCGCTGGCCAGTTACTACCGAGGAGATAAGTAACCAAACTGATAAAATTATCTGTTTAGTAAATGCTCCTTTTCTAATCAGTGGTTGTGGCGATTATTCATTATCCGAAGAAGACTATAATACAGTCATATCATTATTCTTAGAGAAACTTACTGCAGCAGAGTAGAAATTATGTGTGATGTGGTGGATAATGTGTGTAAATGACTCTATTAATAAATGAAAAACTAATTTTTAAATGGAAAAACATTTAAATGTTTGATTTATGTTTTATTTAATTAGCAATATAGTTATCTTGATGTTAGATTTTTGTTCAGTTTTTAATTCATGTTATATCATGCGTGTGACAAAATCACACGAATTTTTTTTATTATTATGTAAGGACCTTTTTGTATTGACAGTTGGATATGTTTACATTTTTGCAAAACTAAGCGCCTCTGCCGTAATGGTTCATTTTGTAAGTATACTAAAACATTTTTTTCCAATTTCAAGCCTTAATATATTAATAGGCCTTAGGTATCACATAACTTTCTTTGCATTTTTAGACTCAATACCTTTGATATTTTCAAATCCTAAAAGAAAAATTGTGTGCAACACTTCGCCGCTAGAATTAACTCCGATTAAAAGTTGACAAAACTGATTGATTTTGTACTTTTGAACTATGATAATTAGCCAACCGCACAGTGTCACGCAACTTTTTTATATTTTTTGGAGAGAGCTTTTGGGTTACGTCTGATATTAACTACAAAAGCTATGTGCAACTTTTTGCCTTGCCAAAAAAATGGGTTCAAAGGTGGCAAAAACTAAATTTCTAAAAATTTTTAAAAAAATCTCAAAAATTTAAGCCCAGATTCCGAGTGAACGAAACATTTTTGAAAATTTTTTTTTTCCCCAACAGGTTTTTTCTATATTCTGATCAATATATAAAAAATTCAAGCAACTTGGAGGAGGTCACTTCCACAGTTTCAGGAATTTGCCTGATTCTTAGAAAAAACGGCTCTTAAGTTTCTATTCTCAAATCATTCTTAAAATGAATTAACGTTTAAGTAAAGCAGCCCAAACCAATAGTTTCATCAAAAGTTTTTCAGTGCTAAATTTTACAATGGAAAATAATCGATAAAAAACTGGTTTAGGGAATCATTTTACCGTGACAGCTAGTGATTTCAAATACGGAACTTGCAATATCTGCAATTTGAAAATATCTCGTGGATCGCACAATCCAAAACTTCAATCACTTAGCGGACTTTCATCACATTTAAAAAGTCGTTTACTCTAAAAAATCTTCTAACTGAAAAAGCAATAATCACAACTACCGGCAGTCCGGAAAATATACCAACTTCAGATCAAGTTGAGCCTATTACAATAAAAAAAAACAAAAACAATATCCTTATTTGACACCAGAACAAAACACCAGAGGGCTGAAATATTGCAATTTGCAATGCCTGGTTAGGTTGACAATATCTCAAAAATTGGTTCAAACTCCGAAGAAGGTCTGAAGTTTCATAGATTTATATTAGAAAACAACATTAAAAGCATAGTTTGATTTGGCAAAAGTAGCAAAAATGATATCAATAAAATATAAAAAGTCATGTAAAAGGCATTTGAGGTTTAGGCGGTAACTAGAAAAATCCCATTGGGTGTCAATTAAAGCATTCTTTTATTTTTGTTTGTGAAAAATTTAATTGAGATTTCAGATGAATAATAAATAAAACACAAATAATTTATTACATAAAAATTTAAATTTAAACAACGTCATTAAAAATCATTGCAATATTCAGTTAAGGACCAACTTGGACGCCTTCCATATTTAAAATGGTTGCGTAAGGCGTGGTCGTATGTTGCACAGCGCGTGTACAATCACCTCCCATAATTTTATTTTTTGCCACAGTAACAGTTCTTTCTAAAAACTGCATTCGTTGTTCCATAATTCCAGCACCGAATACAGGTGGAACGCGAATAACATTTTTAACGTTTATTTTCATTTTAGACCAGATAGCTTCCACTGGGTTTAACAGTGAGCTGTATGGTCCTAATCGTAACAACTGAGCCGGTGAATTTTCAAACACCCTTTCCAAATAAGGGTGGAATGAAGCATTGTCTGTTACGACAACCAAGCCCTCTAAACGATTCCTGGATGTAACCCACTGGTTAAACAAAGCCAACATCCGCTCGTTACAAGAATCTGCATTAAATAATCCTCTGCGAATTTCCATCATGACGACATTTGTTGTTGATATAGCTGCAATCAAATATATGTTTGCACCTTTTGAAACAGGTATTTTCATTATTGTTCTTTTCCTCTGTTTGGCACGTCCTTGCATTTTTCTACAAAAAAGATTAAAATTTGTTTCATCCAAACTATCTGATGACCATTTGTGATGTGTTCGTTAATGTTCATAACATATTCAGCTCTTTTTTGTTTGTTTTCATTACTATTCATTGTAGTAGGCTCCTAGTGCACTTTTTTAAATGAAAACAGTCTGCCTTCAAAGTAATTGGCAATTGTGGTTGTGCTGACGCAATATTAAATTATCTTAATATCCTTGTTTTAATGGCTACCAATATCAACTGACAGTCACTTTCAATCCATGTTAGTGTTTCTTCGATTTGATCATCGGTTAATTTTTTTGGTTTAAAACCACCTTTTCCAATAAAATTTAAATTTCCGCTGCGGACCCAATTGTATGCTGTCTTGTATTTGACACATAAAGTTTGCGCCAGAGTCACCCAATCGTCGATTCGCTCAACACATTCAATTACTCTTCCTCTATTATTCGATGAAGGTAAAACATAATGTTTTCTTTCAATTTGTTCAGTTGTATGTATTTCATGTCTACAAATTGAACAAGGTGGTTCTGGTTGTTCCAGAAGTGGTTGTAAACAAATTTGATGAAATAAATGCTTGCGCGGATTCAATTTAATAACAGACTTTCAAAAGTCTGTTATTAAATTGAATCCGCAAAACACTATGAATATAGTGTTTTGACAAATAACACAACGATCTTTCAATTCCATTAGTGTATTACTGTATTGCTGGTGCATACAAATGCTAAATTTGATATTATTAACTTATTAAAATGCATGTCCAAGAAGATCTTTTATAATGACGTTTAAGCTTACATTAAATTTGCAATTACAAATATGTATTCTCATTTACATATTACGATTTCCTAATTACAACTTTTGTTTTTCAAATTACATATTGCGATTTCTTATTTACATGTTGGGTTTCTCAATAACATTTTAAAATTTCTTAATTACATGTTGTGTCTCCTAATTACATATTGCGACTTCTAAATTACATGTTGTATTTCTCAATTACGTCTTACTTAAGTGCTTAAAAATTAAACTCAGTAAATGCATTAAAACTAAATGCATTGTGCTAAATAAAATAAACTTTATAAAAAATCATTTTTATAAAAAAAATTAATTATATGTGTTCAGAAAAAAAAAATTATCTAAAAAAATTAAATATTAGGCTCCTTACATTTGTGGGGCCTGTGGCGATTGTAATGATAATCCGCTGCTGCTCAGGCTTACTGTTACAAAGAACTTCAACACCTACTTGTATATACTCTAATTATTTAAAATAATAAAAATCTAAAATAAGAGACACAATGGCTTTATCGCGGATATAACAAGTTACGCCTAATTAGTCGTAAAAACACATTTTGTAACGTTACCATTAAAAAAATTATTCTTACCCTAATTATGTTGAATTTAATTACTTTTCCTATACTGTCGGCTAATGATTAATAAAGTAAATTTCAAATCATGAAACTTTACTAAATCAAACCATATTTCAACAGTAGCACGAACTAATTTAAATTAAAAAATGAAACATAACAGTATAATAATAACTAAAAAGCAGCTAAAGGAATAACAAAAGAAGTAAACAAAAATATTAAAAAGATACAAACTAGAATCTTTTGAAACCTATTAGCAAAAAATCTTAAAAATTATTATTGACTAAGATTATCAATTAGTAGTTGGTTTAATAATCTTAGTTAACAATGTTAGTTAACTATATAAAAAAGTTAATTAACCTAAGTTAGTTAACAATGTTATGATATATCATGACATTGTAAAACTTTAAATATTATTTTCCACTTAAAACATTTTTGTTCTCTCTAATAATAGAGAGTTTTCAATAACTCTCTATTAATAGAAAGAACAAAAATGTTTTAAGTGGAAAATAATATTAAAGTTTTATACAACAAGTAACGTTAATTAATATTTTAAGCAACAGCTATAGTTAATTAAAAAAAGATAAAATTATGTTTTTATGATACCTGTGAAACGATACGCCTAGTTTCAATTTTTGCCGATTTGTGCATCCATATGCACAGCACGAAATAACCATTTCTGTGCAATTAAAGAAAAATATGATTTTTTTTTAATACCCAAAGCTTTTTTCCAAATTCTTGTTTAGATAATAACAAGGATATATTGAATTTTTCATGTTACCCTCTCTGCTTTCAGTTTTTTTTGTCGTATCGCAAGATGGTGAACGATGGCTTCATTTTTTAATTAAGTCATGCATCTAGTTTTATTAAAACGTCATTGCCCAACATAGTACGATATTTGCGAAAAACTGATTTGGATAATTGAAATAATACGCCGAAAAAAAACATGGGCTTAATATTGGCCCAATATAGTACAATATTTGTGAAAAAACTGATTTGCAGAATTGAAATAATACGCCGAAAAAAAAAATTGGCTAAATGTTGGCGCAACGGAATAAATTTGCCAATTTTAAAACTTACGTTGGACCAATGCAAGCTTGCTGTCTGTGATAGCTTTGAGGAAGTTTTAATATATACAGTGACGCATGATTTGGGTCCCGTAATGTAGGCAGTGACATAGGTTTGGTTCCCGTAGAGAAACTCTTTTTTTTTGAATTTTTTTGTCTTATTTTAAAGTGCATATGTTTTTTATTTATTATAACAATTTTTATTGTCTACTAGTTAATACTTTATTGTTAATTAATTATTATTACTTTTTAAAATTTCATTTAATAGATCAAAGTGATGGATTAATAGTAGATATTCAAATAGTTATTTTTGTCTTTGCTGCATTATTATTGTTAAACAACATTAATAAGCATAAACTTAAAAATATTATTTAACAATATAATTGTTGACTTATTTTGCCTTTACTTATTTTGTCTTTATTTTGGTATAAAGAATAATTATTGCATTGTCAATAAATAGCGTGTAAGTTGAGAATATTTTGAAAAAACTATATCACTTATTTTATAAAAATAGAAACTTTATTTTCCTTCTTTATTTGGTATTCTAAGATTTCTTTGTCTTTCTTTAATTGGAGATATAACCAATGTCAATATAGTATCCTATTGGACTTTAAATTTCATTTGATTAAACTTGTCTAAAAATCGAAATTGAATGCAGTTTCAATACTTGCCATTATATGGCATAAAAGTTTTAATTTTTGTTACTCTCTTGTTTTCTGCCATTTTCAGGTCTTTTTTAAAGTTTTTTTGTGATTTGAGGATGTGTGCCTACCATTTTTTTGCCTAATTTATCCTTCTCAAAACAAAACAAAAAATTGTGTGATTTCTGGTTTTACTGTAGCAACAGCAATGCATTTCATACTTTTACCTAGCAGAGGTATTCTTTAATATTTAAACTGGATCCAATATTTTTATTTTTTTCTTTAAGTTCGATACTGAAAGTAGACTATGATATGTACAACATGATAAAAAAACCTCAAAACTGACAATACCGTTATATTTAAATACATACTATAATGTTTAATATATATATATATATATATATATATATATATATATATATATATATATATATATATATATATATATATATATATATATATATATATATATATATATATATATATGTATATAGGGGAAAGGCGCCTATGATGGCATACTTAACTTTGAAGCTTCATTATTCAGTATCCTGAAGACCAATAATAAAAGTTTTGATATGGATACATTCCTTGTTACATCTAGAACAATAATTACCCTGGGAGTTTTTATCAGTTTTATTTTTTTTATAAGTTATTCTGATTGTAAAATAAGCACAAGTATGCCATCATAGGCAACCACTGCTCCTATGATGGCATAGGGGAGGATGAGGCTAGTTAGGATCGAGGGTAACTTAATAATTTCATTTAACCTTAGAGTCTTCCCTCAGAAAAGCCGGAAATTACTCGAAACCATCCTAATTTACCATTTCATGCTACACACCAGCATTGTAAAATTTGGCGCATGCGCATAGGATATATTGCGTTTTACGTATTTTTTGGACCAAAAAAAAATTTTGAAGCATCGCTTTCTTTTAACTTTACTTAAAAATAAGTTTTTCTTATAAAAAAAAAGGTTTTCCCAACTCGTCAATATTTCAACACCCCCAACTCGTCAGTATGCCATCATGGGTAAAAGTCATCATTTTCATTAAAACAAGCTGTGTCTGCTTTGTTCAAAAGATAAAATTAAAGTAACTATTCCACTAAATGCACAAAACTTGAATATAAAATGCATGAAAATTTCATTTCTGTACAGTTAATAGTAAAATCACAATCTTAAATATATGAAGGAAATAAAACTACAACAGCACATCCCAAAATCGATTTTTGTTGATTATAAAAACAATACTTGTGCACAGGGGACGTTTTTTCACTAAAACTAATGTAAAGTCAGTATAGTCATGTAGGTCTAATCATTTTTTTACCAAAACCAATTTTAATGGAAATATGACCGGTATGCCATCATAGGCGCTATGCCATCATAGGCGCCTTTCCCCTATATATATATATATATATATATATATATATATATATATATATATATATATATATATATATATATATATATATATATATATATATATATATATATATATATATATATATATATATATATATATATATATATAAAATTAATTTAATTCATATATATATATATATATATATATAAATTAAATTAATTGAATATAAATATATATATATATATATATATATATATGTATATATATATATATGTATATATATATATATATATATATATATATATATATATATATATATATATATATATATATATATATATATATATATATATATATATATATATATATATACATATAACATAATAACATACTTTAATCTTTATATGGGCAATTCCATTTTAAATTTAGGTTACACGCGCAACAACTTTATCAAATATTTGCATATAAACTGTAAATTAAATTTTTAGCTGATTTTTATGAAAGTTGTCAGTCTAAAGAATAAATCATGTTAAAAAGTTTTGAGCCTGGCCAAAAGAGGGTAAATTTATTACCGAAAATGCCACTTAACTTTCGTTACGCAGAAAACAAGGTAAAAAAAAGTGTTGCAACTTTTAGGTCGAATATTTGCGAACCATTAATGCGGATCGTGTTAGAAATTTTTACAAGATGTTGAGAATTCAATACTAATTACAATAATAATAAAAAAAAGTTATCAGAGGTGACCGGCTAAGAAAGACATACTTGTTTTTTTGATACTAGGTTTTTAACTTATGTTACATTACTTACGTCACCTTGCGATTATTTTCGTGGAATTTTTATATCTATTATTTCGTGATAGATTTTTTAGAGTTATGTAACAAAAGAACGGCATTCATTCAAAAAACAAAAGAACGGCATTCATTCAAAAAACTCATTCATTCAAAGAAATTAACATTAAGTAATTTTCAATAACTGGTGTCTCTCTACTGACAGATTTTTTTGTTATTAATCAAGTTTTTAATTGTTAACACTTATTTTCCGAAGCGCAAGAGCAACTTAAAAAATTACATTTGGTATGACAACTTTATTAATTTTTATTGAGTTATTCAAATAAGAAAATGTTGCAGTTATTCGAAAATTTTACTTACGCTTATAATTTTTATGTGCCGGCTTAATTTTTTAAAATGCTGCTAACTATTTGCTGCTTAATAACGGGAGGGGGTGGGGAGATAAACCCTGGGAAACGGGAATAAACCCTGCTAAATAAACGGGAGGGGGTCTTAATAAACGGGAGGGTCGGAAATTTTTCTAAAATCTAACAAACTTTAATAATAACGTTTAATAAAACGGTAGGGTCAAAGTTTTAAAAAGCTTAAAATATTTTTATTGGTCGGTTGTTCATATTTTCATCTATTATTGAAAGAAATTTTTTCTCAAAGTAAAAAAATAAGAAGATATTTTATATTGCTTCAAATTTATTAAACGGCGGGGCGGGAGGAGGGGTCCTAATAAGCTCCGAGGATTCGGAAATAAATTAAAAAATTAACAAACGTCCCCTCTTGTTTATTTGGCTGGCGAGAGTACATTCAAATCTTTTAAAAATATTTTGACGCTAAAACTGCTCGAACAATTTCGAAAACACCAAAGTGGATAGAATTAAAATATTTAATTTCATTAGGTTTCAAGAACGTGAAAAAAGGTTTGTTTGCTGTTGGCTGTTTTGTGTTATTTTTATTTGGGGGGGGGGGTGTGTGTGCTGAAATATGCGACATACTTATAATGAGAGAGGGGTGCATGTATATCTCATCGTTTGTGACAGGAGGCAGGGGTTAAAATTGACAAATATTGGGTGACTTTATGGACGCCCCCTTAATTCCATTTACAAACCATTTGTTTTAGGAAAACAAAAATATAAAGTGAATAAGAATATAATTTAAAATAAAAATGGTTACATCCTTTTATTTGTTTCAAATACTAAATACGTCGCGGTGAAGTTTTTTCCGCTATGATCTGGCTCTTACCGACATAAAAGTAGTGGGATTTAGAGATATCTTTCACTTTTTTGGCTTGCTGGATAATTTGAGATAGTTTGAGTGCACAATTGCGCGCTGACTTTTCTTCTTCTGACAAATATAGAACTTTGAATAGCATTCACAAAATCATTAGCTGATTAGATTTCAATTTTTCCAGACTTTACTCTGTTGGTTGCCAAACGCTTTACAGTAGCCCCAACGCCATCGACAACTCCTTTGCCGTGCATTGCTGCAAAAAAATGCCAAAATATTATTCTGTTAAATTTCTTTTCAAAGTGCATTATTGCGCTCATCACGACTTTATTTTTAAACTGCGATGTAGCATTATCGCTAAAAATGTGAATTTCTTGGGTATTAAATGAAATAAACTCCAATAACTTATCCAAATTTGCAATTAAGTAGGTCTTTGTGTGGTCCAGAGAGTCAGATGCAATGGTGAAAGTTTTAAGATTTTTTTGCCAGATAGCTGCAGTTAAAAGAGAAATTTGATTTTGGCCATAGTGTGCTGCTTGAGGCTCATTCTGACTAAAACACTTAAAATTTTCTGCATAGTCAACCTGAATAGTAGGAACATTCAATGATAGATTCATGGATTTAGTAATGCTTAGTTTAAAACATTTAGATTGGTTACCCTTGATATTGGCATGAGTTGTGAATTTTTCTCTCATACTCATAATGTGAGCAATCGATTCTTTACCACTTTCAAACTTTTTAACTTTTTCGATTACAACGTAACGCTTTTCATTTGGTTTCTGCCATTGGTACTAATTTGTTTCAAAGTTAAGGGGTTCAATGGTGGCCAGGAATTGCTGGAAAAACTTTAGATCTTTGCATTTGTTGTAGAAACAATCATTGATGAGTCCTTACAAACAAAATTTTAAGACATATTTTTCCCAATTTTAATGTTAGAAAACAGTAAACGATCAACTTTCACCAAGGAATCCAGAGCAAATCGCATATTTTCGTGGTAAGTACAAACGCATACATTATGAGGCAAATTTGCGATAGATTGAACGTTTACTGGTCGCAGGTTCTCAAAACCTGCTTATTCCAATCTTGATATCTAAGTGATCATGTTTAAAAAGGTGGTACGCTTCTTTCATGTTTAAAAGAAGGTGACGAACTTGGATCTTAATCTTCTTTCCATTTTCAATTACTGATACAAAGTCCCTAACATTTGGAAACAGTCGACTAATGTCATCTTTGCAGTAGAACCTTTTTACTTTTATTTTTACTTCAGTTAAAGCTGGGTTATTCACGCTATTTAATGGAAGAGTAGTTTCTTTGTTGAATGATCCATTCAGCAATGTGGCTAGGACTTCGTAACGTTGTGCGGGATCTTTGGGCAATGATTTTTGGACTTTCTTGAGCAATTTCCCTTTTGTTTGAACACTCATAATGGTAGAAAAATTAACTGTTTTTGCAGAATTTTTCTTTTTGATTCGATACTTTCGGACTCTTTCGTTTATTTTTTCTATTTCATTTTTTTTCCGGATCTTGTTTTATTCGTTGACGATAAGCTTTTTGGTGATCACCATTCATATATTTTTTCCGTTCAGAATCACGCTGGCGATAAGCAGCTTGATAAGTTTTAACTCTCTGTTTAGAACTTTTAGCCATTTTAAAATGCAAAGCAAATATTGCTAAGTTTTGCTTGAATAACTTTTAATTAATCAAAACTTATTGACGTGTAAAGAATAAAAAAAAAACCTTTAGGGAATTGCAATGTACGAATACTTTTCGTCTTTATAAACAACCATAATTTTAAAATTTTTTTGTTTTTTTCAAACCCCTTGGGCGTTGCTATGAAAAACGTTTTTTTTATGTTAAAAAACTTTACGAAAAAAGCGCTAAAGCTTTTGTAAATAAATGTAGTTTTAACTTACGTTACACAAATTCAAAATTAAAATGTGCCTTAACTAAGCATCGTTATTCAAAAATCTTAATGTATAAATATAAGATTTAATATTCTTTCACATATGATATTACAAAATTTAAGTTTTCAAATTAAATTTTAGAAAAAACAAAACTTGATCACGTTTTCGTTAACTTACGTTACATGAAAATTGCAAAAGTTATTTTATTATTTTTTTGAAAAATATTTATTTTTAAAGAAAAAAATCTGACCAACAAGAAATTGAACACCTTAGCTCCATTATCACTTTAAAATATTTCGGAGTATACAAAAAAAATCATGGGTAAAATAACATTTTACAGTGGTACTTTTTTAATATTCATCAATGAGAAAAACCGTAACTTTCGGAACCATAAAAATGACTTAAATACATTTATTTTAGAACTAAAGGTATATTTTAAATAAACTTTCATGTGTCTGCATCAATATTCATTTGTTAAAAACTGACAAAAAAGAGTTTAAAATTTGACTACTTTTTCAGTTTCCGTCGTGGAATTGCCCATATATATATATATATGTATATATATATATATATATATATATATATATATATATATATATATATATATATATATATATATATATATATATATATATATATATATATATATGAATTTAATTATTTTAATTTATATATATATATATATATATATATATATATATATATATATATATATATATATATATATATATTGATTAAAGTATGTTATTATATAACATAATAACATACTTTAATCAATACTATATCAATATATGGCTTCAATAAAAACAAAATACTAAAAATGTAAATTTATATTTGCTTTAGTCAATATTGCAATTATCATGCTGTGTTCCATTGGCACTATAAAGCAAAGATTAGATTGGCGCAATATCGCAAATTTTGGGTTATATTGACCAAGTTAATTAATTACTTCTTTTTCTAATAAGAAGTAATTAATTAAATTGTAATTAAAAAACTTGTTTTTCTTTACATTTCGCTTTACATTTTATTAAAAGATTTAAACTTTACAATAAAACTTTTAAAATTTACATTAATTCTAATAGTTTCTAATTTAAAAGTTGCGTTACCAGGGCCGTGTATAGGGGGTGTTCCCCCTCCCCAAATTTTTACATATGCATTTGAGTTGGCACATTTGTACATTTAGGATTCTAGTTGGCAAGTTCTAAAGTATAGTTGGCAAGTGTCAAATATCGAGGAACTTTTTTTTTTTTTTTTTGTGTCTCTAGTTGACAAAAAACACATACGACACCCCCATGACAGCACAGTCATGTGCATTACTTCTAAAAGTCTCTAATTTAAAAGTTGCATCACTTATAATTGTTTTAATTTAAAAGTTGCATTGTTTCTAATAAGTTCTTTTTTAAAGGTTGCATCACTTTTTTATAATTTTTAACATAAAAGTTGCCTTACTTTTAATATTTCTAATCTAAACACTGCATCACTTCTAATAGTTTCTAATTTATTTTTAATAGCAAATCTAATAACATGAAAAGGTTTTTTAAAAAAAGCTTATTTAACATTTTTTGCACAAAAGCATGAGAAAGTGAACTTTTTTTATCAAATGTATTTAATAGTAAGTCACGTATTTAACTTTTCAGCTGAGTCAAAAAATAAATGTACAAATAAATAAATGTACTGTTTACTGATATTGTTAGAATGGTAACAAAAATTAGAAAATGAGCACAGCAATCTACATAATTTGAATTTGGTGATTGTGATTTTATCTGACTTTAAAGGCTACTGTCGATTTTAGACGTTATAGAATTGTCTATGTGTGTTGTTTTTAAATGAAACTTTTGGAGAAATATATTGTCTGGAATAGCATAGGGGAGATCGGGGCAAGTTAACAGGAGATTTTTGCGTTTATCTTTAGAGCTTTTCATTAAAAAGGGTCAAAAATCACATGAAATCTCGTAATTGACTTTTTTATTTTTCACTCTGGTATTTTAAAGATTTGCGCATGCGCATAAGAGATATTGGGGTTTAGGTATTTTTTGAAACAAAAACTTAACTATTGGAACATCGCTTCCATTTTATTTTATTAAGAAAATAGTAGATCGTTCAAAAAAAAAAAAAAGTAAATATTCCAGTCACAATTGATTTAATTTTTCAATTCAATTGTGTTTTCTATTTCAACAGTTGCCGTTTTCAGGATCTATGGAATGCTTGTAAAAACACTTTTAGAGTAAATTGGCAAACTTTTTTAGGCCAAGTTGGCTTATGGTAATTATTTTACTATGAAAAAAAGTGTTTTTTGTAAAACACTATTTTCATAGTAAAATAAATATATTTTATTGTATATCCTATATTATTAGGGTGACACAAATTTAGTCAAAATTTACTTTTCTTTAGAAACTTAACATGTTTAGTTTTCCAACTCATTAAGCCTACACAAAGAGTCCCCCGTATAAAGAGCCCTTCTCAAAAATTATTTTACATCTAATATGTTGGGAACATGGCTACAAGTAAAAACTGAATTTTAATAAAAAAATGAGTTTTTATAAAAATGGATCATTTACCACATCAAGGAAATATAGTTTTAAACTGTTTGTTCGAATTATATTTTTTCATTAAGACATTTAAAAAAAGTCACTTGATCCTAGTTATTTTCTAACATCTCTGTTTTTGGTTGACATTTTTGAAAGCCACTGCTTTCTGTGATTTCAGACAACCAGCAATATATTCTACCGTTGATTTTAATTGTGAGATGTCTCAAAAAAGTTTTGGAAAAGACCTATTTTCTCACTACACAATCATTAGTGGTACTTAATCCAAATATAATGCTTCAAAAATCTTTTTGTAATTCAAGATTGTGAAAGTCTTTCTCAGTCTGATATTAATATCTGTCAGCACTCTTGGTTCCAGCACTACTTGTATTGGTTCGAATAAAATATACCCAGCTCTTCTCTTTGACTAAGTCTTCAAGTTTATTAGACTTTGGGATACGTCCTACCTAGTATCCTACCCCTAGCTTCTCAACTTCAGGAGCTTCTTAACTTAAATCTTTTTTGTTTGATATATGAAATGTAAGTTTGTTATTGAAAATGTAAGCTACTAACCTTTGACAGCAATTTCTATAGTCAAGATCAGGAACAACCAACGCCAATAGTAACGTACTTTGGGGAAAGATACCAAGTATAGTTATTAAGAAACTTGTATAAAGCACTACAAAAATTATAATCCAAGTCCTTTTGGATGATTTTAACAACTTTGAATACCTCAAGATTATTTGCTAGTGCATTAACAGCTTTGCTGGATTTCTAAATTAAAAAAGCGAAGTAAATACCAACAATTTATTTAGCGTTCGAGACTACAGCCTTTCGATCCTCACTTTGAAGGTCAATAATTGGAGACGTAATGATCAGGTAGATGCTGTCACACATGAACCTGCCATTATGGTTAGCACCTAGCTGGCACAAACTAATTTAAAATTAAAATTGATTGCCGTAAATCTTTAAAACCCTGGGGAAAATAACTATCAGAAAACATCTTATAAAATGACCAATAATAAACAATTGCCTGCTAGGTAAAGAGCGCAGTGAAGATTCAAAGAGGTAGACAGACCTTCTTGGGTTGTAATTGATTAGTGTTACAGCTACTGTTTTAGTTTTTTCTTTTCCCATTTTTCCAAAATGACTAAAAATTTGAACAAAAAATTGATTAAAATGTTTAGAAAATTTAAAATAAAAATGACCAACTTTGCTTTTATGTGTATTGAGTATTTATATAATAAGAACTAAATAGTAGAAAGTAGTAGTGGTGGTAGTAGAAGTAGTAGTAGAGGTGGTAGCAGAGGTGGTAGTCGAAGTGGGGATCCTTGATGTTGAGAGGTAGGGATCCTTGATGTTGATGTAAAAGATGGGAGGGGGAGTTAAAAATTATGAGAAAAATAATATGAATGAAAATAAACAAAATCGTTTTCATTGCACGTAAGCAGTTGCTGACTATTTCCTGTGTTGTATACGCTTGAAAAGGACCTGTTTATGAAATGCTGTCTACTAAAATCTGTTAAATAAACTTATTTAACAGATTTTACTTTTTCATCAAATATTTTATGCGTGTTAATAAAATAAACTCACTTTTTCCTTTTAAAAATGGAATAAGCGAATATATTTGCTTATTCACTATTAATAGTGAAGCAAAAAGTGAAGTATCTAGCACACTTACAATTTTGTATAAAAACTCATAATAATTAAATCCATAGAACACCTTAAATTAATTATAAAAATAATGAACTAATTTTTTTATTTATAAAACAAAAAAGAAGTTTTCAACTAATGTTCCTTTAATTTAACTTAAAGATATAAATGTGGCTTTTGGAGTTTATTTTGCTATTTCTCTGTAATACCTAATTTCATTTTTTTTTAATTTCTAATATCTATATTTATAGGTTAATGGTTTTGTAGTTTAAACATTTATGGAAAATATTTAAGAAAGATAAAGATTGCTTGCGCAAGAAATATTACAACTAATATAGTTAAAATGGCAATGTATAAATGAATAGCATAATGTTTTTAGTTTGTGACACAGTTGACTCTCGATATCTCGATTACTCGGTATCTCAAACTTTTGTGTATCTCTTTTTTACCGGTCCCCTGAGAGTTCAAGATATCGAGAGTCGAGTGGATGTAGTTCTTAATGGGAGTTCTTGGTTAAATATAGAAAAATAATGCAACAGCAAATAATGTTTTGAATAATATAAACAAACATCTAAAATACATCTCGGAGTTATTAAGACCTGAAATATCTGACTCAGAATCAGAGTAGAGTTTCTTTCTTAAAGAGCCATAAGATGGTCTTTATAAAAGAGATTCTATTAAGCAGACGCAGGAAGAACTAGTTGGTTTCTTTTTATCATTGTAACAAGTTATTTTAATACATATAGACTTAAGAATGAAATAAATTTGAGGACACTATTTTAACTTTAAAAGACATTCTTCTACTCAAGTGCAGTGCAGTTTGCAGCGTTAACAGTCCTTTTGTTGGAACTTATATTACTTTCTTTTGTCTGCCTCGTGAACCTTTTTCTGTTTTTCTCTTTTAAGAAAAGTCTCTTTTAAAAGCACATTTGAGTCTCCATAAATTGATGCATATTAATACCCTTGTTGTTGCTTTTTTGATTAGCTTCTTTGGATTTAGTCCAGTTAACGAAAGTAAACCAGGTACTTCTGATATTTTAAGCTTTTTTCATATGATTCCTAATATGAGAAATATTTGTTTAAGCCATACCTTTTTTTTTTATTGCCACTATATGCCACAATTTAGTGTTTTTATAAGAATTTTAAGTAGGTTTTATAAGTCTCGAGTAGTGCCTAATTGAAAATGCAAACTTTGGGTAATTGTAACTTTTGGATACTAATTGTGCTTGAGGTAATTGGTTAAATAGACGAAATATAAAAATTGTAGAATTACAAGAATAAATATTCCTTTAATTCCACAATTTTTATTTAGAACGAAAATTACGAAACAAAATTAACATCAAAAATAAAAAAATTTGAGACACCTGGGACTGAGCTCTTGTCTAGACAAAACGGAAAGATTTTACTGAAGTCTGTTTACTGAACGATTCTACTGAAATTTACCATTTACTTGAACAATTTTACTGAAGTCTTTTACTGAACATGATTTCAGTGAAATCTCCTAAAAATAACATTTTTTATTTTTAACTTTGGTAAGTTTTTGGCTTTTTGATTAGTTTGGCGCGTAAATGTTAGTTATTAAGTAGTTGGTAATATTAATTTTTAAATCGACAAAATTATTGTATGAAAATATAAACAATTTTATTATTTTAAAACTATTATTAATTGTAGTTGTAAAAAGTTTCCATTAGTGCAGTCAATTGGTGACAAATTTATATGTTTTTGTGCAATTTTGGGTAAAAGCTTGGTCTCCGCGTTGATAACATTGAAATACTCATTTTAAGACAAAGACCCATTTTCAAAATGATTACACCTTCTCCATTGTAACTGGATAATATCCATAGCAAAAAAAAAAAGAAATAAGATAAACTTTCATTTATGCAATCAAAAGCTCATTAAAAATATATCAAAAAATATTAAAACATAATATGTTAAAATAAACTGGCAACGAGTGGCATGGCTTTAAAAACATAAAAAAATGGGGGTAAAGGCGTTATATTTTTTACCAATTTGTATCTTTAAATTTTACTTACATTTTTTTTTTAGTCTTATTTAGGTGCCCCAAGAAGTCCTTACGGTCTTATCACAGAACACTGTGGATGAGCATTTAATAGGAAGTTCACGCCTCCTCCCTAACCGATGTTGCAAAACTTGCCACGGATCCATTGTTTCTGAGGCAAGTGTGCTACCACCGCGCCACGGCTGCTTATTTTACATACATTTTTTTATGACACAGACAGTTTGACAATAATAAAGTTTCAAAAAAAGTTTTCAGAATAATACTAAAATATTAAATTTTAATATTTAATAAATGAATAAAAACACAATGTTATATATCAAAAGTTAACTCCTTAAATTTTACCTAAACTTCTAAGCCCGTTATATTTATGAATTTAACACTCACAATCACCGCCACAATTGTAAAGTGCAGTATATGAAATTAATGTTTTTACATATTTACAAAAACTTGTACACCCGTTCTCTATTTTGCAGCCACATCGTATAAGCTCACTGTACATTTTTAAAGTTTCCGGAATCTTCTTCCAAAATATTTTGCAAATATTGTCTTCCATAATTCAACCCCACAAATATGGGTTCTTATGCAATGATTGTGCCGAGAAATACAAAGCCTAGTAATCAGATCTAGAGATATGCAGTTACAAAGCATCTTGTGTAGGGGTATGGCGTCGGGTAAACGTCCTTTTTTTGAAAATAGAGTTTCGCCTGTACCAAACCTTATCCATAATCCTTCTAACTGTATCTTATTAATAATACCTAAACCTAAACTTAGAAAAATATATTTATGTGATTTTTAATAGAACTTATTTTTATTTTCATGATCTGAAATATTTTCTGGCTTGAAGATAATCTAAAGTATAAAGTATAATAGTTTATTAGTTTCTACAGTTCTGATTATGGATTTTTTGAGTCCATTTATATTTTACAAAAATATTTATAGCAGCATCATACTTATAAATAAATAAACAAGTGTCTGCTTTTTATGTAGCAGTCGTGGCGCAGTGGTAGCGCACTTGCCTCAGAAACGTAAGATCCGTGGTTCAAACCCCTCCTCTGGGCAAGTTTTGCGACATCGGTTGGGAAGGAGGCATGAACTTCCTATGAAATGCTCTTCCGCGGTGCTCTGTGATAAGAACATAATGACTTTTTAGGGCACCTAAAAAAAAATAATAATAAAATGTTTGCAAGCAGCAAAATTGGCTTTGTTGATATTTTGGTATGATACCACCGAATCCGTTTGTGTCAAAACAATCAATCTATCGTTTTAAAGACAAGATACTTAGATTTGGAACTTAAATAATTTGTTTTTTGTTCCAGCAGCTCCAACAATGATCAAAAATTCAACTATGGGTTTATCTTTGAGAGGGCAGTATAGTTTGACAAATATTTCTTTTTAGAAAACTCTTAAGCAGAAATTTTAAGATCTGACTCAAATTTCTCTGATATTTGATTCTGAAATAATAATAATCCTGTTCCGTAAAAATAGTCTTTAGCTTTTGTAGAACTTGGATTCTAAAACAGCAGTTTTGAAGACATTAAGATTCATGCGCGGTATCTCGCTGCAGCTTCAGACAATATTAAAGATTCGTCTACATATTTCTTTTCATACCAATTCTTCAAAAAATTTCCAACATTTCAAATGTTAAGTAGGAAATCCTCTTACCACTATACTCCCTTAGATTTTCTACATGTGCCAACAATCTGTGCTTTAATTTTGTTGAATGGGTTCTTCTTTAATTTTGTTGAATGGGTTCTAAAAGTGTTCACTGACTCTTTTTTGGTATAGTTCAGCAAGGTCAACATTTTTACGTAATTAAACGTTTATATTTATCTATTGTTTCTTTTATCATATACTGCTTCAACTTAGCAGACAAGAAGAGTGATATGTAGCATCTTGGAGTATCAGGTCACTAGCGCTAAGCTTACGTAGCTAAGTACTATCTTTAAGTGGCGCACTTTCTTACCTTTTTTCCAGTTCAAATGTTAAAACCCGATGAAGTGCACCGTCAGAGTTTTTACGGAAAAAATGTTTTGAAATAATTTCATAAGTTGTTATTAATGCAACCCTTTTATTTGGTAGCTGATTCATTAAACAAAAGTTATGTTCAAAATCATCATCTTTATTTTTGAACTCTAGTTCTCTGGTTTTGTAGCAGATATCTCTCTGCTTTTTCTAAACGATTCATATTGTCAAATTTGTTATTACACAACTTATGAAACTTTGCATCCTCCTGAACAAAATATCCATTAGAATATTTCTATCTACATTAGCAAAGAATATTGTAAGTGGTGCCCAGTCTTTCAAATTTTTCAAATGTAGCTCTAGAATCTAAGCTTTTCTTATAACATTCCCTGGACAAATTAAACTCTTGGTGGTTTTTCTCTGACAATACATGCATAAGTAGTTTCAGTCAATTGACAAAAATCTAAATAAACCTGCACTTAAACGTCTTTAAGCCATTTTACATGCTTGATTTTTCTATTTAAAATTATATGATATATAAAATTTTATATAAAACCCTTTTAAATTACATACAAAATAAACAATAGAAAATATAATTAGCTTTTATTTCTTTTATATCTTTCGAATTTGTTTAAACGAATATATATATTAAACCGTATTCTAAATTTTGAATGTGAAGAAGATAATCGTGTAGCAAATAAAAGCAATAAAAACTACACACACCATCCGCAACCAGCCCCATGGGATTAATAGAACAATATATCAAAATTTTATTACAACTATATTAAAAAAACAATTGTATTAAAAAAGAAAATATTCTTAGCGTGTAAATAAGAAGTTATTCAATTTTGTATGAATGTCAGGCAGAAAGTTCTATGGGCTTGATCGTCTTATAAAAGTGTTTTATTAAGAAAAAGATAAATAAACTAATTTTATATTTAATAAATAACTCTAGTAAAACTTTGTACATTGTCATTTAAAAAACTTTTTTAAACTTTTTTGATGTCTTTAAAAAATAGTTGTAATTTATTTTTACACGCAATTTTTTGTACCATTTTACCCGATGGATTTATAACGTTTTAAAAAACGTTATAAAGTTTTTTCCATTTAGCGTTTTCTATTTTTTGCTTCATTTTTATTAAGTGTATAAATTAATATATTTGGAAAAATAAAACTTTGTTGCTACGGACAGGTTCTAGTTTACATGGAGACAATGCGTGGTCATTTTGAAGGTGGGTCTGAATCTTAAAGCGAATGTTTCAACCTTATCAATGTGTACATCAAGTTTCATGTTTTTACCCTACATAGCACAAAGATTGCACCAATTAAAGATTGCACCAATTAAAGATTGCACCAATTAAAGATTGCACCAATTAAAGATTGCACCAATTAAAGATTGCACCAATTGACTACTCTACACTTGCTGTAAACTTTGGCGTAGTTCATGAAAAAAAAATTTTAATGGGTCAATGTTTTTTTCTATTTCTTCTAGGCGTAATGTCTCATATTTATATTGTTCCATGTTAACATAATTTCCTTTCCTAGCGCAACAAATCAACATCTATCCTTCAAAGTCCTCGAAATCACAATCATAACTCCAAATCTCACGAATCAAATCAAAATTTTTTTTTTCCTCTCGGAAACTTATTATAAAACTATTTTCTATTTTCGTTTCTTTAAAATTGTAAAACTTTGTTTGTATTTCTAAAAGTGTTTAAAACTTTGAATTAAAACTTTTTATTAAAATTCTGTATGTTTTCTTTAAACTATTTTATATTGTTTTAAATCACAAATGAAGTTAAAGTTATTGGCATATTGATATCAATATAAATCGATATATGTCGATGATAACAAGATGCTTGTAACGTTTTTCTACATCTACTTTGACATTAAACACAAATACAGTTTTACATTTAAAAAGATACATTTAAAAAATAATTTTAGTTTAAAACTTTAAAAAAATTAAAAACCAAATTTAATTGAAAAATAAATTTAATGATTAAAATAAACGGTGGTTAACGTAAAACATGTTTTCTTATAGTTCGCGAAATATAAGAGGCTTTTTAAGCGTTATTAAATATGCCAAAATACATTTCATATATGTTTAAATTTTATTTTCATCTTATAAATTATTTTTACTTTCAATTATCATAATTATATCGGTTTTGCTTTATTCTTGCTCTACAAGTTGCAAGAAAAAAACAAAACCGATATAATTTCACAACGAATTACTTTTAGAACCGACTTATTATATTGATATGTTAAACTGATTACATCCTTAGCTCTCAAATTACATGTCGCCACTGTGATGTGTGCGCTGTCACAAACTGGTCCAAATTATATGATTGATTGTGAGAATATCACCTTTTCTTATCTTTTTTAACAATAATTAAAGCCAATTATATTTATAAAAAGATCTTAAGCTTTTAAAATGTCACTTTTGAATGAAATAAATACATTAAATTTTTAAACTTTTATTAAAAAGCTACAAACGGAAGGATTACCAACCTCATAAAACATTTACCAGTAATGCTACCATCACTTCGTGTGAAATAAGCAAATTTGTTTAATTTTTTTCCCCTACTTTAGATTCCCTCTTAATTAAAAAGCAATTGTGTTTTCCTTTAGAGTTATTTATGTTTGCTTAAGCTTTTTTGTTATTTGAATTGATTACTTTAAATTATCTTTGTTATTTGTATCAATTACTTTTAGATTGCTTGTGACGCTAACTTAAAATTAACCTCACCTTGTTTTAACACTTAAAAAACATTTGCAATCTGCAAATAACAACACAGTTTTTTTTTGAAACTTGACACCCTCGATTACAGTTATTCCGGTAAAACTCTGCGAATATCACTTTCTCATTCATTAAAAAGTTTGCAGCAGATTAAAGAATCAGAGAATACGCATTTTAGAAGGCTACTAGGCTAAAAAGTATAATTTTTCAAAGAACTAAAAATGAAGACATTTTGGTCAATTTTTATTGCAGTAGCTGGTAAGTAGGTTGTTATTTTTAAAGTGAACTTATTTGTAATTACAATATTATAGGTTCATTTACTATTCGTTTGGCGAGCTAAATTTTAACTTATTGTGCAAATCAAATAATAAATATATTCTGTTAGTTTTAATAGAAAAATTCTAAGTAATTAACATATAATTTACAAGTAGCAAATATTTATACTAATAATACTTTGTTTTAACATATAAAACATATTGGGCCAATACATTCTTTAAGGTTTAATGTAGATAATAACAATAAAAATGTTTAAATTTCCCAAGCGTTTTCATTATCATTTCATCATTTTGATTATCTTACTTGAACATAACCATCGCCAAAACCACGGTTGAATGTTTCGTCCACAACGTTTGAACGTTTGACGTCCACAACATAATAGAAAAAAAAAGAATCTTTTTGAAACTGTTATTGTATTACTGTAAGTTTTGAAAACTAACCTTTTTTCTTAATTTACCAAAGCTTTAATCGAAAACTATTATTTTTATGTAAATATAACAATTTATGTCTTTAATTTATATTCTGCGTTTGTTTGTTTCTTTAATTTAGTTCTTCCCTAAAAAAAATTTTTTTTTTTTTTAAATAATCATTTGCAATAATTTTCGTGACAGTTCAGAAAATTTAAAGATATAAATTTTGATAAATAACTATTAAAAACTTTAATGATCTGAAGAAAATCATTAAAAAAAACATGACGCTAAGTGTCACATGTTTAAAAATAAAAAATATATATACAAAAAAAATATTTAAAATTATATATACATATATAATTATTGGTTGATAAAAGTTTAAATACAAAGATTCTCTTTTCACTAGAGTTTGAACTGTAGTAATAAAAGTTTAAATACAAAGATTCTCTTTTCACTAAAGTTTAAACTCTAGTAATAAAAGAAGCTTTTAAACTTTTATCAACCAATGATTATAAATTTATATATAAATTTATATATAAATCTATATATAAATTTATATATAAATTTATATTCTTATACAAGTTTTTAATTGATTTAGCTTTAATTTTGAAATTAAATAAACCATATTTTCAAAGTCTTTTGAAACCGTTTAAAAGAAAGATTTTATATGTAAACTACCCGTAAATGTTAAACTCTATTCCCCTTTTAATCTGCTGGTAATTTGAAACAAGATTAAAGTTTATTGTTCTCAGTATCAGTTGCCCTATAACTCAAAGCGTTGTACAATAAGTGTACTTACTGCGGAGCCGCTAAGTATAAATCAATTTTACTTAATATAGTAAGTAAACACTCATATCAATGTAACCACAAATAACTGAAATTTGAGTTTTAAAAAAAAAGTTAAAATTTACTTAGTAATATTAAAATTTTTGTTGTTTTTTTTTCTTTCAAGTTTCTCACGTTTTATGATTTTTTTGTTTGTTGTTTCAGCTTTATGTGATTTGGTGAAAAACGATAAAGTATCCACTAACTGTAATTTGAAGTTCTACGGATGTAATTTTGATTATAAAACAAACCAATGCTTTTGCCATGTACAGCAAGAGTTATGCTCGAATCCTTTCCAATTTAAGACAAAAATAAGCTGTCTAAAGCAACACCGCTCAAGTATTTTTGTTTGTATATTTTGTTCAATTTTTTTATTTATAAAACACTCATTTTAAAAAATAACATTAATTTAAAATTATTAACGCAGCCAGAGGCGATTTTACGGGGAGTTGTGTGGAGGAGGGGGGGGGTGTTCCATCCTCCCAATGAAGGTGATTTTCAAGTTTTAGTCGGATTTTTTACGAATTTAGGCTACCTCTCAATTTAATTCGTAGAATCGCCTTTGATTGCAGCTAAAAAAGAATTTAAATTGTTTGTTTTTTTCGCGACACTACATTTTACATTTACTATTAGTTTTAAAATTATAAACAAATCATGTGCATGGCTCACGATTTTAGAAAGATAGTTCTCAGCTATTGTTGCTTTAAAATCAAAGAGTCTGCAGAAATATTTTTTATAGCTTGTACAAAGTTAATAAAGATCTATTATCAACCCTAGCGGAGACTTGCATCTGTAAAATGTAAGTGGATGTTCTGTGCACGCTGAGACTCGTACTTTATATCTTAAGGTTATAAAGCATAAAGTTAGGAGATAACTTGTTTAGAAATTTGTGAGTCTCACTTACTAAATGTTTTAGAGTCTAGTTAAGTATACAAAGTACTTTTTACGTGAGAAATTGTTAAAAAAAATTTATAATGGACTGCTCATTTGCAAGATATGCTTTTAAAAGATTAAAAAATTAAAAGATTAAACTTTTATTTTTTTTAAGTGATAAGATTTTAGGAAAAATACATTGTCTAAGATTTTTTTAAAAGGATTAAGAGTAAACAATAACAGCAGTTAACTTTACTTTTTTTCTTTACTATTTTCTCTTTTTTTCATTTAAAGTTGAAAGCTTTAATTTTTCTTTTTCTTTTTTAAGTTGTTAGCTCTACATCTTCATACTGTAAGCAGCAACATCACGGATGTTATTACGAAACCATAGATGACCAATGCTACTGCAAGACACATTGCTCAGAAGAAAAAGAAAAGTTTACATTTAGCACTGCAAAAGAATGCATGGAAGCAATTAACTGTATGGCTTTTTTTTTAAATCATTGAAATAGTCTTGCTGCCTTAATCTTTCTTGAAAAGTTTGATTTAATAAGTGAACTTTTAACTCTTTTTAAATTTAGTCAACCCATGCAAACACTCGTCTCTCTGTGAAAATGGAGGTAAATGCGAGGTATTAAAGCGTGGAAAATTTCGATGTGATTGTACTGGCACGAAATCGTATGGAGAAAAGTGTCAAAAAAGTAAGTTAAGTATTATAGAATTATATAGAAGTATCATAGCCTAAAATATATTTGTGAAGTATCATAGCCTATAGTATAAAACATTAAATATTATAAAGAATATATCTTTTTTGTGTGTGTGTGTGTTTTTAAGAAATGTTAAATAATAACTAACCACTATTATATATCATTAATAAAAAATAATAAAATAAATTTAATAAAAGTTTGTTTAAAATACTACAATAAAAAAGAATATTTTTTATTTATTTATAACTTTCGTTTTTATATTGACAAATAAAATTATTAATAAATAAACAACATTTTTTTAAAATTGAAAACTAACTTAATTGTAAAAAACATGAAGTAAAAAAAACGCTGTTCTTATTTATTTTTTTATTTTGAAGTAAATAATAAAAATAGTTTTGAGAAGCATAAGCTTCTATTACCCATTCAGTGATTAGGAACTTTTTATTGTTTTAGAATGCCCTGACGCTTCGCATTTAACATTGACATCGATGCAAAAACTTTATGAAGAAAATAAAGATTGGTGGCAAAATACCCAATTTTCATGTTTGTTTTAACTTTTCACACAACTTTTTACACTCGCTTTAATAAGAGCTTTTTATCTTCAGTTTTACTCGCGTTTTATGCGAGTATATTTCGCGTCTTGTGCGAGTATATTTCTTCAACAATAGTTCCTTTTAATATGATGTAAATATAGCAGACAATTTTTATATTATATTTATTATGCTTGTTATTAAAGCATGTAATACACAAATTTATTTACAACTTTCAAAAACTAAAAGATTGAGTTTTTGTTCTGAAAGAATCCAAGAAATATCTTCACATATATATATATATATATATATATATATATATATATATATATATATATATATATATATATATATATATATATATATATATATATATGTATATATATATATATATATATATATATATATATATATGTATAAATATATATATATATATATATATATATATATATATATATATATATATATATATATATATATATATATATATAATAAAAACATATTGTAAATTTTGTTACATTTAAAAATGGCAACACTTATATAACTATTAATGTATTTTGTGTGTTCTCATGTGTTAAAATGTACATACTTTGTTTTTCATTCCTCAAGAGAGTAAAATAATTATTAAAACGCCGTGTTTTAATTGTGAAGCACCGTGAACAAATAGCAAAGCACCGAGTTTCAATTACTATTTTGCTATAATTTCACAGTGAAAAATGAGTGAAGTGTGTACATTTCTACACATTATGAACCAAGGGATGTTTCATGCATCAAAAGTTAGTAAATAAAACATAATCTAAATATTTAAACTATAATCTAAAAGTTTTAACCTGCAATAACTTAGTTTAAATATTTAAAATATAATTTAAAAAAAAATTTCAATGTCAAAAGGATGACTCGCAAATAAACTCTTGCAGACCAACTTGTTTCAAAAAAAGCCTTTTACAACAGTCACTTACAAATATCTCTGAAACCAACCACTTACAAATATCCTTGACAGCAACCACTTACAAAATTTAATTTCAAAATATTAGTAAAATAAACAAAACCACTCTTACATATACAATCAAGCCTTCAAGTTATTTGCGTTTTTATCTTTTTAATAACGTTTAATTTGAATTAAAAAATATGTATTTATGTATTCCTTAATAAAAAAAAACGAAAAAAAAACAACATGCACGCACGCACAAATGGTATTCTGGATGTTTCATAATAACAACAAAAATTAAAAATAAACGAGCTAACTAAACTCCCCATACTATTACGAATTTTTACACACACAAAAAAAAATTATACTGCTATTTTAAAGTCTTTATTAACTACTTTGCGTTTTCAGTATTTTCTCCTACTTCGATATCATCTGGCTTGATCTACTTTTCTTTCTTCTTCTAGGTTTGTTTCTGTTTAAAGCTAGCAGAATCTTTTTATTTTATTTTTATCCACGACTTTAATTAAAACAATTGGAAGCTTTGACAACCAATCTTGAGGCTTCGTCTCAAATAAAAGTTACAGGAAAAATTTTTAAATAAATTTCAACAAAAAAAAAAATGATTGATAGTCCAGCAAATACACGGTCGTACGACGTCGTACTTTGTATTTACAAACGGACCGACTAAATAGGACTTTTTTGCGACGTTTTATTGATGCTCTTGCGTTATAAGTTTATAAAGAGGCATTTTGGCCGTTCATTATCTCCCCCCCCCTCCCTCCTTCCGCTCTCACTCTATCTTCTACTGATTTAATTTGATAAAAGATCGATAAACTAGAAAACAATATGAAATCATTATGTGCGTAAGTATCTAATTTGAAATAAAGTAATACACAAAAAATATCGTAGCATTTTGTTTAGAAATGCTACGTAGCAAACCAAAACATATAAGCTTCAAAAAAATATAAATTTCATTTGAAAAGTTTCCCATCACAGGGTTGAACTAATTAATAGATAAATTATAACTGTTTAGCAGCGACTATTTGCTGGTGTTGTTACTTCTCTAAGTTATGAACTTTTTATAAGACTTAAATTTATTTTCACTTTATGTTCCATACATTAAATATTGCTGTATATTTTTATAAATATATAGCACCACGAAGCCAGTCAATACTAGGATTCACCCACCCACACTCATTTTATTCGTAGAATTGCCTCGGTATATATATATATAATAATATATATATATATATATATATATATATATATATATATATATATATATATATATATATATATATATATATATATATCGGGGAGACTTCGGACTCGGAGAGAGAATGGACTCTTCGAAATCTCCTACCCAGTTAAGATTAGGACAATGTTGTCTATTGTCGATATATTAGTAGACATACGCTCTTAGCTTGATAGTTAAAAATAGTTGGTGACAGTTTCCTGCTAAAAAACAGATTTTAGAGTGAAATAACGATTTTTTGGTTTTTTGATGTAAAATTTTCAATTCCAAGTGAATCACTCAGATCCTAGTTATCAACCAGAGTTGGTGCAATTTGTTTTTAAAACATTATTAAAGTTTTGTAAATTTCCATTTGCACAATCGTCAGGGTAGATCGATGATAGCACAGATACCCCAGAAAATGAGGCACTTGCAGCTGCAAAAAAAGCAAGAATGGCAAGGAAGCTTACAAAAAAAAAACCAAGAAGAAGGTTCTACAGGGAAAAATCTTTTAAAAAAGCAATCCTTCGAGAATCATTATCAGATGAATCAATAGACCTACAAATTTCAACATTTGAGAGTACATATAACCTTGGTGACAATGAATTCAATAACAGCATACTGATACTTTTGATGTGGCAGAAGGAAGATTTATAATTGTAATGGTAAATAGATGTGAAAAACAATCAAGTCGTAACTATACAGCAAAAGTTGTTAAAAAAGTGAAAGGTGGTTATGAAGTGAATATTTACAAAAGATTTACAAAATTTACAAAAATCTCTTCAAATACGTTTATAAGAACTAATAAAGAATTTGCATTTATCGTCTATACTGATGTAGTGCGCGCATTGCCATTTCCTACAGAAGACAAGAGGTCTTACTTCAAGGACATGATATATTTGACGTGCAATTTGGATGAACACTAATTGCAATAATTTAAAAATAAAAATAAACCATCATTGCTGAAATTGCGTATTTATTTGTTTGATGTCCATAATATTCCCTGTACATGTCCGATATTCGTGTCCGAAGTCACTTTGCATGCGGACACTTGACTAGCATTTTTAAAACAGTTTTAAAACATTGAAAATCAAGAAATATAGAGAAAGTTAAAATGTTTATAGATACCTTAATGTTACTTTGAAAAAATGCAGTAATTATTAAATAAGCCCAATTAGAGTAAATACTGAATGAAGCCTCCCCTATATATATATATATATATATATATATATATATATATATATATATATATATATATATATATATATATATATATATATATATATATATATATATATATATATATATATATATATATATATATAAATTCTTAACAAATAACTTATTATTGTGTGGTGATCTTATTGTAAATTTAATGGTTTCAAATGGGTTTTTTAACAATAATTTTTATTTCACTTTCAAGCATAAAATGATTAATATATTCGATTATTTTTATTTTTTTTTTAATTTTTTTTTTTGCCGTTATATATACATAATATATATAAGCCGTATGTTAATAACAAGATATATATGTAGCAAAGGCGAGAAGAAGACTAATATGTCTTATCGCCAAGCCCCTTGATAAATTCCGTAAAGTTTTGTTTAAAGATAAGCACTTCCTTTAACAATATAAAATAAACAAACGTAAAATTGTTAAAAAAATATATATATATCTATTATTAAAAAATAACAAGAAACGCTTTTTACTTAATTATATTCTTCTAAAAGCACAGAAAAATTGAATTTTTAATATTATAAATCATGAATTAATTTTTATTATTATCATTATTTTTTAAATATTAAACTTAAAATAACAAAACCAAAGTCTAATGATCAAAAAAGAATAACAACACATATTAAACAACAAAAACATAAATAAATTTGAAAAGTTACCAAGTGCATTTAACTTAAGCGTTTCTAAAATTAATATAGGGTCATGGCACCCCCTACCGTGAAGAAGCACCTACCGTGGTTTTTGAAAAAATTAGTAAATTTTTTATGTTTTTTTTTTTAATTTAATTTTTTAGTATTGTTTTATACAAAACTAACTTATTTCACTAATAAATAATTTATAAAAAGATGTATTTTTAAAGATTTGAGATGTTTTTTTACCCGCAAATGATTTTTTATTGCTTTCTTAAGAAAATCTTTAACAGTGAAAAAAAGTTTGTCTAGTTTTTTTACGGCTCAAAACTTATATAATTTTTTTGATAAAAGTTTAAAATAGTTTTAAAAATATTGAATATTTTAAATTTTATCAAAAAATAGTAGTATTTTTTGTATAACATTGTTTAATCTTTTACACGATTACGGTGAGTACGAAAATTATAATAGTTAGCACTTACCGTTTATAAAAATATTTTTTCGGATGTGTTTTATTTTGTGAAGTTTTCTCTCTTAAAAACCATTTCAGTTCAACTCAATTACCAATTAAAGGTAATTTAACCCTAGGGAGTATTTATTTGATATGTTTTTTATACTTTATTTATTTGATTTTTATACTTTATTTTGTTTATTATACTTATTAATTATTATTTTGTTTTTTATACTTTATTTGTTTATTATACTTTACTTGTTTATTATACTTTATTTGTTTATTATACTTTATTTGTTTATTATACTTTATTTATTTACTTATTTTGTTTTTTATACTTTATTTATTAAATGAATTCGATTAGAGAGATGCAAGGTTCAAAAAAGAAAAAAATATTCGAAAAAAGCTTTTGTATTCAGAAGAACAACTGCATGCAGCACTTAGAGCTTTAAATAAAGGTGAAAAAATTTTGTGTCCGCAAAAAGTTTAATGCTCCTGAAAGTACCTTACGTGACAAATTATCTGGTAAAAGCCAACCCAAACGGCAAAACTCTGGCTTTAAATCATATCTTGGAGAAGAAATAGAGAATGAATTGGTTGTTTGGTGAGTGACAGCGGCTGGATGAACGCCGAATGCATTTATGAGTACTTCACAAATGTGTTAGTACCATATTTGAAATCTATTAATACACAATTACCTATATATATGTTCATGGATGGACATCGCTCGCATCTGTCTAAAGAGCTCAGTATGTATTGCTCTTCGGAAAGAACTCATTTGATTTCGTTGTTTCCTAATGCTGCACACATCTTACAACCATTAAATGTGTCAGTTTTCAGACCAATGAAAAAAAAAAGGCAGAACATTTGTCGGCAATTTAAATTTGCAAAGAAAATGTACCAATGTTGTTGACTAATTTTGTTATGGATTCAAGTATGAAAAAAAATATTATTAACGGATTTAGGTCGACAGGAATATACCCATTTAATGCGAGCAGTGTTGATTATAAAAAAGTAATTCAACGTGTAAAAATGAATTCCACAATTGATAATAATGAAACGAATCTTTCAAGCCATAATAGCGTGGGAAACTTATTTGGAAACAACGTTGCACCTGAAGTATTGTTACAGTTTGAAAAAACTGGAAATAAAGAATGGGGAGGTAAAACTGACTTCAGAGAATTATTTAATTTTTGGAAAAAACTTAAATTTAACGATAGCTCCAAACAAACCATAAATTTAATAGAAGCCAACAATAATGTATTGAACAATGAAATCGATAAAGAATCGTATTTAGATATTAGCAGTACGCAAAATGAAATCGTATCTAGTAATGTTAGCGAATTTGGAAAAGGCGTAATAATTAATGAATCTGGTAAAAGTAAATCAGTAGCAGATCCACCAGATTCAAATAAACAAATAGTAAAAGATGTAAACCCATTACACGACTTTCTTTTATGGCCAAAACAACCAATCGCGAAAAAAAGGCTGAAACAAGTTTAACGATTACCGAGCGTTGTAACTTTATCCAAATGGTTAGAGATTCAAATAACTAGAGAAAATGCAAAGGAAGAAGAAGATATCAAAAAAACTGAACGTAAAAATAAAGCTGCTGAAAAAAAGAATTGAAAGAAAAAGAAAAACAAGAAAAATCTAAAAGAAAACAAGCTGTAACAAAAGAAAATAAAAATAAAAGACAAAAAAAAAAAAATTTAAAAAGAAAAAAGTTTAAATTCAGAATAAAACTTTGGTGGATAATTTTATAACCAATGTCTTCTTTGTTTTGTAATCGTATTAAATTTATGTATTTGTTTCTTGATTTAAATATATAAAAGTAAAATTAAAATATACGATTATTAAAAATTAAAAATAACATGAAAAAAATAACTTTACTCAAATTCGAATTATATAATTTAGTTAATAATTGAGTATAAAATATTAATTCGAAAACCCTAAATAAAAATCTGTTATGGTTTTGGAGTTAAGAAGTTTTAAAGTTAAAAGTTTTCTTAAAGTCGCGGTAGGTGGTGCCATGACCCTACTTTTCATTTAATTGATAGATCAATCGTAAGGATATTCTAAATTTTTAGAAATAGTTTTGTGGTAGATCGATTTTTAGTAATAACTGTCTAAGTTTAGCTTTGAACTCATTTAACATTGTAAAAGTTTAAAGTTCAGTCGTGAGTATTTTATTCCATGCCTTTGGTCCTCTAATTGAAATTGAAAACTCAGTTGCCGCAAAATAACTTTTGGGTTGTATAAAGGTGTTATTTGAATATCTAGTTAAGTATTTATTCTGATTTGTTTTGAATAAGAGATTAAAAGTTTTTGGAATAATACTTTTATTAATTTTGAACATAAAAATTAGAAGATGATCAATATTTATTCGGTAGATATTTAGTATATTTAACTTAGTAAATAAAGGTTGGCGGGTGTATAGCGGCTTTCATTGGATATAATTCTGATTGCATGTTTTTGCAAATTAAGATTTTTGATTTATTTTAATTGGTACTACACCATGCAATATTAGTGTAATTAAAACAGGAATGAATAAAAGAAAAATATAAGAGTTTTAAACAACTTGAATTTAAAAAAGGTTTTGCCCTATAAAGTAGGCCAATGCTCCTTGATATTTTACCTTCAATATATTTTATATGATCCCTACATGTTACATTTTCGTCAAGGAGTACTCCTAGAAATTTTAATGATACTTCTCTTTTTATTTCGCAATTGTTAATACAAAGATCTGGAAGTTTGAATGGAATTTTGTCACATTCATGATAGCGATGGAAAAAAGCGTATTTTGTTTTAGTTAAATTTAGAGATAATTTGTTTGCTGTAAACCATTCAGCAAGGTATAGTAGTTCTGTGTTTACAGTTTTAAATAAAATTTTTATATCACTGTGAGCATAAAATAGATTAGTATCATCTGCAAACAAGGTTGTGTCTAATACATTACAAGATTTGCTTATATCATTGATATATACTAGAAATATGAGCGGTCCTAATATAGATCCTTGTGGTACTCGACAAGATATATTTATGTTGTTAGCTTTTCCGTTATTATGAGAAATATGTTGCTGTCTTTTTGACAAGTAGCTTTTAAACCATTAAAGGTGTTTAATACCGTAGTTTTTTAATTTGGTTAATAAAATATAATGATTTACAGTGTCAAAAGTCTTTCTGAGATCAATAAAAACGCCCAAAGTATATTTGTTTTCATCAAAAGATTTAAGAATATCATAAACAAGATGAACACTTTCCTGATCAGTAGAGTGATCTTTTTTAAATCCAAATTATTTATTATAAAGAATATTATTAGTATCTAAGAAATAGTACAGTCTTTTATACATAATATGTTCTAATATTTTTGAGAAGCATGGTAGAATTCAAATAGGTCTATAATTTGCGATACAAGTTGCATCTCCAGATTTTAGAACTGGTATCACCCTTGCAACTTTTAATTTGTCAGGAAAGATTCCTTGTTCTAAAGAAAGACTGAAAATGTGCAAAAGTGGAGTTTTAAATAAAATATTAATTTAATTATTATATTGCTACTTGCATCATCAACTCTATTACCTTTATTTGATTTTAATGAATTTACAGCATCAAGTAGTTCTTTTTCAGATAACTTATTAATTTCCATAAGATTATTATTAGAGGTTAAGTATGGTTCAAAGCTAGTTTTACTATTTTTTAATTTTTGAGGCCTGGGCTCTTATTAACAAACGCATTATTAAAAGAGTTAGCGATTAAAGAATCGTTAGTTATTTCACGATTGTTTACAATGAGTTTTTTGGGAAATCCATTAGTGCTTATGATTTTTTTACCTATCACCTCTTTCACTATGCGACACATTTTTTGTACATCAATTTTGCAGTTAAGTAATTGATTAGTATAAAATTGCCTTTTTGAATACTTTTTAACTGTTTCAAAGAGCCGTTTGTAGTTTTTATATTTTGTTTCGTTTTTATAAGTTCTTTTTTTAATAAACTTTTCGTATTAGCGTTTTTTTTTTTTTTTTGATGACTTTATTATTTCCGTTGTTATCCAAGGATTTTGCTGGGATTTGATTTTGATAAACTTACTAATAATCAGGAAAGCTTCATTACAGTGGCTTTGAAATATGCTATGAAAACAATCATAAGCTTCCTCTGCATTTTTAAAATTGAAATAGTTTTTCCAATTTGTTGTGGATAACAGATTGATAAAAGTATTAATGGGTGAATTTTTAATTATTCGCTTTTTAATTTTATTTTTTCCAGATACTTTATTGATGTTTTTTTGTGAAACTATAAACACTGGAAAATTGTCTGAAATGTCAGTGACAAATATTCCAGTCTTAACTTTTATATTTTTGAATTTGATAATTATGATTTGATTAATTAATGTAGCACTATTTTTTAGTAATCTTTCTTAAACGCCGAAAAGTTTAAAGTATGCTCAACTACTAAGTTTGGAAAATATTTCCGTTACGATATGTTTTTCTGAATTATTATTTTTTTACATTAGGTTACATTAGGATCTCTAGCTTCTTAGGCAAGTGAGCTAGCCATTGCGTTACGGCTGCTATGCTAATGGCTTTTCAGAACCATATTTTGATCCATGTGAGCTTGTTATATATAAAAAAAATGATTGTTTAGTAACGATACCAGTTTTTTTTAATTGAAACTTAGTATTCTGATTTTAAATACATATTCTAGCCCAATTTAGATTTAAGACGTTTTTTGAAAAATGTTAGATGCCCATTTATAAAAAAAACTTAGATGCCCATTTATAAAACTTTTAAATTTTTCCAGAATGCTGACCGATTGAAGACTTTTAGATTTTTTTTATAAGTAAAATTTTTTTAAAACAACAAGCATGCTTAAAACTAAAAATTAACATAGGGGTCGTCCACAAATTACGTCACGCAATTTTTGTCCATTAGGGTGGAGTGAATTTTAGTTTTTTTTACAATTCGTTTAGCCTGGGTGTGCAAAAGTTGTCTATTCATTTCAGAAATACTCTGGAAAAATATCAATGCTCTAGGAAATTATCTTGAGGTTCCTCAAGACCTTTAAAATTTTAATGGGTCCCTAATATTATGTAAAAAAAAGTTTTTCAAAAGTATGTCATGTTGGGTCTCAAAAGAAGCAAAATTTTATAAAAATTCCAAAAATAACAATTATTTTTAAAAAAAATTGTTCTTTTATAGTTTACTGCAAAAAAAATGACCTTTTAAACTAAAAATGAAAAAAGTTTATTTTTTTTAATTATAATTTCAGAAAAATCTTAAATAATAATTTTTTTATAAAATAATTGTTATTTTTGAAATTTTTATAAAATTTTGCTTCTTTTGAGACCCAACATGACATACTTTTGAAAAAAATTTTTTTTACATAATATTAGGGACCCATAAAAATTTTTAAGGTCTTGAGGCACCTCAAGATAATTTCCTAGAGCATTGATATTTTTCCAGAGTATTTCTGAAATGAATAGACAACTTTTGCACACCCAGGCTAAACGAATTGTAAAAAAAACTAAAATTCACTCCACCCTATTGTCCATGTTAGACCCCTTCCCCTCCCCCGTCTCGTCATAACATTGTAACACTTTAGTTTACAAGTTCCGTATGAGTCGCCACAAAATTATTTACCCCTTCCCCCCCCCCTTCCCCACCCCTAAATGATGCAATTTACGGACAACCCCTTAAATTAAAGTCTAACATAAACTTATGTCTTTAAAAACTCAATCTTGAATCTGTAGAAAGACTTTAGGGATCAAACATGACTTGACATTACTAATGGTGTTTAAAAACGTCCAACTTTTTTTTCATCACCTATTTGACTATATTTAATAAACAAAAAGTGAGAATCATAAAGTTATAAAACTTATAAAAATCATAATTTTGAAATTTAAAACATCAAGATAATTTTTACAAATTTTTAAATTTTTACTGAAAATATAGAGTAAAAACAAACAGTGTGATTCAATTTAATATTTACTTAAAAAAAGTTTAATGCTTTTTTATTAGTCATTATGGCAATATGACAAAAGATCCGTCGTTTTGTAATCAATAACAAAAATTTTAAATTTTTTGCAACATAAATCACTGAAATATTTTTAATTTCTAGCAATTTTTTTGTATTAAAAATTTAGGATAATCCATAAAAATTAATTTAAAAATAATAAAAAATTAGCCAGCCCTTGACTATCCCTAAATAAAAAATAGCAAATGCAATTTTTTAAAGCTAGCTTTAAATAAAATGACGAAAATTCAGCTTTTCTTAGCTATACCTTAAAAGAATATCTATTCTTTAGGTTACAACTTTTATACTGGTATATTTATTACTATATTTCCAATTTAGCATTTGTATGGAGAAGCTTTATTGCAGTATAAGTTGTTATTTTCAGCAAAATAATCTGAAATTTATTCAACAAACCATGAAAAAGTAAAAAAAAATTTTTGTTGTTAAATATAAAAATAATTATACAAAAAGAAAAACGAAAAAAAATTAATTATACAAAAAATTAAACATCAAAAATATTCAATAAATTCAGATACTGATCGGTTAGAAATAATTTTGTTTGTAATGGTTATTTATAAACAACCATTTTGTTGAGTGCTAGCAATAAGGCAAAAAAAAAAAAAAAAAGCACAAATTGGCAGCTCGCCAAGGCGGTATGTCGAAAAGCTGCACGAATGCAAATAAAACCTACAAATACTGTTGTATTCTTTTAAACACAAACAAGAATAACTGTACATTTATTTGTTGCAAATATTTATATATTTTCTTTCATTGTTTGCTATTTTACAGTATAGAAATTATGGCGCTATTCTAATTCATTCATTATTATATATATGTCAGTTTGCACCTATGCAGGTTTACAGTTATCAAATTTGCACTTAGTTAATCTCCCGGACTAAACCAATTGACAGGCACCTGTTAGATGTTTTGGTTTAAGTTTTTGATTACCACTTAGACTTTATTTTAAATATTGTGATTACTTGTTGTAAAACTATGTTTCACCATACAATGAGCTTTTGCACTCCTTCGCTAAAGAAACACCATATTAATTTGTCGAGTTAACCAATATAAATTAAGAATGATCTATTTGCACAATCAAGCTTATTGCGCCAACTAATATAAAATGTAGTCAACTTAACTGCATATTCAATATTGCTGCACTAAATAACGCGAGAAATTCCAAACTGTTGTACCAATTAATGCAAAATTTAGTTGATTTAATTGATTTGGTGCTGTTTTTCAATGATGGAGAATGAGGTTAGCTTTATTGTAAATCTATTGCACCTCTGCCTAGTAATGCAAAATGAAATTGTCAATAGGGGAGACCGGGGCTAGTTGGCTCGGTTTTTACTCTATGAGCTCTGTAGCCCTAAAAAGTGTAGTCTTAAAGAGTATGGATTAGGGTATCTTCTAAAATTTGCATTCATTTACAAAAAAAAATTCTTGGGGCCTATCTGGGCCCTCATAAAAAAAAAAAAAAATTACGCCAACTTACCCCACCACGGGGTAAGTTGGCGCAATTAAAAATGATTATTAATGGCGCAACTAAAAAAATGATTATTAATGCACTATTAAGTGCAAAATTAATAGAAATTTTTTTTAAATTTATTTTTGCAACAATTTTATCCCAAAACTTAATATTACTTTTAGCTGGTACCAAATACTAGTCCGTATAAAAGCCAAACAGTAGCCCACCTTTTATCTGTGGAAAAAAAAACTAAAAAAAAATTTTTTTAAATTTTTTTGTAAGAATAAATACTCTCAATATTGTTAAAAATTAAAAAAAAAAAATAATAATTTTATAAAAATAAATATTTTTTTCATAGTAAATGCTATGAGCCAACTTACCCCCTGAAAAATTTGTCAACTTACCCCGAAAGCTTTTTTTTTAATAAACAGTCTATAGATCCTGAAAAACGGCAGCTTTGAAAAAAAAGTCTGACTGGATATATTAAACCAATTGTGACTGGAACTTTTACAATAATTTTTTTTTCATGCGACTAAATATTTTCTTTGTAAAGTAAAAAGGAAGCGATGTTCTAAAAGTTACGTTTTTGTCCAAAAAAGGAATAAATCTCAATATCTCCCATGCGCATGCGCGAATCCTGACAATACTACAGTGAATGATGAAATGGTCAATAAGGAAGTTTCTGAGTAATTTTTTTCACTTTCTGATGAAAGGCTCTAAAGATAAACGCAGTTCGTCAACTTACCCCTGCGGCCAACTAGTCCCGGTCTCCCCAACGAGATGCTTAGGTTGCTCCTTTCCAAAGCTAACTTTTCCAAAAAAAATTTTTGGTTTTGTTTTTTTCTTTTATAAAAATGCATAAGGTAATCTATAGATCGTCTCTAAAAAGTGCAGTTGTATACTTTTTTTATATTGCTTGTTTTGTATTATTTGGAAACAGCCATTTTAAACTTCACTATTTTTTTCTTGATTTAATCAGAGTATTAGCTACACTAATCTTCAGAAAGAAAACAGTTTTTTTCCTAATCATAATTCATTGTTAAACGTAAAATTTATACAAATTAATAGAACTATTACATTCTTCTACAGGCTTTTGAGTTATTTCTACAAGCTATTTTAAGCTCGGTGCAATTTTTTTATTTCATGAAATAAACTTTTAAGGTTGATCAAGACTATTTGATTAAAAGCTCAACCAAATGTATAAATTATTTTAAACTAAGTTAAAGCATAAAAGATAATAATAATAATAAAAGTTAAAAACTTATATAGCTTTAAGGTGCCAACTAGGACATGGAATTATTACCGTTTTTCATAATTACCGGCAACAATAAAACCCCGGTTTTTGCCATTTTTATTACCGGTAAAACCGGTAATTTAAAGTTTTTCAAACGAATAAAAAAAGGCTTGAAATGCAGCAAACCGACTTATAATCAACACACATTTATATCACATAAAGTTAATCTTACAGTATTGTGAAAAAGTTAAGAACCACTAAATAAAAAAAAAAAATTTTTTCAAATAAATTTAATTAATTTTTATTCTATAGATAATAAAATAGTCTTTTTTTTTCAAACATTAAATATAGCATGAGAAAAAAGAAAAATTTTTTTTTTTTGAAGGTTAGTTAATAGAACCTATAAAAAATAAGGATTAAATATTATGTGTTAATTTTTTTTTATATTTTTTTTGTGAAAATGTTAAGAACCACAAAGAATTTTTTGTGCTAAATGCGGCGGAAACGTCTTTTTAAATTCATTTTTCCCTTTTTTTTTTAAATATTCTTTTAATGACCTGAGTTATTACCAAAGAACCAATAAAAACATTTGAAAAAAATTAATTTTTTTAAATAAATAAATACCTTTAAAAAAAGTATTTAATTTCAAACAAAAAAAAATTCTTTCCTTTTGAAAAAATGAGCAGAAAAGCTATTACCTATGAAGATCGTGTAAAAGTGGTGCATTTTCACCAGGAAGGTAAATCCGCTCGCGAAATTGGAAGAATAGTAAAGCGATCACATAGTTCGGTGCTAACAATCATCAAAAGATTCAAAGAGACGAAATCTTACGTTGATCGCCATCGTTCTGGAAGACCGCGTTTGACGACACCCAATGATGATCGCCTTTTAATCAGGTTGGCAAAGAAAAATCGAACCATGCCGTCGCATGAATTAAGAAGGGAATGGAAGCTTTCAAATGGACGTCAAGCCTCGGCATCACTTGAGCGTAGGAAACTATTAGCTAACAATATGTTATGGAAAAAAGCTGTTCTAAAACCGCGACTTACCAAACAACATATAAAAAAGCGAAAAGAATTTTGCCAAAGCGTCAAAGAATGGTCTAAACAAAAATGGAGGACAGTAATGTTCAGTGATGAGATGAATATCGAGGTTGATAACCGAAAAAACCGAATTATGATTCGCAGGCAGCCTTCAGAAAAATATAATCACGATTGTATCGTTCAAAGAACAAAACAAGGTAGCGGGTCGGTTGGACGTTATGTCGATATTTTAAATAACAACTTGTTACCGTCAATTGATGCACTTGAGCAAAGCGTTCCGTTCATTTTTCAGCAAGACAATGCACCATGTCACAGGGCTAAAATTGTCTCTGAATGGTTCGAAAGTAAAAATATTGAGCGTCTAACTTGGCCACCAAATAGCCCAGATCTAAATTGCATTGAAAATCTTTGGAGTTGGCTTGATAAAGAGATTGCCAAGAAAACACCAAGGAGCCTTGAGGAGTTGCGCGATATTTTACCAGCAATACTTGGAAATGTTCCCAAACATATTTTAGAGAATTTAATAGACTCAATGCCAAATCGTATAAATGAGTGCTTAAAAATTCATGGTAGAATTACGCGGTATTAGGTGGTAAAAATTATCGTTTTTTATTCTGTGGTTCTTAACTTTTTCACAAATTTTTTAAAATAAAAATTACCTATAAAACTTTAAATACATTTTTTATATTTATTTAAAAGTTTTTATCACTATTATTTTTTATTTTGTTTGTCTATTTTCTAAAATTTATTATTATTATTCTTTTTACCAGAAAAATATATTCGGTTAAAAGAAAATTTAAAAATAAAAATAAATTATGATTTTTTTTTTTTGTGGTTCTTAACTTTTTCACAATACTGTATATTAAGCTCAAAACAATACATCCTCTTTCAGATATTACAGTTAAATATCACAAAAAAAGAGCTTAAACAGTTTAAATAAACTCAAATTCTATAGATTGACTGATATAACATTTAACACAGTTGGCATTCAATACAGAAATTACTGCTTATTGCTGAGCTTTTTTCAACAGAAAATAAGCTCGTAAAATGCATAAGGCATCAAGAGTATTACCATTCAAGCTTGATCTGAGTATTGTTACAAAAAGACCACTGGCTGAGAAAGAACGTTTAGCTTCAACACTAGTTACTGGTATACCCATCAATGCATTATACAGCATTTCTAAGTTGTTTGTGCGAGTTTTTGTCAGCTCAAAAACGACCATTTCCTTCAACAGTGATTTGGAACTGGTGCCCACTCTCATCCTCTTTGAACTAGAGGGACACTTCAGAGCATCCTTGATAGACTGTTCCAATTGTTCTGCCAAGGGAGATTGTCCTTCATCAATATTGGGTATTTCTTGACATTCTTCTTCCGATTTATCTTCATCTTCGTAGCTCTTCTCAAACAGACGACAGAATAATTTGGCATAATTTGCAAGGGCATTTCGTTTCATTTGTGGAGTGTCAAAGACATCCGTACTTCGCCCTCGCTCGTCCAAGGCCTCTGAATCGTTTAAATAAATCAATAGATTTATTATATCAGGATTTCTTCTTTTCTTTATTCTTTTGACTAACATTTCTAATAACTCTTTGCTGAAAGTTGAATTCTGCATGCTCAATTTAAGGCAAATAAACTTCAGAATCTGATCACTTGAAATCAATGTTGCATCTCGTCTACATAAAGCTTCTGTTCCCACTTTTACTGGTTCTAGGGCTGCAATCAATTCTTCAAGTGTGTTAAATTCTTCATCGGAGAAGCTTATTTCACTAGAAATTTCGATCAAAGACATCTTGATAGGCTTCTTTAGCTTAACAAATCGAGACATCATGTACACCAAACTGTTCCACCTAGTTTTTGAGTCAAGTATAAGTGATAATTCTTTTTTAAACTCAGCTAGAACTTTTGAAGAATATCATCGTTTTGGACAAGGGATTTGCGAAACAGGCGTACACAATATCTTACTTTTGAAATAATGTGTCTCAGATCTTGACGGACTTCAGGGGGTTGATCATCTTCAATTACTACCTGAAAGTGTCAGTAATTAAGATGATTTTTTTAATAAAAATAATCTTATTTAGATGCCTTTTGAGTAATTATATATAATACTTACCTGTAATCCAACACCTTCTTCATCTTCGTAATTGCTGTCATCAGAGATGGAAATATCATCAAGTGCAAAATCTTCTTCTTCATCGAGATCAGGAATGACTTCTTGGACCGGAGTTGTTTTGTATAAAACATCACAGACTGCTAAGTGGATGCCATGTGTCAAGCACAATTGATCGGTTGGTAAAATAGCTTTTCCGAACTTTTTTATTACAGCAGCTCCATCAGTTGTAGCTGCCACAATATCAGAGTCCAGACAAATTTCAAATTTTTTTAGCTTTTCTCTAACAATGGTCACAGCTTTATCCACTGGCATTGAGCCAAAAATTCTTACCATTCCCAAATTCCAATGCCGATTCTTGACATGAACATTGATATTAATAAACCTTCTGTTACGAGATGATGTGTATTCATCAAGAGTAATGCTAAAACAAATTTTTTTTTTTCTTCATTTCTTCAAACTGCTTTTTATAAATGTCTTTAACCTCAAGACAGTGCGTAATAATAATTGCTTTGATCGATTTTGCATCTTTTGGCAAGTGGTATCCTTAAGCTCCTAATACCGCTCTTAAATGTTGACTTTTTGCTAGTGCTCGAATTGGTAATCCATCAATGGCAACTAACTCGGACAAGACAACTGCCAAGGAATCTTTTTGGGTCACGAAGAAGTGATCAATTTTTCCAACTTTTTGTTCAACTTTGGCTGATACTTGTTTCATAGCATCGGCCTCGATATGATGCATTAATTTAAGATGAGATCTCATACCACTGGTAGATCCACCTTTGCACTTGATTTCTTTGCTACAAGTTTTGCACTTCGCCAGCTGCAGATCCTTGTTGTGTAAGAAGTGCTTCCATACCTCGGAATTATTGTTTCCTGCAACGAAGGTCATCTTCGTGTTTATTGCTTTTTAATCAAAGAACTGCTTTCTCTCACTGTGTTGCGTCTTTTAGGAATTGCCAAATTAAAATGAAAGTAAAAGACCAAATTATTTAATTAACAAAATATCATTTTTAAAATCGCGGTAATAGATTGAGAAAAAACCGGTAACAATAATTTTTGGGAATAAAAATTACCGGTAAAAACCGGTTTCTCATTACCGGTTTCCATGCCCTAGTGCCAACCCCCGTATTAACTTTTATTTTAACAAAATTGATAAAAAAGAAGTACCTTTTAACGATTAACAAAAAAGAATTAAAAAAAGGTTTTATACTTCAAAAAAGGCTTTATTTCAAGATTGAAACCGTGTATTTTTTCGTTTTTTATTCATTCTTACATATTACAACCGTTATGTAAACATGCTTTTCCAATAAAAATACTTTAAATGTTTACAAAAAAAAAAAGTTGAAATGAAGATTTTAACAAAATAAAAAATAATGAACGCGGAAACTTGAAAACGGCCAGAATGTATTGCTGTTGCAAATCCTCCCAACAAAAATATACTATTAAAAACATAATGGTTTTAAAAAAGCTGTTAAAAATTTCCTTTATGTCTAATAATCATTTCAGAATCTGAGACAATTGTCTATAAATGTAGAAACTTTTTAACAGCTTTTTAAAAATCATCTTGTAATATAAAATCTGGAATTTATTAATAGATTATAGACTTTATATTCTAGTTGTAAGAAGAGGAAAGTACAAAAAGGACATAATCCAAAGCATTCGTTCCAAGAACTTCGGTTCCATATTTCCCTAACTTCAATGTTGTACTATATATGCTTTTGATTACCACGTTCAAAAACTGGACAAGAGGAAATATCAGTACTTTTAATCTTTTGCATTGAAAGTGAAATGCTGAAAAAAAAAACAGTGAAATTGCTCATTTTGCTAAAATTGTCGTCAAGCGGTTTTTAAAGCTAAATATTGTTAAATTATTTTTTCGAACTTTACAATTGTGCCGTTGATATTTTAATCATTAAATTACACTAATAAACAAATAAATTTTTTTGTGTGGAAATCTTGCTATGCTGATTTCAAATATGCAGACCATTTCTTTCTATCCCCCTCAGTTTTTGAGATATATGGCATAACGCATTTATGCATGTTAAATCAATTTTAATATAATATAATACAAAAATTTTTCTAATTCTATGGAATTAGGAAAATTTTCATTTGGTTATTTGTTTTTTTAACTTGTTAAAAGGAACTTATTTTCATCTAGAAATTAATGCGGTACAAATTTTACACAACTTTAATCTCTGTTTAGAGTCTTTATCTGAAAAATCAACCAATTTGTTATTCTTAAAAATAGTTATGCTAAAAATTTGACCGATTGTCAGTAATTCAATGTCCAGACGGAAAAGAATGTTACTGATGAATGCTGTGGTAAGTCTTATCAATATATTCTTTAATTCTAACTAAATCACCTACTTAGTGACCAGCAAAGCAACCTCAAACTGTCACAGAATCACCTTCACTTTACATCCTTTCAACCTATAATTTTAAAACAAATTATTAATTAACAAAAACACAAAGTAAAATTTGGCAAAAACCAATTTGCCAAATATATTTGGTATATGTGGTATATATGTTTAATTGTGTGTGTGTATATATATATATATATATATATATATATATATATATATATATATATATATATATATATATATATATATATATATACATACACCCACTTTAATTCATTTAAAAGCATTAATTAAATAATAGCTAATATTGAGCAGATATTGACATATTTTTTTAGTTTATGAGTTTACTTTATGAGTTGTTTACTTTATATGAGTTGTTTACTTTATTTATTATTTACTTAAGAATAGTTTACATTATGAGTTGTTAATTCATGTATCCAACAGGCTATGTTTAATTATATTCCACAAAAAAAGTTTAATTAAAGTAAGGCTGACAGGCAGGGTTTTTGTGAATGGCTCACAAATGGCGAGCCACGAACTGCTTACATTTATGATGTAATGAAACATACACGTGCACTTAGGCTTCATTGAGGTACTGCCAAAATAATGGGAAAAAATGCTCAGAAAAATAATCCAAATATAAATAATGGGAAAAAATAATGGGAAAAAATGTCTTGTGAAGCTTCTTTTTCCAATATAATATTGGTCTGCGGTGTGTTTGGTCATGCTTTTAAGTCACATTTTCTTATAAATAATTCTCATATTAAACTGTTTATATTGGTTGTGGTATATTTTCATAGTCATAATTTATGAATCTTTCAACTCTTGATTTAAATCAAATAAGTTGTACTTGTGTATGATTATAATGTCTTCTGGAAAATGCAACAAGCAAAATTTTTCACGAAAAAGGAAGAAGAAGCCTCCTGTAAACAAGTATTCAAAAATAAATCTTTCAAATATTTCACCAGAAAAAGGTATATATAGCATAAGTAAAAAGAGGCTAATTATAGATCAAACTAATCTCAATACCAATAGTGAAGTAATAAGACAAGAAGATGAATAGTTTTTATTTATCAAACTTCTCTATACTTAAGAGCGTATTTCAACCATTGTTAGTATGTCCTGAATGTGGCCATAAAAAATAACTCTCAGTGATAACGGAAAGAAAAGAAAGGGATTTGCCCATAATTTAGAGCTTTTATGTGAGTCATGCAGATAGTATAAGTCGTAATTGTAAAGATTGTTTAATGTAGAAAAAACATAGAGGATCACCAACCTACAACAGATAGAAAGCAGATCACATATGTCACATTAACCATACAAAGTCATCTGGTGCAATGGATGCAGCAGGTGTATTGGAAATATTATCTTGATTGGTTAAAAAATACAATTTGATTTATCATGAATACTTAGGGGATGGTCACACTTCATCTTTTAAAGAAGTTGAAGAATCTAATCCATATAAAAATTATAATATTCAACCAATAAAATTGGAATGACACACTTGCGAAAAATCATACAGAAGTATGTAGGAATGGAGAAACCACTACACGGAAATTTGACTAATAGTACAAAAAACTCAATACAGAATTATTATGGTGTTGCAATTAGAAATAGCACTAACAACATTTATGAAATGAAAAAAGCAGTAGGAGCAGTTTTGTGGCACAGCACAAGTTTCAGTAAGTTACCATTTGTCATTCTATGTGTCCTAGGAATTAATATTCCTGGTGCAAGTGGCAACTAGACAAGCTTAATGGTACAAATACACACTCTAACAAAATTAACTTACCTATCTTTATTCATAATATAATAAAGCCTATTTTTAAAGATTTATCTGATGAAGATTAGCAAACAAAATGTTTACATGGTCAAACGCAAAATTCTAATGAAGCATTTCAATCAATTTTATGGACTCAAAAACATTTTTGTAAGTGGAAGAACATTTGAACTTTGTATAAACTCTGAAATAGTTCATTATAATGATCGTGGAGATAAGGTGAAATCTGTTTTAAGTTACTTCAGATTGTTAGGATTAGTGACTATTTCAAAACTGGTTTTAAAAGACCAAAAGTGAATTGTAAACAATTGTCATAAATCAACTTCAATATGCAAAAAGCAAAGAAAAAAAATAGATCTCTTCATAAGGGATACTTAGGTACTGAAAAAACAGATTCATATAGCTCTGGTAGCTTTTAAGGAGTGTTTATAGACAAATTTTGATTTTTAATTTTTGATTTGATTTTTATCATTTTGAGTTTTTTAGTTTTTTTTTTGTTTAATTTTAAAACATGATATCTCCAGTTTGAATTAAACAATTAAGCTAAAATTTTCAGGACATGTTCTTCATACATGTAGAATTCATTTATCATAAGATTTTTAAAATTTTTTTTTTTGGGGTGCTACAATGTGGTTTTATCTGTCAAAGTTTTTTCATAAAAATATATATTCAAGTTTAAAAGTCAATATAATCTGAACCAGGGAGGCAAATTTAAAAATCCTATGACAAATGAATTTTATAAATATATAGAACTACCATACCAAATTTGGAGTTTTGATCTATTGTCACTTTTGAGAAATTGTGTTTTAAAATTTTCGTTTTTTTTACACTTTTTAATAAAATTTCGAGACAAGTGAGGCACTTTTTTATATATTTTTTTGATTTTATGTTTAGTTTCATAATTATTGTTAATAATTGCTTAGTTTTATTGTAAATATAACTTAATAATATAAAGATTTTCATAGGCCTACCACCTTAAGCAATTATACAATATGCATGTTATTAGTAGTTTTCTAAATTCTCAACTTATAATACCAACAGCATGTATGTTATTAATCACAACAAATTTGGTTAAAAGCCAACAAAGCTTATCAACCTGATTGTAAAGCAGCAGCAGGGCCGACGACACGGGTTTCAAAGTGGGCGGGGGAGGGGAACAACCGTCAGTTTTTAAAAAAAGTCTTCTGTATCTAGAATTTTCTTTAAAAAAAAATGGAGGGGGAGCACGTGCCCCCCGGTGTCGTCGGCTCTGAGCTGAAGCATTTATATTTGGAGACGAATTATTGTTCGTGCATTTAACGTTGTTATTAACATTTGTGTAGCATATTGCAATTTGCCTTTAGATATGATGTAAACAACTATTGTACCACACAAATATTGTGATTCATAGAACTATGTTTAAAAAACTAATCACACCAACTTTCTTATTTAACTTAGTTAAGTCGATAATTTTATTTGGTATGTAAACCAACAGATAAATGTCTGGTGGAAAAACATTTTTAATGGATCTTTTAAAATAATGAATGGTACCAGACAGGATTGTGTATTATCTTCCTATCTGCTTTGCATTTATATGCGTGATAAAAGCCAATCTATTGCTGAATCAAATGTTGGTTGTCATGTTACACCTGTTAACATCCTATAGTATATAGATAATTTAATATTTCTTGCTCCATTTTGGCGCACGTTTATTGGATATGTGTTCTGTTGCTGTAACTGAATTAGACATGAAATTCAATGTAAGAAAATCATATCTATGGTATTTGTGCCATAAAACTGCTTAAGACAAGATTTATGCCAAAGCTAATGTGTTACTACGTAGATATAACATACAAATTTGTTTGTTTAAAACTTATTCTACTCAGTTTTATGGCATAGCTTTGTGGCAAAGGTATTAAAACCACTGTCTTAAAGAGACTCAAAGTTGCTTATACAAAATGTGTAAAAAAATTGTTTGGTTTTAGGCGTCGAGAACTGAATTTGGTTTACTGTTATTTGACACCATTTCTCACAATTCATACTCTCGGTTGAAAATTTTAATTCTAATGCATTACGATATGTTAATCAAGAGCTAATTAAGCTTCTCTTATCCATTTTCAGATAGTTTGTTGTAGGGTAAAGGAAGGTATGTTCGTGATAAATTAACTAGATGTGTAATTACAAAGTCAATTTCAGTAACTTTACTTAATTACTTTAATTGTTTGATGTACATAGAGTAAAGTTACTAGAATCTATGCAGTTTTGGGATTTTAAGTCCTTTGATAAGTTTTTATAAAAGCTCAAAAGTCATTGAGAAAAGTTAGGTAATTTTGTGATATGATATTTAATTTCGTGATAGTGGTTAGGTAATTTCGTGAATACACAATAATATTTAAATTTTTCTTTATTAATTAAGTATAACATCTGGTATAATATAACAAAAAATATCAACACTTGTTTTGAATTCATAACTATTCAATCAGACTTTAAGTTCATAAAATATAAATATAGTCAGGCTTATAAGTTAACAAAATTACAATAATACTTTCATTACTTTATATTTATATATAAAAAAAATATACTTTTAACATAGGTAGCTTAGAAAATAAAATAACAGACCTACAAAAAACTCTTAATATAATAACTATAATATTAACCATACTTATATCTGATTAACTTATTTTTCTAAATCACATTCTTGTTGACAACATGTATCACACATAAATACTTCACCAATGTCCTCATATGTTTGACAACTCTCATGATAAGGTACTAAACAATAGGAACACTGCACCCATTTTTTTCCATTTTTTTTTTTTACATCACTGTTGTAACTTTTTTTACAAACACCGCACTCCCAATCATCATCTTTTGAAGCATTTTTATTTTTTTTACTTTTTTTAGAACATACAGGAATAGAATCCTTTGAAGTTAATGGAATAGGTTGATCAGGAGGAGTCAGACACTTTGCACTTGAATCCCTTTTTGGCCTATTAGGGTTAGGTGTGGTTGGCTCTACAGATGGAATAGTTAACAATGTTTGTATAGCAGTATTACTGTGTGGTTGAATTTCTGTACTTTGATACAATTACAATTTTTAATGTCATTATATTTAATAAAAGAAACATGATTAAAAATGTAAATTCATTTGAGGTGAAAACGTTAAGAAAATGTGTAACTGCGATAAGGAATCATAAGTTATAGGAAGTTAATAAAAAAACAAAAGTTTTACCATTAAATCAAGCATCTTTTCTAGTTTAATATTTAATAAAAATAATTTACTTACCTTAAAACACAAGTCTGGAAATAAAAATGTTGGACAAGTACTCCAAACAAATGTGCTGAACGCACGTTAAATAATGCTAAAGAATGTACAAACTGATAGTAAACAATTGACGTATCACACGTACCCAACGACTATTTGTGAATCGACAGTAGTACCCCGGGGTACCATTTGACGCAATTTCGATGTTTTTGACTAATAGGTATGTTCGCTACAAATGCCGAGCGAAATATCACGAAATTACATATATCACGAACATACCTTTCTTTACCCTACTTGCTCTTTTTCGCTAATGTAACTTCTGGAATGATATATATTGAAATATGGTAGATAAAGGTGCGAAATTTATACAAGCCTTGCCACCCAACGAATAACCCTAATGGAAACTCAATAAATTCACTTAGTGCCGTTTTGACCTATTTACACAGCTCCATTTTGAAACTACAACATGCTGGATTTGTTATATGAGGTGCCTCGCAGGAAGGTACCAAGTCTTAAAAAAAGTTTAATTACTATGAGATCTGAACAGATGAAAGAAAAAGTTTTACTTTTTGATGAAACATTTTAGAACATGTTTCTGAGAATAACACAGAAGAAAGTTCAATAACTTAAAAACTTAAAAAAAGTTACTTTATAACGTAATTTTTTACAACACAAACCTTAGTGTTGTAAGTAAGTAGAAATTGTATTTAGTTTTATAAACCTATATTTAAAATTGATTAGCATTATAAATAATGGTTTTTACAATTTTATCTATTGTTAAATAATGAGTAAAAGTTAGCTAAGAACGCAGGAAAAAGAACTGATCATTTATGTGTTGAAAAAGCAGCGGAGCTGCCAATGTTTTGTGGGAGGCAGAGCTTACTGAAACCATCACGAGGAACACGTAGGTATTTTTGAATAAATGTTCGCTGGTAGGTAATAGTGATTGCGGTATTTAGAGCAAATGGGAATCTGTTGGGTTTTCTGTTATTGGTGCGAGGAAATTTGGTGGTTATCGGATGGTTTGTGTCGTAATGCTTGGTGTGCTTGAAAAAAAAAATTAATATTAATTAGTTATTTTTCTAATTAGTTCTTACAAAATAAGTTGTTAAAAATCTAAAAAAAAAATTATATGAAAAATCTAAGTAGGAAATTATTTTCTCTTTTGCGCGGTTTTATCAAACTCTAAGTTTAACAAAACTCACCGCTTTTGAATTTTTGGTTAAAGGAGATGCACCCCTAAAAAAATTCAAAAATTCAAAAATATTTTTCGGCTGTTTTAGATACATTAATATATGGAGATTTCAAAAATCGTAGTGGTTATGTCTGAAAATTTCTCTAAGTATCAAAATTTTGCATTTTTCAAGTATTAACAATGTCGTTTTTCAAAAAATATAAATTTATATCTTGTAGTACACCTCAATAAATGACTTCTTATACGATGAAAATTTAGATAAAATTCGCAACTAAACATCTTATTTGGTTTCTTGTTAGATGTAAAGAGCTTCTTGTTAGATTTATAAAACAGTAAGAAAAATTTGTTCTTAAGTATAGTTTCAGCTCAATTTTTATCGCAACAGAAATAAATTTTTTGAAAGTTTTTAAACATGGTAAAAGTAGATAAAGTTAAAGCAAGAACAAAACGAGCAGTAAAAAGAAAAAAGATTTTTAATGGAAATGTGTTACGTGGCAGTGAAATATTTAATAATTTAAATCACCTTTTAAATGATAATATTGAATCTTTTGTTGATAAACAAAAAGACATCTTCAAAACGTCAATTCCTTCTTTTCGCAAGCTTCAACCTATTTTGAACTTAACACCACAAAAGAATGCTTATGTCCAAAACAAAGATGTGATAGGTTATAGAATAATTGACTGTTATATTTTGTCAGATGCTGTATCAGTTTCAAGTTACCCCACTTGCTTTCAAACAACTTTAGCAATAACTGAAAGCATTAGCAAAAAGCGAGGACTTGCATGTAAATTTTCAATTTTTTGTTCAAAATGTAAATATCAAAATAACTTTTATACTTCTAAATTATTAAATCAAAAAGGAATCTTTAATATAAACACATGTACAACATACACAATAAGATCTCTTGGAATAGAATATTCTGGAATTCTAAAATTTACAATCCTCATGAACATGTCAAAACCAATGACGCCAAAAAACTATGATAAACTTGTTTTTAAAATAGCTAATGTTACAGAGGAAGTTGCACAGGCAACAATGGCTGATGCTGTAGCTGATTTAAGACAAAACTGTTAAAATGAAGATAAAGTTTTTGATATTGGTGTATCGTGTGATGGGACATGGTAGCCTAGGTGATTTTTCTCATTAAAGTGTGCTCTTTAAATCAAAACCTTGCTAAAAGAAATCCTACTGCTTATGCCAAGTGGAAAAATTTACATATTTGTAAAATGAACTTTATTGGTTCTGCAAGTGGAATGGAATGCGAAGGAGCCAGTTGCATTTTCCAGCGATGAATTCAAAAACATAAACTAAAATATGTTAACTTTTTTGGTGATGGAGATAGTAAAAGCTACAATATTGTCAAGGATGTTTAAATTGACACTCAAGTAACTAAATTGGAATATGTTGGGCACTACCTGTTTTTACCTGGACCTGTTTTTGAGGACCTCACTAAAGATAATGAGCCTAAAAAATGTCTTCACAGCAAAACACAAAATTCGAATGTCTTTTAATGGAAAAATTTGGAATTGTATACCGAAAACAAAATTTGTGACCATTACAGTGCTAAAGTTTGGTGTCTATGACGCTGTAGTTAATTTTAATATTGGGATGAAATCATCAATCCTAATTTACGAAAAACTTAACATGATTCCTGGCTATTATACAATAAACAGTTCAAACGCTATAAACAAAATCTACCTTAAACGGTCAATCTATCGAGGAAAGCCAAATAAAAAATTGCGTCGTCAAAAATTAAGGGCTAAAAAATTGAAGAAAAGTGACAAAACCTTAGAAAATGAAGGCAAATTATATGAAAAAGGAAATTTTTAATTTATATTAGAGTCTTATATGTAATATTTAGTATGTTTGGAGATTTTTTTATTTAATAATTTTACGTTTTTAGTGTTTTCTTAGTTTAAGGTGGTACATACCCTTAATTTATTGAAATTTTGAAAAAAATTATTATTATCATAGAAGACGTAAAATTTTACAAGGAATGCATTTTTAAAGTTATTTTTTCAACATTTTTAACATAAATAGTGAAATAAGCACATTTTTTAAGACTAGTTGTTTTTTCTGACATAGCAACGCCCTTAGCAACCATCCTCTAACTTTGTTTCAAAGTTATATTAATGATCAGTTTTTGACGATGATAAATTCTTTAGCTTGTTAAGTTAAAGTTATTAGTCATACTTTGAATTTACAATTTAGTTTAGTTTTAGACTTGTTAAGCGTGCAAATCCATACTCTGTTTATATGTTATTATTACACTTTTTTATTGACAATGTTGAATAAACAATATGCCAAGAACACATTCTAGAAATAAAAAGAGATCATTTGTTTGTAACCAGTACACACAAAAAAGAGAAGATCATTTAACAAGTAAATAAAACTTTGCACCTGGTTCTTTACAATCAGCAAGTAACTCTAGTTCAGGAAAAATAAAATTCAATCCAATAATTCTTGAAGACAAAGATAATTATAACATTATTATTAATTTTGGTTTATTGAAATCTCTAGTTGAAGAGATAGATAGTTGCTTTGACTGTGGAAATAATATTAAAGTTGAAAATAATGAAATTAGGCGACAAGGATTTTGTTTAGAACTAAAACTATCATGTGCCCCAAGTTCTTGTCGATAGCATCAAACTTTTAAAACTTCAAAGAGTATCTCTTATGTTCAAAACAAAAACAATGTCACTAAATATAGTAGCAATAAATTATTTGCAACCAATGTTCAAATGGTGATAGCATTTAGAGAAATTGGTAGAGGACATAGAGTCATTAAATCTTTTACATCATTATTAAATATGCCACCACCTATTTCTTTAAAAGCCTATAATAGTATTATTAATGTTTTTCATGGTATACTAGTGTTTGTAAAGCATCTATGGCTAAAGCAGCCATGGAAACAGCAAAACTAAGAGAACAGAAAAGTGATAAAACAATGACCTGTACAGTTTCTGTTGACAGTTCATGGCAGAAGAGAGGACACACCTCGCTAAATGGTATTGTCTCTATCATTTCAACTAATAACGGAAAGTGTTTAAACTATGACGTCCTTTCAAAAAAGTGTCATAGCTGTGCGATGTGGAAGAATAAAAAACAATCTCCTCAATATGTAAACTGGAAACTCAATCATGTTTGCCAGGCAAATCATGCAGGTAGCTCTGGTTCCATGGAAGCTATTGGGGCTGTTAAAATGTTTTCTCGTTCCATATCTGAAAATAATCTTATGTATACCGAATACATTAGTGATGGCGACACTACATCATTTAATCAAGTACAATTATCTAAACCTTATGGAGAGATTTTAATTACCAAGCTGCAATCTATTGGACACGTTTAAAAACGTGTAGGTACTCATTGCAGAAATATTCGTATAACTCATAAAAATAAAAAGTTATCATATGGAAAAGGTGTCTCAGGATTAGGTAGACTCGGTGAAAAAGCTATCAATACTCTTCAAAATTATTTTGGTAGGGCTGCTAGGCAAAATATTGGTAACATTTATATAATGAAAAAATCTATATGGGCAACATTGTTTCACAATACAAACTTTTTTGATAAAAATGTTTGTCATCAGTTTTGTCCACGCAACAAAGATAGCTGGTGTTTATTGCAGGCTGACGAAATAACAGGTAACAAAACCTATAAAAAAAACTTCCAATTGCCTTTAAAGATTTATTAATTCCAGTTTGGCATGACTTAACAACAGATTTGTTGTTGTTAAAATGTTTGCATGACCAAACTCAAAATAGAAACGAATGCTTAAACAGTATGGTGTGGAAAAAATGTATTAAGGAGATTTTTGTATCTAGAAAACTTCTTGAAATAGGTATTTGCTCTGCTGTTATTAAATTTAATGATGGTAAATCTGGTTTAACACCAATAATACAAGTACTTGGATTGCCAGTTTCAAAGTTTATTCTAAATGCGTTTAGAAAAAGTGATACAGACCGCATAAAGAACATTCAGAGAAAGTCATCAACCAAAGGCATGAAGATGAGAAGAAAATTAAGAGCTATCAGAAAAGGATTCCTGGATAAAGAGAAGGAAAATGATATAATCCCAGCTTATTCAGCAGGCTCATATTAATAAAATCATAATATTTTTGTTAGTTTAGTTTTATTTTTGTGTTTTTCTCAGTATTTAATTTTTAGCGATTTTGTTAACTTTAAAACATGATATTTCAAGATCCACATAAGCTTTTAGGTTGAAATTTTCGCAGTACATTCTTTAGTTTTAATAGATAGGAGGTGAATAAAAACTAATGTTTGATACAAAAAAACAAAAATGTTATGGCACTTTTTATGAGCAATTACTATACAAAATAATGTCAATCAGTAACAAATATCAATATCTTTTGAAATATTTTATATTATGACTTAGTTTTGGTTCAACTCCTGCATTTTTATACAATAAAGAACTGGTAAAAATTTGAAATCTCAAACTCTTTTAGTTTTCCAGATTTTATGTTTACAAAATGTCATAAAATAACCCTTTTTTTAGTATTAATCGAGGCAAAAAGGCTTGATCAACTATTTTTTTAATTAAATTTTTTCAAATTATTTTGTTTTGAATAAAACAAAAAGTAGTAAATTGTTGTGCATTTTGTGATTTTTTGATTTTATGGGTATGTACCACCTTAAGGTTTTTCAATATGCCGACTAATGTTGCAAGAGAACCGCTTCAGCTTTTTGTTTCAAATTTTCAGCATATCTTCCTTTTAAATTAAGACCTGTGTTTTAAATGGAACAGAATTTTGATATCTTAAGAAAAAAACTAGTATGGTTGTTTTACCTTTTCAAAAATTGACCTTTTTTATGATACCATTTTTAACGGACACGTATTCAGAACCAGATTTTTTGTTTCCAAATCTGTTCTATTTAAAACACTCATGCGCCTATTCTAAATGTAATATCAAAGTTTTACTTTGTCTTTTTTAATAGTTTTTGCTGAATCTTGGTCGGCACAAATCATATTTTCTGCTTATTTTGGTTGTTTTTTTGGGTATATGCAACAATTGTCGACCAAAAAAAAAATGTAAATTTTTTGTTTTCATTATATTGTGTGTTAGATTACTTAAAAAGTTTTCTTCTATTGTCTTTATTTAAATTTGGGAGGTGATCTCCCTTAAATCCTCTAAATTTAGCGTTGCGTAATTTATGAACGATTTCTAAAAATTATGCATATTTTATCGAAATTAAGCAAGTATATTTATAAACAAAAGTCTTGATGATTAAAAAATAAAAAATATTCAACATAGGAGGTCCGAAAATCACGAAAAGACTTATTTATTCAGTAAGATGACTTGGTGTCATTTCCGTAGTTGTTGAAAAACACCTTTTACCTTTACACATAACTTTAAAAATTTACACATAAACTTAAAAGACAAACAAAAAAAACTATTATTATTTTGAAAGGTAATCGTTAATCCAAAAATAAAAGTTTACAGTAAAGTCACATACAGAAAAAACCTTAACTCAAAAACTCAAGAGTAACTTAGTTAAATGAGAACTGCTTACAAAATAATTTAAAAATCAAATAACATAAAAATCTTTTAACTATAAAACTAAATTACGGAAATACTTTACTGGTTACATGTTTCCCTGTGGACTATAAAGCTATATAACTAAATTGAAGAGCATAGGGGAAAAAAACGTGTAGTCATGTTAAAAAAGTTTTGAGAAAGTATATATCGATTGTTCCTAAGTCTTTTTATAAAGTTAGAATAAAAACGAATTTAATAACAAGTAAAATTAAAAAGGAATTTTTCAAACCCAATGCTTTTCTATGTTATTAAAAACAAATTTCGCAATAAATTTTTTCTATTATTACCATTTTATTAAGCCATTATCGCATATAAAAATTATTATCCTTCTTCCCGTATAAAAATTAAACTTTACTAAATTAATTGACTTATTGCAAAACTATTTACTCAATACACAAGTAAATACGAACACCCTTACATATTTTTTACTGTAATAAATTTTGACAGAAATTTTATATCATATACATGATATAAAATTTCTGATTTACACTGATATCTTTGAATCAAAATAAGCCATTTTTCAATATCAACTGCAACTACATTTAAGATTTAAAGACAAAAAAAACAACTATATATATTAGAACGACCGACCATATTCTTGAATAATACAAAATTACATTATTCATAGAAAAAAATTATGAAGTTTGACACTGAACACCTTGTCGACCATGTTGCTCTTCATTAGCTTCATCGTAATCCATTCGTTCTTGTTGATAATGAGGCAAATCCTCAACTCTCGACAAGAAAACTTCCTCTGAAAGATCAGCAGCTACATACTTTTCTCGAGGTGGCAAAAGTTTTTCGAGTAAATGTAATTTTTTTGTGTCCAGCCAATTATCTTCTGGAAATTTGATATTGAAATGTATAACCAGGCGACCTTTTTCAAATGGATTTTTATATGTTGGCATACCTTCATCCATAACACATTTTAACTCATTGGGACGAATAATTTCACCAGGAAGAGAGGTCACAACAAGGTTTCTTTTATCGAGTGTTGTTACAACTTTTGTAAATCCGCATAATGCTTCTGCAAGTCCTATATCCATATTTATATGCAAGTCACGACCTTTACGCTGAAAGATCTCATGCTCTTTTTCATCAAGAACTAAAATAATATTTCCTGGGTCTGTATCAGGTGCTTGGTCACCCTCCCCATCAAAAACAATTTTTTGACCGTCTTTCATTCCTTTGTCTATATTAGCTTTTAGAACTTTACGTTCTTTAATGACTTTATTTCCATTACATTTTTTACACCTGTCCTTATCCGATATTTTTTCACCTGTTTGGTTGCATTCACGACAAGGTTGTTGAATTTGCTGCACCATACCTGGTCCAATTTGACGCAACTTCACGTCGACTCCAGTTCCATTGCAGTTATTACATTTCTGTACAGACCCAGCTTTCCCGCCAATACCATTACAATCAGAGCAAATGACATTTTTTTGAACAGCAAGCTGACGAACAGCACCATTATACAATTCTTCAAGCGAAACTTTAAGTTGGTGTACAGTGTCTCGACCTCTTGATTTTTCTCCTGGATGTCGGCGTCTTCCACCACCACCCCCAAAGAACATATCAAACACATCAAAGGGTGAATGCATGTCACCACCACCTTCTTTGACTCCTTTTTCACCATATTTGTCATAAATCTCCCTTTTTTTAGGATCGCTTAGTATTTCGAATGCAGCAGAAATTTCTTTGAACTTTTCAGGTTCATCAGGATTTTTATCAGGATGATACTTTAGAGCAAGTTTACGGTAGGCTTTTTTTATTTGATCAGGAGCAGCATCAGGCTGAACCTGTAGAATATCATATAGCTTTGTTTCTTTAACCATGATGATAATCAACTACACAATTATGCGATTGAAGTTTGTATTTTATTTTATTAATGATACACTTAGCTTTTCATTTATATACAAGTAGCAGTGGAGTAGTAAAACTAGTGCGATGGAAACAAACAAACCTAAGATTGTCAGTGATCAGTCTTACTAAAAATATTTAAGTAAGTTTAAATTATTACTTCATTTGTTTAACTTGACCAGAGTAAATCACGAGTCTCTTCATGGCAGAGTCTTTTATCGTATAGAGAAATTTCGAGAAAATTACGAACGAACGAGAATTTTCGAGTAATTATAAAAAATTCATTAGTTTTATTTCGGGCGATAGCGGGGAAATGAGTTGTTCAATTTTCTAATTTTTTAATTTCTTTTCAATTTATTTAAAGGATTTTATGTTTTTACTTGGGAAGCTTATAACGTTTGCTTTTTAGAAAGTTTGCTCTGTTTGATAGAAAAAATAAAATTTACGATTTGTGGCAGTTTTAACTTTATAATAAAAAGTTGCAAGTAAAAAACTTGCAAGTAAAAGACTTGCATCAATATTGGTGCAATCATACTTCTTACATCAATATGATTGCAATCGTGCTTCTGTTGAGGAACGCATTTAAATTTTATGCGTTTCTTGACGAAATATGATTGATGCGAGTCTTTGACTTGCAAGTATCTATTTTTGCATGATAATTTTTAGAAAGAAGATTCCCTTATAATAAGGGAATCTTTCTGAAAATAAAATAAAAATAAAATAAATAAAAAAGAAGATTATTAAATGATAATAAGAATAATAAGGCTTATTATTCTTATTATCATTTAATAATTTTCTTTCCTCTCAATATACTGTTATTGTATTTATTATTATCATTATTCATTAACTTGATGATGCTAAGCTAATATAAAATTAAGTAGTTTTTTTCTCAATTTTGAATTAAAACAGTTTTATAAACTTTTTTTTAGTTTTATTCTCTTCTTTTTTCTAAACTTATATCATTTTGGTGTAATGTTGTATATTTTCCTTCTAATTAATATTATATATACTACCATTTATTCTTGTCTTGATAAGAAGCCAACACTCTCGGAAAGTTGGAGGAGGAATTTGAGCTTAAAAAGGATCTCACTTCTGCTACAACAAGGGGTTCACAGTGACTGGTGAACTTCAATGCAGATGAAACTCAATTTTTTTCAGCCAAGCGTTATCGCAATAATTTAGATATTCATATATTTATGAACAGTGATGTACTCAATGAGTCATCTACTCTTCATCTTCTAGGACTAACTCTTACTTCCAATATTTCTTGGAAACCATATATCAAATCAGTTGCAAAATTAGCATCTGCTAAGGTTGCATCTCTTTATCGAGCTCAACACTTTCTTACTTCAGATTCTATTCTCTATCTCTATAAATCTCAAATCCGGCCTTGTATGGAATACTGATGGCAACAGTATTCCATAATCTGGGGTGGATCTTCTAATGATGCACTTTCTCTTTTAGACAAGGTGAAAAAACGCATTGTAAAGTTTGACATAGTTGGACCTGCTCTTGCAGCAAACCTCCAACCATTATCACATTGTCATAATGTTGCTTCTCTTTCTCTTTTCTACAAATACTATAATGGGCATTGCTCTAAAGAGCTAGCGTCTATTGTGCCATCTACTAAAATTCATTCTCGTGTTACTCGTCATTCAATTAAGTGTCATCCTTTTTCTGTGACTGATCCTAAGTGCTCCAAAAACGCTTATTCATCTAGTTTATTTCCTCGAACATCAGCTCTTTGGAATTTGCTTCCTCCATCTTGCTTTCCTGATTCATATAATTTGCAATCCTTTAAGTTGCCTGTCAATCATTATTTTGCTCTACAATCTTCATATTTTCTCTTCCAGTAACTTCCAACTTTAATTAGTGGTTGCTTGCAGCCTTGATGATGGAAGCGAAGATGTTTAAAAAATAAAAAATAACAAACTTAATATTTTTATGCTATGAAGTAGTGTGAGAAAGTTAATGAGTTTTAAATTAAAATTTGTTTTAAAAGTTTCATTTTGTGTAGACTTATCAGTTAGTATATGTTTGTTAATTTAAATTTAGTATAATTATATTTTAGTTCTTTAAAATTTTATAATTTAAAATTTTTAATATTGAATTGTAATAATAATCTTAAAAATTTTAATATTAAATATAAGTTCTAATTATTAATTAATGATGTAGTGTTTATAACTCTGATTGATGATGATGATGATGATGATGATGATGATGATGATGATGATGATGATGATGGTGATGATGATGATGATGATGATGATGATGATGATGATGATGATGATGATGATGATGATGATGATGATGATGATGATGATGATGATGATGATGATGATGATGATGATGATGATGATGATGATGATGATGATGATGATGACAATGACTTTTGTCAGTTTATAATATTTATATATTAAATTTTGTATAGATATGTTCAAGTTTTCATCATGTAAGTTAATTATCATTATCATAGTTTAAACAAAGCATTTATAAGGATCAGTCAGTATTTTTGTTATTAACTATTTGTTATTAACTATTATTAACTATAAATTATTTTTTAAACAACGTTTTTAGAGCATTATTTTAGTCTCATTGGAACTAAAGCCAGGGTTGGCATAAAAACCCTGGCTTTAGTTCCAATTTTTTTTTTATTTTTAAATATACTATTTTACAACTGATAAGTCTACTTTAAACTTTTATAAATGCTTTGTTATAAACAAATTGTAACTTTTATACTGTAATTACTCTTGTACACACTGTATTTATATACAAAATGGTATTTAGAATATAATTTTTAGTTTAAACTAAACCAGTCATTTTTTGTAGCAAGTTGGTAACTTATTATTTTTTAAACCATATAGCAAGTTAAATATTAAATATTATTGAAATGTGTATTAAAATGTTAGGGCAAATTAGTTAAATATTTATGAAGGAAATAAAAATCATTCTATTAAATAAATTTCCTCTCGAATCTTTCCTCTCCTCTCGAATGCCTATATGTCTGAGCAAGTGTTTGAGATCTGTCATTTTATATTGGTATTTGATCTTTATTTTGTAAAGTTTATAAATGTTATAAACTGCAAAATTCAGTTCAAAACCACAAGCAGAACACTATATATAAAAATTGTTAATTTTTATTCACAGTCTTGAAGTGGAAATTTGTCAGACAAAAAAAATATGCTACAGTTTACTAGACTGTGGGCTTGTCCTTGTGAAGTGCATACAACCTTAAAATGTTAAATACATTATGTGCATGCAAGTTTGCAACATGTTTGCTCATTTAATGAGAAACTTGTATGCACTCTACAGGAACAAGGTTGTTTGGTGAAAATGATACTCATGCTCATCTGTCTTCAGGTTTTTCTTCTGGTGAAAATAATACTCATTCTCATCTTTCTTCAGGTTTTTCTTCTGGTGAAAATAATACTCATGCTCATCTGTCTTCAGGTTCTAAAAGTTTAATAGCAGCTTCAAGTTTTCAACATGTTAACGGGAGTGACTATGAACAGAAGGATGAAAATAAACATCAGTACCAAGTTTACTAAAAGGTGAAGAAATACACACAATAGAGATAAATTGAGCTATATATTGTGTTACTTTGATTCAGTTGCAAAACGAGGCGATACGATGTCTTTCAGGAAAAAAAAAAGAACTTGGTGGTAAAGACACTGTAATGGTTCTTAACAAATCCATGTTAGATATTCTTAAGAATAATCTAAGCTTAGACACAAATCCATTTGCAAAACAAATCCATCCATTATCTGATGAATAAAAACATTATGAAGTGTTTAATGTCACCCCAAATCGGCTAATAATTATTCTAACCCCATTTTAAAAATTCAAATATGGTCATATAAAATAAAAAATTTAATGCATAGTGTTGTCAGGACTAGGACTTTTCCAGGAAGCTGGATAGTATAGGGTTCTGTCAAAAAAAGGTAGCAATTAAGTGAATAGTTTTCTTCCACGATGTAAAAATTTTAAAAAAGTGTTCATAGTCATCCCGATTGAATATAATTTACAAGGTTGACAATAATTAACATGTTCATATTTCTGAGTTTAGACTTTTTTAAAAAATTTTAAATATTTAAATAGTTAAATATTTTTACATAGTTATTATTTGAATAGTTAATATATAAGTAATTAAATAATGAATTATTTTAAAAAAATGTCCGTTGCTGAAATGTCAAATGATCCACTATAGTAGACTCTAGAGCTATAGCAAGGTGAATTTATGAAATTCACCTCCTTATTGGTGGCAAAGCTAAAACTTGGGGTTTGTGAAATGAAACCCATTTGGGTTGGATTTAAAAATTAACTAAAGCTAATTATGAGTTATTACTATAAGTAGTTTCATATAATTTAATTTAATTAAAAAGTTTAATTAAAAAACATTGTAATGTATCCTGTTGTATCCTGTTGATGTTGATTAACAAGCCTTTTTTTAAGTAATTTTTAAATCTTGGTTTTTAAACAATACAGCCATGGCCATAAGTTAAAATCTACTTAAAAAATTTGATAAAAAGAACAAATAATATACTTTAAATATATAATATTTGGGTAAATTAATAAATTGGTTTTTAAGAAACAGGGAATCTCTTGACTCTTATAAAGTTATACTTTATTACTGGGATTCCCATTACTCTTGATTTTGTAATAAAAATGTTAATTTTGCTTTTATTTTATAATTGTATCTTGCACAGTTCAGATCTATTTAAACAGTTGAAAAGTGTGAATGGTGATTTTTTCATGTGAAAATTTTATTGAATAATATTTTTAATTGAGAAAATGATGTGAACTTGTGAACTATGAAGTGAAGGAATATGAAGGCAAATTGTTCTTTTGCATTTGATAGGAGAGAATGAGCGAAACATTGCAAAAATATTGAAATGTTCCCATGGTGCAGTGCAACTAACTTTAAAATGGCACAAAACATTTGGGAGTCTTAAAAGTAGATGTCGAAGAAAAAAGAAACAGCTAAAGAAGACTGCATGATATCACGAATGGCTATGGAAAATCATCACATGATATCACGAATGGAAAATCATTATAAATTGTCTTTATCGCTATCACATGACCTTGTGGTAAGAAGATTAATAGAATGTGGATTGAAAGGCTGCAAGACAAGAAAAAAACTTTGGCTCTCAGAAAAAAAATAAGAAAAAAAGACTAGAATGGGATGTCACAAAGATTGGACATCTGCAAAATGGAGTTAAGTAATCTGGTCTGATAAATCCAACTTCAAGGTAAGTAAAAAATATCAATGTTCTTTAGAAATAATGAACAAATCCTTCTAACTAAACTTACATAAAAAATAAATAAGCGCTAAGACCTGATTTTTTGGATTTTCTTTTACAGATTTTTGGAACTCTTGATGTAACATATGTGAAAAGAAGACCTGGTGAAGCATTTTTACCAGCTTGTCTAGTGTCTACTGTTAAATTTAGTGGAGGTAGTGTAATGATATGGGCTTTTATGGCTGCAGAAGGACCACGGTAAATGTTTCAGGGGAAATATTTTTGTGCAAAGGACACCTAAATTCGAAAAAATATATATTTAAGTGTTAGAAGCGTGTTATGACACATCTGTCAATAAAATATTTCCAAATAAAGGTAAATCTTCAATATTATTTCAGCAAGACAATGCTCCATGCCATACTGCACATCATACGAAGAAATGGTTGGTAAAAAAGTCCAAATTTTAGAATAGCCAGCACAGTCCCCTGAACTTAACCTCATAGAAAATTTATAGGTAATGCCTAAAAGAAAGGTCAGGACACATGAGATCACTTCAAAAAAAACATTATATAGATATTATTGTTTTTGAAAAAATCACACAGGCAGATTGTGAAAAATTAGTTGGTAATATGAAGCAAAGAATTGCGGAAGTGATAAAAAGAGGTGCAACAAAGTATTAAAATATCTAATAAATTGTTTATGAAATAAATACTTTTATTAAAAATCCTGTTTATTTCACTCTAAAATCAAAATTAGTTGTATATTTGGCCATGGTTGTCTACATTTTTTTATATTGTATATATTTTTTTAAATTAAAATTTAATTTGATGAATTTTTAAAATTATTCTTATTTAAAGACACTTATGTATTTTAACATATTTAACTTTCTTTTCTTTAATATCTTAAACATCTTCAATTGGTTATGACTTTTATAGCTATTTTTTTTTTTTAATTAGAAATAAATTAGTTTTATATTTTTTTAAATAGATACACTTTCTAGAAGTTTTTATTTTATTTTGTTTACAAGTTTAAAGATGTCTAATTTTTATTATATTTTTCCTATTTATATTTGTTTAGTTTTACCTGTTCTTTATTTTTAATATAGAGGTTTTAGCAGGTGTTTCTGGTTGTAAGCAGGTATTCTAAAATTCAGTTTTATTCATCATTAGATTGTAATTATCTTTTTGTTTTAAAAAGTTAATATTAGTTCAAAATTATATTGTGAGTTAGTTGAAAATTTAAGTTGTGAAATAGTGAAAAGTTTAAGTTGTGAATTAATTGAAATTATAAGTTATGAATATTTACAAATCATTTTATGAAAAAAAAAAGCGGTCAAAATTTAATTTTTATAGAGTTAAATTATTACAACTTAAATCTCATCTAAACATTTAAAACTATCAAAAGGTAAGTGTAAGTGTGTACTAGAATTTTGTATTGAAATCTAGCTTGTGGGTCTATACAGGGGTTAGTGGGGTGCTAAACTATTTCCACTGTTTAAAAGCGCAGATTGTTTATATAATGGTTGTGGTTTTTATTGTTCATAAATGGCTTTTGTTATCTATGACTTACTATTTATTGTATTTTTTTATTCCATTTTTTTAGTTTTACCTTTGTCTGTATTTTGTACTAGTCTACTGTTGAAATATGGTTTATATTTAGTAAAGTTTCATGATATGAAATTTACTCAATTAACCATTAGTCAATAGCTGGAGAAAGGATTCTATAAATGAGGTAAGAATAATTTTGTTTAGTGGTATACATCGCAAAATGGATTTCAACTGCTAATTATTGCGTTATTTTTATATGGTTGATATTTTTTGGTGTTAATCTAATTGGTATGTATAAGGTAATACATCAGAACTACCATCAAGTTATGTTTAAAATATTTAATGATTAATTCTATGAAGCACGGAATTGTAATTCTGGCTCAAAAATATACATCAGCAGTTGCATTTGGGCAGAAGAAGAAGAATTTCAAAAAACTAAACTGTTTGTAACTTTTATTAGACTGCTGCATTGGTCTACCTATATTCTATTATATCTGCCTACCTGCATGCTAATAGGCATATTTAAGCGTTCTGATTCACGCTAAATGAACTTTCTAATCTCTTCCGATCATAAGATGAAACGAGATCACCTCTAATATTGCTAAACCATAATGTTGAACCTGTAAAAAAAACTAATATTAAAAAGTTTTTAAAATTTTAAAAAACATCCAAAATATATACAGTGAATTCTTCCAACTCGAACCTCCAAAAGACAAAGGAAAACGATTCAGCTAAACAAATGTTGAACTTAAGCGAAGTAAAACAATTGTCCTTGCTTTTAAGGGACAATAGAAAACGGTTCGATTTAACCGGTGTTTGACTTACTGGAAAATAAATGTAGTTCATTAATTTTAGGTGTCCCAAGGAGACCTAACAGTCTTGTCACAAAGCAGCGCGGAAGAGCATTTAACCAGAAATCCTACGCCATATATCGGGCCTTCAGTAGGCCCGATAATTGTCCAGAGTTTGCTTCAAACTCTGGATCTCTTACTTCCAAAGCAAGCGCTGTAACCACTGCGCCACGTCTGCTTATTTTGAAATCGAGTTTGAAACTTCTCTCTAATATTTTAAAGTCGATTTTCAAAACTAATGAATTTTCTACAAATACCTTGGAACCCTGTTTATAGTTATTGCATAAAATTAATAGTCTATAGAAGTCTACATGTTTTTCTGGTGTTTTTTTATAAGCATAAGAAATTTTCAAAACAGTTTTAAAAGGTTCATAAATAAAGTTTAAGAATATTTCTAATAATATATGCTTATTTCAATACTTCCAAAAAAAAAGAGTCAAACAATAAAATAAACATTTTGAATAATATTGTATTAAATAAACAGTAAGAGACTGCAACGAGTGAGAGAGATGTAACACTACAAAGCGCCATGTTTTACAGTTTTTATGGTGTATTGCGGTTTGTATGCAGAGTTAGGTGGCCTTCTTACATACATCCTGCGTCCACTTGACCCAAATAAAACAATTTTGTTTTCATCAGACCACAAAATATTACGCCATTTTGAAACAGGCTAATCTACATGCGTTTTTGCAAAATGTAATCTTGCTACCACATGTCTTTTTTTCAAAAGGGGAACTTTCTTGGGCTTCTGGCGACTAACTTACTTTGTATTAACCGCCTATGTACTGTTCTCGAAAAAACGCTTAAATTTAAATCTTCTTTAATATGGCGTGAAGTTACAAAAGGATCGGCAACAGCAGCACGTTTTATCAATCTGTCTTCATGTTCAGTCGTTTTTTGTTTTCGGTCCCTTGTTTCGCCTACATTTTTCCATTTTAGAGCATTTCTAATCATCATAGGAGAACAACTTAATGTCTCTTGAATAAATTTGTATGTTTTCCCTTCTTGTTTTAATTTAATAATTAGTTGTCTCTTTTCTGCACTAGAATGCTTTGCACGACCCATAATTTCTATTTATTAAATTTATTTTATACGATTATTTTATACGATTATAAAATAATCGTATAAAATAAATTTATACAATTATTTTATATATTTCATTAAATTGACACTAAAATTAATCTTACATTTAATTAGTCTTACTAAAACCAAATAAACAAAAAGCTAATATAAATAAATTGATAGGAAACAACAGATATGTTATTTTAACTTACAAATCTAGATATGTTCGTATATAAAATTCGGGACTTCCCTAAAGTAATTTGAACATTGTTACCAACATTTTTTACTCCCATTTCATTATTCAGTGTTTGTATTACTGTTATGCCTAAATTTATTAATTTATATTTAAATTTACATAAAATTATTATCACAAATCATTGTTTTTACTAGCCACTACTATTATTTTGTCCACAACTGTATATATATATATATATATATATATATATATATATATATCTATATATATATATATATATATTCGATATATATATATTAGTACTAATTTCACCAATGCTAACAGTATGTATTTTTCAAAAAAGCAAATAGAGCCGGAGGTGGTAGAGGTTGATGCAGAAATACATGAATTAGCAGTGGATAAAATTGAAGCAGAATTTAATGTTGAAAATGATTTATGCAATTATATTCTATATAATTATATTTTATATAATTGGAATTTTTTATCTGATGCTTCTTTCTAGAACTTACCAGCTCCAGATCATTTTTTGATTGAAACTATTAAAAGAGGAAGCTGTTATTTTCAGAATAAGGAGTGTCCTTTCAGTGATGTGATAAAACAAGGTGCAAAAGCTAAAGGAGGTGTGCACCAGCTGTAAAAAGAAAGGTTTAACAGGACGGTGCTAAATAGTAAAAAAGTATTGCGATGTTGGACGATTTACTCCCTCGTCAGTGGGAAGTTATAGTGCTTTTGCTGCAGAACCTTTGCTGTTAATACAACAGAAACAACATCCAAGTTTGTCACTGTGTTCAGAAATGGTGGAAGCTGAGCCTAAAATTAGAAAACTATGAAATATTGGATTTATGCTATCTTGAAAAATGAGAAACTTTGCCAGCAAGAGTTAAGGCGCACAAAACAATTGGTGCCGAATGTATTGCTGTGATGGATTGGGAGAAGAAAAAAATTGACGGATATCTTGCACAGGTTGTTAGATATAAAGTTGTTTTTTGCTAAGCAAAATCTGGCATTTCGTGGCCATAAAGAAGACGAGTTTCATTGAATATTAGAAACTTCTTGAGATTGTTGAGATGCCTTCTAAATACGACCCTGTACTGAAACAACACCTAAAGAGATTTAAAAAAAACTGGATGTACAGTGTACATCTGTTTCTTATCTTTGGCCTGAGACTCAGAATGAATTTATAAATGCTTTGGCAAATCACGTGAAGGAGATTCTTTTCAACGATATAAAGACTGCAAGGTATTTTGGTTTTATATTTGACAACTCTAGACCAGATGTTTGAGGTGATCAGATTCATGAAAATCTACAATGGGAAAGTTTAAGTGAGAGAAGTGTTTCTAGGATTATTTTCTTCAAAGGAAAACAACCCAATGATTTTCTCATGAGATTTTAACAAATTCAGAAAGTGATGTACTTGACATTTTTTTTTTTTTTGTTATTCACCTCCTCAAGGCCTAGAAGGCCACTACAAATGAGAAGGCTACTTAATAGTTGTTATAACCCTCTCTCAACTCTATAACTCCGAAACACGAACCTTTTACGAACAAGGTCGCTGCGCGAAGAAACAAGTTGACATAATGATGTGCAGAACTTATTTTTATTATTATGCTGCCACAATATCTGGAATCTATGGAGGTGTTCAGGCCATTCTAAAAAGAAAGAATAGCTGTTTTAATGGATATATGGACCATTCGCTTAACTTGTGTGGTCAACACTCTGTTGAAAATGTTTTATGTGCAATATTTTTTGGAACTATTGAGAGAATGTACTCCTAGATCCATTTTAAATTTTTTATTGAAATTTTAACCAAAATTTTTATAAGTGATTTGATCATTTTTATCAGACATTTGATCTAAAAACGCTCAATACCAAAAAGTTCGAATTTAGAACAACTTGAGATCCCATGCAAAGCATTGGAAGTTCGGTTAACAGATTGCGCAAGTTGATGTTGTGTAACATAAATCAGTTTAGTCATTCTCACTACAATGCTTTTCAAGCATTTTGATCTCGATACTTTTGTGCCATTGCATTTAAAATTCTGAAATTGCATTCAAGGGAGTCATTAAGTCTTAAGTTCTTAATCCTCTTGAGGCAAAAATAGTTCTTAAAAACATACCGCAACGTTAATAAGTATAAGTTGCTACAGTTTAATTTATAAAGTTTTTAATAAATCTTATTCTATATTTTTTTAATGTAACAAAGTTTATATCTATGCGTTGCTAAAATTGTTTGTATTACAAGTTTAAGTTTTGTATTATACGACGGTAATGGCTCCCAGGCTCCCGTACCAAATAAGGTTAGCAGACCTAATAAAAGTCTGGGAAATAATGTGGCTATTGAATCAGAAAAGACACTACTCGGTATCAGGAAAAAAGCTTTTATTAGAACTAATGCATATTTTGGCTATTGCTATAAAGAAAAAATATTGCCGCTAAAAAATCTTCTAATGAGTTGTTAGTTTTTCTTTAGAAAACTTTAAAGAAGGAAAGCTACCATTGAGTAGAACTCTATTCCAAAAATATTGTTTTGAGAAAGAAAACGATCCCTGGTAACTTCTCCAAAACTCGCCCCACTTAAGCTTGCCCTATTTTAGTTGTATTCTTTATATATGAGGAGTTAAGGTTCAATACAGCTATATATGTAAAGTTCAATACAGCTATATATACTTAAAAATGAAAAAAATACATCAAAAGTCGACATTTACATCTATCACTTCCAATCATTCTAAAAGCTTTAAATCAATATTTTTCAAACCAAAAGGCTCTAATGCAACATACAATCAGCTTCTCTAAAGCAAATAAATTCTATTGTATGAGGTTCAATATCAACTTCGATTTGTATACCATTGAATTAGGTCTTCGATTTGTATACCATTGAATTAGGTCATTATTGCATGCTCCGATAAGATGTTTTGAATGTTTATAGCGCATTTCTAATAGACTTGAAATAAAAAATGGCAAATTCGTAGTAATGATGTTACGAACAGATCGTGAAACTGCGCATTTTACAAAATGTGCAATTTTTGCTCATTTCGTATACTGGATAGCCTTATTTCGCAGATTTCGAGTTGAATTTTTATTGTCGTTTATTTCAAGCAAATATTTTGCGTGATAAATAATATTTAAACTTATGAAGTTTAAATCGCCAAAAATAACAGAAGATTATTATTTTTTTATTTTATTTTATTTTGTAGAAGTTTTTGTGTTTGCATTTTTGTTTTGTAGTTTTTGCTTTCATTTTGTAGTTTTTGTGTTTGCCTTTTTGTTTGCGTAAAGTTTGTTTTATTTGTGCTGTTTTTTGCTAATTATTTTTATTTTTGTTTACTGTAGTTATTAATTGAGTGTTTTCATATTTATATTTATTTTAAATTAATTCAATTTACGCATGCTTTTATTTATTATCATTGCTGTTGATTTTTCTTTGTTTGTTTATTTTATTTTGGTGTCACTCCAATGACTAGTTTTTAACTATATGAGTGACACCTAACCTAACTTTGTAAAGTTATAAAAAACTTGTAATTTTTCAATTTTTGGTTGAATAAATGGATTAAAAAAAAAAAAAAAATTTATATTTATTTATTTTTTTAATTATATTTATATTTTTTAAGTTTAAACAATATTTAAATTTATTTTTTAATATATTTTTTGCGTATTTTAAAATAAATAGTCTGATGTTGTATGTGCACTTGACTGCCCAATTTCAATTTCAATCAATTTCAAATACATTTTATATATAATAAACATGGTAGCAGGAAAAAATTCTCCTCGAAAAAAAGTCTCTCCAGTCGTTTTAATCTAAACATTGATTAGTATGTTTAATAAAGGAATTTATATAACTAATATTATGTTTGATTGAAGAATTAATATGATTTTAATTTATTAACTTAACTATTTATCTGTAAATGAATTATAAAGCATGGTTATGAAAATGTGCTTCTTATAAGAATTAACATCACACTAGCAGCAAAGTGTATTCTTTTCATTATTTAAGTCAGTAACTGACTTAAATAATGAAAAGTGCATGCTTATATGATGATTTATATAGAGACAGGCGCAGTGGAGTGCTAACAAACGACTGACACAAATAGGGACAGACACGATAATGTGTCCATATATCGACTGACTTAATTAGAAGCAGGCGTTAAGCAGTTACCATTCATCGACTAAAATAGAGCCAAGCGCAGAGAAGTGTCAACACATAGACTGACTAAAATAGGGACTGCCGCAGTGGAGTGTTCATTTATAAACTAAAGGTTGTGGTTTGGGTTGGCGGTCATAAGTTTAAAATTCTACTATAAAAATTAAGTGTCTAGTATAAAAAAGTCTAGTATAAAAAGTAAGTGTTAAATGTTTATAGTAAAAGTAATATTAAATCATGTGGGGAAATAATTTGTGAAGAATTAAGTTACAAACAAAGAAACTGGAGAGTATATATTAATATTCAATTTAAAAGAGAACAAATATATATATATATATATATATATATATATATATATATATATATATATATATATATATATATATATATATATATATATATATACAGTATCGGACAAAACGAGTGCAACCAAATAATGCTAATTTAGTTTCGTTACATAAAAGTGCTGCATTTTTTCAATTTAGAGAAATAACTATGTAACTGTTTTGAGACAAAGTTCTTCAAGTTTTATTCATCACAAAGTTCATTATTTGTACACGAAAATTAATAAATTAATTAAAAGTATTAAAAAAAGTTGATTCCCTTCTGGACAAAACAAGTACAACTAGACAAAATGTTGACCAAGCTGTATTTCTCTATCAATATTTCGTGGCGAATCCTTTGTTGTCGATCAAAGCCTTGCATCTTCGATGCATAGATTCGATCAGGTGATCAATGAAACTTTGTGGAATTGCTACCCAGGCCTTTTGGATTTGTTCAAACAGTTGATCCTTATTACGAACACCTTCACGATTAATTCTGCGGTTGACGATCTCCCACAGGTTCTCGATAGGGTTGAGATCCAGAGATTGAGGCGGCAAATCCATCACCAATAGATGGTTGTCTTGAAACCACTGCTTAACTACTTTTGCAGTGTGTTTCGGATCGTTGTCTTGCTGAAAAACCCATTTTATTGGCATATTCTATTCAGCATGAGGTAACATAACATCTTTCAGGATATTTTTATACATGAAACGGTCCATTATTCCATCATTTCGATGTATTGGACCTAGACCATTAGCAGAAAAACACCCCCAGACCGTTACATTGCCTCCACCATGCTTCACGGTCTTATGGCAGTAACGTAAATTCCGGCCGGTCGACGTACACGGCAAATGCCATCGCTCCCAATGATGTTGAACTTCGATTCATCACTGAACAGGACAGTTCGCCATTTCTGCACATTCCAGTCAATATGAGATGTAGCAAACAGAAGTCTTTTCTTCTGGTTTTTTAGTGAAATCAACGGTTTCTTTGCAGGGCGTCGAGAAAACAATCCGGCTTCAACAGCACGTCGTCTGATTGTTCGGCCCGATACAGACAGCTCTAATTGCTTTTGTATCTCGACTGATGATATCCAGGGATTCTTCTTGACTGATCTGACGATCATAGAATCCTCTCTAGAATTGGTAGAACGCGGTCTTCCACCTTTGTTATCTGCTTCCAACTTCCCCGTAGAACAATATTTGGAGCATAGTCTTGATACGGTCCATTTTTGCACGCGATATTTATCACAAATACTTTTTTGTGACATTCCACTTATGTAATCGCCAACAATTTTCTTTCTTAGTTCCAATCCAAAACTGTCGGGAGCCATTTTTGCACTTGAAGTCATAAAAATAATAAAAATAAATAATCACGCTTCTCAAGGCTTACCGTGTTACATTTACCTTGTGATGATACAATAATGCTCTGTGGAACACAACGTCTTGGTTGGATGTGGACTGTATTGATGTAATGAAACACTTGTTGTATTTCACTTCTTGTATTGATGTTCTTCGATAAAGCACTTTGATAAAACTCACTTCGATAAACTGTCTTGATTATACTGACTGATTGACTTCCATATACTGACTGAATTATGTGTCAATTTACATGTCTCTTATATAGTAAAATGAACCTGTGTGAACCTGTTCTGGAAGATTCTTCTTTTCGATGCTTCTGGATGCGTCTGGATGCTTCTGAATGTTTCTAAATATTTCTGGATGCTTCCAGATGCTTCTTCTGGAAACTTCTGGATACTTCCTTTAATTAGTAAAAAACTTCCGTGACGTTGACACGGACCAGACTTAAGAAAAAGAAACAAACCAAAAAAGTTGCACTTGTTTTGTCCGCTGCAAAATGGCACTTGTCAACGAAATTCTGCCTGTGTGCTGTCACCTGTCAGCTGATTGCTCATGTCATGGCATGCTATGACTCCAGACTCCTGAACTGTTTGCTGTGGTAGTATAGTTCGTTTCGTTTTTAAGACATGTAAAATTAGGAACACTTTTTAGCATTGTTTGATGTTGGTTGCAAATGTTTTGTCCAATACTGTATATATACAAATCTGATGTACATAGATGTGTGTTTCGTTAGGGTTAGCTGTAGGAAAAAGTAATTTTTTGCAAGGATTTCTTTTTGTAGGATGATTTTTTTTCTAGAAGGATTTTTTCTTGATCTGTGCGTGAAATTACAAAGAAAGAGAAAAAAAAAAAATCATGCAAAATGAACTTATTGAGGAATTGAGTTTTAGAGTTGATTTTCGAATGATGACAACACTGCCAGTGATGACAATGAAGATAAGAATGACAACGAAGATAAAAAGAAAATTATGAATTAGTTACTAAAAAAATAGAACATGAAGATGTATATGAAAATAATAATTAAGACAATGAATCGTATAGTTTACACAGCCATTTGTTTTGTAAAAGATAATTGCTAAATGAAAATAAAAGCAATGAGAAACTTCTAGATTAATAATGAACAAATATGTTGGTTAATTATTTTATTATTCATATGACGCACAATGTAAAATAAAACAGCACCATATTGCAATAAAAGTGACTAAATATTGTAAAGCGTTCAGCACAATTACACACACAAAAACACTGCATTTGCATTAAAACAATATTTTGTATCCCGATTTTTGGGTTTGGTTCTCTGCACTTTTCTAAAGAGCTCCTCCAATAATGTATCGAAGTATATTTGGAGAAATCTGGTAAATTGTTCTTTAGTTTACGTATGTTTTTATATACGACTCAATGTATTAATGATTTTATATACAATCGGTTCCGCTTTTTTACAAAAAACTTCTAACAACTTTTATAGTTGTTTCAACTAATTAAAAAAACAAAAAACAAAAAAAACTTTGTAACTTGTATTTAAATATTACCCCGAACCCGACTTTCTAAGCAAAATATAATTTTTAGTACCTTAATATTAAGTAGTATTGCTAATTTTCAATATTTAATATGAGGTAGTATTGATAATTTTTAATATTTAATATAAGGTAGTAGTTATAATAGTAATTCAAACAAACATTTTCAAAAAATATAAATAGTTATTTAAACAATTTTTTTGTTATAAATATATGTATATTTTAATACATCAACTAGTCTATATATATTATATATATATAAATAAAATAAAAACCATAAATAGACTTAGTAACCCTATATATAATAGTATATATATAAAGTAAAGAGTTAATATTTGACATATGCATTCGAAAGCTCCCGTAGTTGTTGCTCATATAGTATGTTTTGCTCCAAAGCCTGTTTATAATTGTATTTCATATCTTCTAATTCTTCAAAGAAAGCAGGATCGAAAGCACTCAGCTCTTTTTTCAACTATGATGAGAAAATAAAAACGCATTCTTAGTTAAATAATTAAAATATATAAACTTATAAAAAAAACTCATATAAATAAAAACGTTACCTTTATATTTTCGGTTTTATACTTCTCTTTTTCTATTTCAAAACTTTTAAGTTTTGTGCTAGAAAGAAATTAATAAATAACTTAATCTTAAGATTCATAGAAAAAAAATTCTTATAACTAAAGGATAAAATTCTTCTTTAATACTATTAGGGTAAAAACTTTGTTTAAATTATCTTTCGTTATGGGTCTTAAAACTTGTTGCTTCTTCAAAAAACTATTTATTAAACTTTTTATAATGGTTAAGGTATTAGGCGGGTTACAACCCTATTTTGAAAATATCAATCGAATTGGCAATTTTTTGTTGTAACAATAAGTTATTATAAAAAGTAATTGATCTGTGGATATGAACATTAAGAAACTAAATTATATTTTTTAATTGACATTAAAGAAACATTAGATTTATCTTCATTAGCTTATTAAGAAACATTAGATTTATCTTCATTAACTCGTTCTACTCCTTAACTATGAAAAAGAAATCTGGATAAGTTCTAGATGATAACATATCATTTCTTGAGTCAAGCCATGAATAGTAAAATAAACAAGCATCGTCTTCAAAAAGACTTTTAATTTTAGAAATACTATGAACTCTAAAATTAAAATACTTTAAATTATTAAAACACAGTAAGACAGGTAAAGAATTAAATATACTTTGTTTCTAGCTAAGTGTTTGAACAAATTTTTCAGATAATACTTTAACTAAAAAAAAACATAAAAATTTGTAATAGTAATAAATTCTTGCATTGGTAATTTTTAGAATTGATTTTCCTAATTTAAATTCAATTGTTTTGAAACTTTATTGTCATACTTCAGCCACTGCCAACTACAAGTTGATATATTCAAATTGATAAACCATTTACAAATCATGGTTTCAACTTTAAAACAATATATGATCTCAAAAATTTTTTGTCGACATTTTATGTTTGTTGTCGACCATTTTATACTCATTTTAAAGTAGTTACTGGAATATCTCTATCTTTTTATATATAAAGCAACACAGTTATTTTATAAAAAAAAACAGTGAAAACAATAATAATAATAAAAAATGCAAAATACTCTGATTTAAAAAAAAAGTTTAATTACGAACTTTTCTACCTTATAGACACTCACAAAAACATAACAAAAAATAAACATTTATTTTTTATTTATTACGAAACTACATAATACTTATTAAAGCAATATTTTATTATTATGCGCTGGGTTTAGTTATATATTACTTTTATGAAACTTATTATATAAAAAATAAATCTTTTATAAAATAGGTTGTTAATATATAAATTACAGCTTTAAACACAGTAAACCTACAGTTTTAGAGTATTGTGACCTGGGCAAAATGAAAACACTGTATCTTGACCATTTAAAGTATTACAAGAACATTTTTTCCTAACCTTTATAAAATTAAGGTCCTTATCTCCTACAAACTATAGCTCCATACTAACATTACAATAACAAAATATAATCTTAAATAGTTAATGCTGCAATTTTGCAGATGTGAGAACAATAGCTATGCTTTAAAAATCTTGTAATTTCCTGTAAAAAAAATTAAAAAATTTACTTTTAATAAAAAAAAAAAAAAATGATAGAAACTATTAAAGTTAATAGTCAAATTATTCAGTTTAAATATTGACTAGGTAATGCTCCTTAGATGCAGTGAAGATAACTTAACAAAGAAAAGGAAAACTCTGATATAGAACCTCAATTTCAACTATAGATAAGGGTAGAAGGAGCTCGTGAATACTGAAAGGTTATCTTTGTAAGATAATCGTATATATTGAAAGATAATCTTCCTAACAGTGGTACCATAATAAAAATACTTGCACTGATCTGCAAAATAGGTTAATGCCAGAATGATCATTTGGTTGTGAGAACTGCTTTAACTTTTTCATAATGCCATATTTTAATAAGAAAATAGCACTATGGGAAATAGTCCAAACAATACAGGTATGTTGGATGTTAAACTCAAAAAATAAAAAGTTTATCAAAAAAATCATTAAAAATTTAAAGATATATTGTATAAAAACCAACAAAACTATTATTTAATGGTATTATTAAAATTAAAAACGCAACTCTTTTGTTGCGTTTTCTCCTATTTTCTTCTAATGAGAGTATAGTTCTAAAACTAAGTTTAATAATTCAGAAATGGTTGGCAGTCGGGTTTCATGAACTTTGTGGTAGCTTTCAGAAAGGTAAATTCAAGCAACAGCTATAAAAGACCTGTATATTAATAGTGCTGTGTTTCGCATGGATGGTGTTTCTGTTAGTGCTTTTGGTGTGCATTATTTATCATAAAATCAGGTTTTAATTCTCTGACTATTCTTTAATGTGTTTTGATGCTGGTACTGAAGCTCATAACTTCTTTTGATGCTGGTACTGAAGCTCATAAAATCTCTTTCTCAATTTCTTAATCAGATAGTTAACTTTGTGACTCGTTTTTCAAACAACCTTAATTATTTACCTTCACTCGTTGATTTGTCACAGTTTAAAAATTTTGGGGTGAGTAATCAACGAAAACACCTGAAAAAACCCTTTGGAGGGATGATAGTACATACCCATAAGATATCATAACAAGTGATTTTAAAATCACTGATTACCGTCTGTGAGAGAAATTAGCATTTTTGTTTTTTAGTACTAAAAAGCTATTAACTCATCCAATTCTAAGTTGTTTTTTTCAAAAATGCGTATTTTCTAACAAAACAACTGAAGAAGTAAGAACAACGAACCAAATTTCTGTATAATTTCACAACTTGATTCTCTTAATATCATAGTGGATTTAATCATATAGCTATAACATCTGAATTCTAATAAAATTATGTTTTTCACTCTTTTATGTTTTGATTTTGACTTCAATATATGTTTGCTGCTGTAGTCTACAACACAGTTAAGTAATTGCAGTCCATGTTCTGGGCATGTCTCTTGAATCATTGCCATTGAGGCTTGAAGTTTGCATGAAGAGCTTTAATGACTTGTTCACTGTATATTCTGAGACTTTGATGACTTAGAGAAATGAACTATGCCACATGAAAGAACACAATGTGGACCTTTGGAGTGATTGAGACTGGAAGAGCAAGGTATGCCGTTTTGAAGTTCTCAATGTATTCTTGAAAATTTTCATTGAGATGGGTTCCAAAAAATGCAGTAACTAACTTATCAAATTGCCTGAATGTTTCAACATAAGGAAATGCTGCACTTATAGCTGCTGCTTTAACTTTTTGCTGAAGAACAATTATCAATATTTTTCAACAGCCTTTGACAATGATTTCCATGAAAATATCCTCCATGAAAGGATTGGAGGGGAATGTTTAAAACCTCTGGCCATTCTTTGACCACTGGCCAAACTTTGAGTTTGGCCAGTGGTCAAACAGACCACTAACCAAACTCAAAACTCAGTGAGTTTCAACAGGTTTTTAATGTTCTCATAGTTTTCTGGCATTCCTTCAGAGATTGCTATAATCAGCTGTTTCTTAACTCCAGAACCTTTGAAGGAAGAACTACTAAGTTTAGGAGTCTTCAGGACAGGACTGGTTGCTTCTGGGGCTACCTTGATAATGCCCAGACTCATCTTAAGGAAGTCACCTCCATCATCAAGTCCAATTTTAATTAGATGTTCCTCAGAGACAGATCTTGCTGATATCATAAATTGAAGAAGGCTGCTAATATCATTACAATGAACAACATCTCTAAGCTGGTCAATGTCAGAACTAAGCATCTGCGTATTGTTATCAAAATATCGAAACTAACCGATATTTTTTGCGATAATGGGTTTCTATATGAATTTTAATGATCCGATATGTTTCAATATGATTCCAATAAAATATCGTTTGGGTTTTGATATGCACAATATCAGTATCGCTTTTAGCGATAAATATCGCATAATTTATTGCTAAAAAATGTATAATGATATTTTTTGAGTTTCGATACGAATCGATACGTTCTGATAAAATATCGTTTGGTTTCGATATTTTACAATATTTTGTATTAGATATAACTAAATGTTAAGTTACGTTATTTTGCAATATATTTTCTCAATTTATTGATTAAAATATTGATAAAAATTAATAATCGTCTAATTTTGAATGCCATTTTTTAGTTTAATTGTTAAAAACGGCTCAGGCGGTTAGGAGAACAATCCAACTGTTTAGTTTTTTAAATAAAAACATACCGTGGTGTGACCTAACAAAGTTCTATGCTTTAAGAAAGTCCTAATTTAAGAAATGAAAAATTTCGTATATATAAAAGAAACATTTGCGGAAAATAATTTTGTTGTTTTAACTTGATATATGGGGTCATGATAATTTCCTAATTATATTGATGTTTTAATCGTTTGTGGGTAAATCAATTTTTAATTACAACAATTGTAGTAATTTTTAATTGAAATCACGTGACAATTGAATCAAGTTACTATTCTCAAATCATTCTTTAAGCGATCATCAAATATTAAAATACTTTCACATGCTCTATTTTTTATCAAATCATGTTACATACTGATCGTTTTAATGCCTTATATCCCATAAATCAGTACAAAAACAAATCTATTTTATTCTTTCAAATATCTATTTATTCAAACAAATTTGAATGATAAATAAATGTCATAGTTAAGGAGATTTTGAAGATTATTGTTATTATTATCAAATATATATATATATATATATATATATATATATATATATATATATATATATATATATATATATATGTTAATAATTTTGATAGTTGTTTGCAACAACTATCAAAATTTGTTTACTTTGGCAATTTTACGGTTACTTTGGGAATTTTTAGTTGATCAGGGAAAACTCCTTGGCTAATGCAAGACGAAAAGATTTTAAATAGAATATTGTATGAATTTATATGAACGTTTCTATTGATACCGTCGAATCCTACTGCTTTATTTAGTTTAATTGTTTTGAAAGCAGCTTCAAATTCCTTATAGGATATTTCAATGCAATTAAGATTTGTTGTTTTTTGAGGTAAAAATTCAAAAGAATTACCAGTATATGGAATAGTTTTTGCTAAGTTAGGCCCTGCTAAAATAAAATGCTTATTTAATTCAACTGCAATATTGCTTGAAGCATATAAAATTTTATCATTAACTTTAATACCGTTAGGCAAAGCGCCTGATTTAGTTTTAGCTTTACCAGTGATTTCTCTTAAAACTTACCAAGTGCATTTTGAGTTTTTTTTTTTTTTTTCTCTCGAACTCTCTAGCATAATTTTTGTAAATGGTTTTATTTTTAACTGATTTGGATTTCATGTACTTAATATATAATTTTTGTTTAATTGTGGAAGATTTTCTTAGTACATCGGTTATCCATGGGGATGTTATTTTTTTAAGCTTTTGGTTTATTTCAATTTTAGGAAAATTTGCGTCATAAATATCATAGAATGTTTTAAGAAAATTGCTATAAGCTAAGTTGGCGTCCTGAAAATGATCAATATGGTGCCAATGAAGCATTGATAATTGGTCATTAAATGATGCTAAATTTGCTTTGCTATAAATGCGTTTACAAAAGCTATTTTGTTTATGTAGTGTTAATTTAGTATCTGTATTTATGGAGAAAAAAATCGGAAAATGATCTATGGTATCGTATTTAATGATTCTTTTTTTAAGAGAAACGCTTCGTTTTTTAAATAAGTCATTGTAAAACTATTTAATGTTGTATTTGACGTGATACTGTAAACAATCAAAATTAAAATCACCAATTAAATAGTTTAATTTCTTTTCGTGGTTACTTTTTTTTAAATAACTTTTTTTGGTTTTGGTTACGGTTTCAATTACGGTTCCACTTAACCGAAATTAAATAGCTAATTGTAATAAAAACGTTTTTAAAAACTCTCTAAGAAAAAGTTTTTGAATACTCTTTAAATTACTTAGATATACATTATAAGGCTCTTAAAATAATTTTTTTTTAATAAGGAAAGATGTTAAAATTTTAGTTTGAATTAGTATTAAAATTGTAATTGAACAACATTTTGAAGAATACTAAGGCCAAGGACAAGGACCGAAAATTGGAATCACTTTGATGAAGAGGTCAGTACTACACCTGATGAAGAGCAACTTGTTACTGCAAAATGCAAGTATTGTTTTGCAATTTGCAAGTTGTCGGACAGAAACACATCTAGCATGAGATCACATTTGACAAGGAAGTTTGCAGCCCTGGAGAAAAAGCGCCATGTTCTTTTTGATGAGTTTGAACAGGTGCAATAAAGTTTATAATCATTTTTACTTTTTTAATTTAAATATTAACTTTTATTTTCATATGTGTTAGTTATTATTACTATTACAATACCAAGATTTAACGATAAATATCAATAACTTTCAATAAATGCTGATGAATGTTTCAATATCAGGTATTTTAACAGGTTTCATATTAATTTTTAGACCTACAATGAAGACGAGGCTTATGAGCAGGTCCGAGATGATAAGACGCCATTAGTGTTGGGCAGTAAAGTTAAACAAGGAAGACTTTCCGTACCATCAGCACAAAAGGTCCAAAATCTAAAGCATTGGGTCAAATACAAGCCACAAGACCGTGAACAGCTTAGAGGAGACATTGAAATTGTCAATTTTTTGGCCCGTTTAAATTTGCCATTCTCTTTGGTTAAACATGAAGATTGTAAAGATTTTGTTCACTACTGGAACCCAAAAATGAAAGGCTGTAACAACATACTCCCGGTTCAAGTATGCAAAATTTTAATTGTTTTAAATAAATTTCATTTTGGCGTGGGGAATCAATTCAATGAGAGTTCCAAGAGAACTAAATTTTTTAAAAAGCTACTTTTTTAAAACCAATCCACACCAATTTTTTTTTGGTTTTCTTAGTAGGTAACCAAATTGATATGTAACGAGAAATACCAATAATAGCTGATTTTTTATTTTAATTTTAGGTTGCTGTTGTTGCACAAAAATGTAAAAATCTGTGTGGATGATATTCTAAAGGAGGAATTGCCAAAGACTGCTGAATTTGCAATCTCAACTGACCTCTGGCAAAGCAGAAACAATGATCCATACCAAGCCAGTACATTACACTATGTGAGTGAAGACTTCCGGTTAAAGATGTTTGTGATTAAAGTTTTTCCGTTTTCCGAACAACATACAGCTAAAGCCATTGCTCTTCGTCTGGATAAGTATGTTTTAGTATTTTATTTTTATTAGGTTAAAATTTCTGTAAATTAAGTTGACCGTTAATAAGATAATTTTTTGTTACAAAAAAGCAAAACCTACTATTTAGTTTAAAATTAATGGCACAAATTAATACTTTTATTTATATCTAAAATAGCAACAAAAGTATTAGTTTGTATTTTAAAATATCAAAAAGCAAACAACTAATTTTACTTTGCTTTTCAGGAATGTCTCAGAGTTGGCCGGAAATAATGGAGTTTCGTCTGTTGTGTGTGTCCATGATTCAGCCGCTAACATGAAGGCGGCAATTAACTAGTGCAATTTTGTAGATGCATCTCTTTTGTGATCATCTTTTGAATTAGGCAGTTGAAGCAACTGTCAAAGAAAAAAAAGGTTTTGACAGTTTGGATCTTCATGAAGCAATCCAAAGAGCAACTGAATTAAGTTCAAGATGCCACAAGTCATCTTTGTCTGAGCAAAGAATTAAAAAAGAGGTAACTAGTTTTTAGTTTAACATCCTTTTTAGCTTTTATAGCAATTTAGTTTATAGTTTAATACAATACAAGCGCAATTTAAACTTCTCAGTACACTTTGTGTGACAAAATTTTTTCTAATGACAACTATCATTAATAACTGATAAAATGTTAACACTTAAAAAGTAAAAACATATGACATAGTTAATATCAGTTTTAATAATAGTAAATAGTACTAATCACCTTTTATGTTATGTTTCTTATAATTCTATTCTAATTTTTAGCTAAAGCTGATGCTTGATGACAGTGATGATGTTGGCAAGGATAAGTTGAAATTTGTGAAAATCATCACTCCTGTGAAAACACGCTGGAATTCAACTTTTATGATGTTGGAAAGCATTGTAAAAATGTGTCGTATCCTCAGCTCCATTAGAGACATTCCTGGAAAAGATGACACCAACAGCACAAATGTTTCATCAAAAATTGGTGGAAAACGTGGATGTTCGTTTTCAGGACACTGGTTGTCAAAACCTTTTTTACTCTGTTGCCAACTTGCTTAACCCCTTATACAAGGGAAGAGCTCTGAAAAAACTGGGTGGATTTGATGAAGCCTATGAGGCACTGATTATTCAATCCAATGCTTATCAGGAATGGATTGCTGCAACAAGATTATTTAATGAACGGTTACATACTGAAATCCAAGGTCATGTTTCAGAAGATGATCTTTTCTATAATGTTGGAATGGAAGAAGCTCCTGCACTTATGACTTCCTATTCTGGTCCGGCTCCACCTGCAAAGTCGGACATTGTCACTGAATGGGAAATATTTCAAAAACTCCCAGGGGTTTTTGGTGTGGACGTGCTGGAATTTTGGAGAGCAAATATGTACAAATTTCCTCTCCTTGCTCAAGCTGCTAAAAAATGGCTATGTGTACCTGCTTTCTTAGCATCTTCAGTAAAAGCCTTTAGTGCCGGTGGTGAAATTGTCTCTTATAAAAGAACAAAATTGCCGCCTGAACAAGTTGAAAAATTGTTGTACATTCAGCAAAACTACCCTAAGATCCAGATCAAAAGATGGTTTCTAACCAGTCAGGATGAAAAAGAAGAATTGTTTGAAGAGGCTTCTACCAATGACTCTGAGAATTCAGCTGCTTCAAGTCAGGGACCTTCTACTTCAACTCTTACATCAGCAGTTGAAATGGATGACTAACTTAAATTGGTTCATTGCCTAAGTGGCCTCATTGGTCTATTTCACTGCTTAGAATTTATAAAATTTGCCATATGGTGACGTGGTGATTTCAATAAACCTTGTCTTTGAGATTAAATTTTAATCTTTTTCTTATATTAAGTCACAAGCACAAACCTTAACATGTTAAACATGTCAAGCCAACAATTTATCAAGTAAAATATTGTTATTTTTTGTTTTGCTTCAGCTTAAGTCTTAAATAAATTAAAAAACCAAAATTACAAATAAAGTTTTGTTTATTTCTTTTTTTACATTAAATAGTGAACTTGTCAGTAAGTTTATTAAAGTTATTTAGGTTTTTTTTAAAAAACTATTTTTTTAGTCGGAAAAAATAATATCGTAATGAACTGATAAGTATCGTTATCGTTTGAGTTCTGATATTTATGGTAATTGAACAATAAATATCGTAATGAATCGATAAATTTTCTCGTGCAAATTTTTTGGTTACGATATTATCGTAATATAAAAAAACTTACAATACGCATATTCCGATCTTATCGTATCGTAATAAGAAAAGTTTCGGGACGCAGACCCTTAGAACATTTAATTTTAGTGACAAAAAAGTGATCTTTGAGCAACTTTCCTTGCTCTGCAAACATCCTAGCAAAATATGGCTCAACAATTTTTTGATGGCCTGCAGAGTTAAGAGTTAAGGCAAGTTGTCTCATCTGGTTGTTGGACAAACCAGTTTTAAGTTGAACTGTCACAAGGCTTTCAGTTGGAAGAGGATCCTTAAACAGTTGAGTTGGAGTAGCTTTGCCTGAAATTTAAAACGAATTAATAGAATAAAATGTACCTAATGAAAAGCAATATATTGGGCAAAAAGCAGTGAAAAAACACTTACCAAGTTTCAGTGGTAATTTAGGTCCCACACTTAATTTGCTCAGTCGCACTGTGCCATTTGGAGATGCATCCTGGGTTCCCAAAACAGAAGATGCAAGAATTCCTGCACTTTTTGCGTCTGTTTTTGCAAGTGCAATCAGGTTTGTATTTCTAGTTCCAGGGGTGCACTTATGGGATAAACCCGGTCCAATCACAGTAAGGCATTTTGTGCATCTTTTTTCAAGATTTCTTTTTAGATGATTTCTCTTGAGTAGTACTTCTGGACAAAGGAGATGAATTTTTGCCCTTTGACTTACCAATTTGGCAAATAATACAGTCACATGCAGAAGAAATTCTTGTTGATAGCTTCACAGCAATTGAAATGAAATCATAAAATTTGGGAAATGGATGTGATGTTTTTTCCTTATCAATTTTTTGCAGAATGAAACGACAATTTGTGCACATTACATTTGGAAGATGATCATCATTTAAGTCTAATGGTTTTGGAGAGTGTTTTGCCAATCTGTTTTCAAGAAAGGTGTTATACTTCAATCACATTTTGACATGCAGAGAATGCAAACTGTGTTTCGACACTCAGCATGAGTTTTAGCAGAATTAATGTATTTTAAATGTATTTTTTTTTAGTTACTCTAACAAAATCTTATTAATTTTAGTTTGAATACTAATACTTTGAATATTGAACAAATATAAACTTAAAAAAATGCTGTGGATTAACAATAAATCAAAACAAAACTGATGTTCAACATTAGAGATGTGGTGGGTTCTAGTTTTGTAGAAGAAAAAGCAATTTTTTTGTTAGAGTTGGAATTTTTAAGAATGTTTGTTGTTATTTATTCTATATTTACAATAAAATATCAATATAAGCTTATAAAAATGTTTTTACTTCATAAAACCCTTTGAAAAAAATTCATAATTTTTACTATAAAAATATTAAAATTGAAATTTCTTTCTTGGACGGTAATGGTTGATTTTAAAACCACTTGCAGTAGTATCCCAAGGGTTCATATTATCACTCCTCTAAAGGACTTTTTCAGGTGTTTTCGTTGATGACTCACCCCAAAATTTTCAAACTGTGTTGTTATTGACTCAGATTTTAGCTTGTGTTAAGTTTCTTCTTGTTCTCCTTTTGGTAGTTTGGACCATGCAATGAACTTTCTATATTTTTTATCTAGCATGGGCATGTGCGCCAAAATATACTTTTTTGGAATAATATATTTTGTGTACTTTGTAAAATCTAGAGCCGTATGTTAATGTTATTAATAATTATGTTTTAAGTTTAAATATATATTAATAAATATAGTTCAAATAAAGATATGAAGTGTTGAATACATTTAAAGAAAAGTGATTTATGTATCAATTAAAGGTGTTAATGCTTTAACTCATTACTCAAAAGTAAACAGCAATAAAAACCTTGAAAAAGAACTGAAGGAAAGGAATATGGTGGCAGTGCATTTGACATGTAGAAGTAATTTTACTACCCCAAAAGAAAAGTGTTACAATTTTTATGTCAAACAGAAAGCCGTAAAGTTAAAAGATTGCATTCTGCAAGTTATTTTCTTAATTGCTTAAACTTGAATTACTTAAAATTGAAAATTAATTTTTGCTGAAAAACAGTTATTCTGTTCTTTTGCATTCTTTCAACTGTTTTAATATGTTCATTATGTGGTTTCCTAATAAAGATATTTTACTTTCTTTAATAAAGCAAAACATTGGCCAAGCTTGTAAACAAAATATGATTGTAACTTAGATTCAAATGGAAGCAATGCTGCTTCATTTTGTCGCACTATTGATTGTAAAGTCATAATACAAGAGGATACAACTATATTCAAACAAAGCATACTTTGTGAGTTTGTGAAAAAGGAAAGAGAAATAGGCAGTTAACTTAAAATCTGGTCTGTATTGCTGTTTTAATCTGGTTGAAGTTGATTCTATATATCACTTTGAATGTCACAAGCTATTTTCAACCAACATTGAATATGTTCAGTTAAAATATATTTAAATTGATTTCCTTCTTTTTGTAATAATGCGTTAATAATTTGTGGTATAACTTTACAACTTTTGCGCAAGTTATTTGTAAATTTTCCATCATAAAATAGCACAATAACCAATTCTGACTGTACTTTATGTTACGTGTACTTTATGTTATGTGTATTTTTATGTTTCATATGCTTCTTAAAAAATCCTAATCTATTTTCAGGTCTAACTTGAGTGAAACAGAAAAACTTAGTTGCCAAAAAATTCATCAATTGCAAAGAACTTTGAAAGGCTTTGAGGGTAGTTTTAGAGTTAAATGGTTACCATGACAACTTTTGAATTGCACAACAAAATGGAAGAGCTAGCAAGTTCTGAAGAAATATATTCAAAAAAGCAACTAAAGAGAAAATTAGAAAATACAAATATGACATAATTATTAACCAAACTGCTTCATTTATTTAAAAAAAAACACAAGAAAAAAAATATAAACAGACAGAGAACAAAGATACAAATGAAAAGTCATTAAAACCATGTCTGATGAATTAAACAATAACAAAAGCTATTTGATTGCAATGTTATATCCTGTTTTTGCTTTTTGGATTAGGAATATAACTAGACCATAAGATTGGACCAAAATGGTTGACAAATATATTAGTTAAACTAGAATTTTGTATAAGTCCATCAGAAATAATACTTTTCAAATATTCGATAGTTAGACAGTAATTAGATTAGTAAGATCCCTCTCCAGAATTTTTGAAAATAAAGAAAACAGATGTCGCTTTCCAGCAGGCTGGAAAACAAGACTCTGAGAAGCACTTCTTAAATAGTTTTGAAAGAATAGAAAACAGCTCGGAAAGAGTCCCAGTCAGCTTTACAGTAGTTGTAGGAGGTTTGATGATAAGGGGATTCTGATGATAAAGAAGAATGAGATAATAGTTTTAGAGAGATCAAACCATGATCAGAAGCACTTAAGGGGGAATGTGGAGAAACTGAGCACCGACTAGGATCAGAAACAAGACATAAGTCGAGTTGAGAAGGTAAATGATTTGGATTGCCTGGAAAGCAAGTTGACAAAAATTGACTATTTGTGTTAGAGATTGAGAAAGACAAAAATTGTGGGTCTTAACGCCTGCAGAGTCACTGACACTAGAGCCAAGCCATTCAGTGTGATGAGCATTAAAGTCGCCAACAACAACAATATTGGCTGAAGGATAAATAGAAAGGGCTTGGTCAATTTGATCAAAAATAACAACAAAAAGAGTGCAGCCTCAAGATGAAGGAGAGCAATATAGAACAAAAAGAAAAGCAATAGAGTGAAGTAGTTCAAAACAAAAGTACATAAAAGAATAGTCTGTGGATTTAAACCTAGTTTCCTGACAAATGGATGAACTCTTATGAATTTAGACTATTGGAGTCTCTACAAATTAAAGGAAGATCAACATTAACATCAACACTAAGATCACAAGATGAGACAGCTGAACTCAAGTTATTCTCATAAAGAACAAGTAGGTCTGAAGAACTTTTTAAGAGATGAGACTCAACAAAAAAGAATTTACTTCGAAGACCACAAATATTGATGAATGATAGATTCAGAGAACTTGGTGATGACGATGGTTTTTTGTGTTTTATAGTCTTTGGTACTTTAGTCATTTTTAAATTTGTTAAAGAACTTGACTCAAAGCACAGATAGTACTCAGTACACTATTTAATAGTCAGAGTAATTTCCTCATTACTATTAATAAACCCTAAGCTATATCAAGGGGCTCCATATGTGGCCTTGACAATGCACACCAAAAGTATGAACAGAGACACCACCCATGTGCAACATGGCACTGTTAGTACTCTGATATTTTACAGCGGTTGATGGAATCAGCTTCTCTGAGCTCTACCACAGAGCTTGGGAAACCTGACTACCAGCTAACCTTAGAACCATAAAACTGAGTTTTAGAGCTATACCCTCATTAGGAGATAATAGAATGAGTTGCCTAGTCATAAAAACAGAGACACAAGAAAAACCCATGGATTGAGTCAAAAAGATCCAGCATTCAACGTCCTTAACTGGAAATAATGTATTATAAATACATCTATGCTAACCTAATAAATGAAGATGGGGTGCAAGGCTGGTCAACAGATAGAATCTGCTTACACCTTATGTTGAGATATTTGGGCTGGTTTTTCTAATGATGCTCTTTCTCTTTTAGACAAGGTCCAAATATACTTTGTAAACGTAGTTGTACAATATTATCTATCAAGCTTGAACCCCTATCCCATCACTAAAAGGTTGTATCACTTTCTTTTTTCTACAAAAAAATATTAGTTTTCAACTTCTTATTTTTAACTTTATTTTTCCTTTGATTTTTTTACTGCAATTTTTTACTTTTTTTTTAACCTTTGAAATTATAAATCTGTTAATGTCTTAAATTTAATCGTTTTTCTCTTTATTGTTTTCATTGAACTTATATTTTTCTTTATACTTTAATTCTAAAATTTTCTCATTTAAATTAATTAAACTTTATTGCAAACTCATTTTTAAATCTTTTCATAAAATTTTGAATTTTTTCTTTTAAATAAAATTATAAGTAAGATTCATTTAAGTAAAAATAAATAAAATTATAAGTAAGATTCATTTAAGTAAAAATAAATAAAATTATAAGTAAGAATCATTTAAGTAAAAATGAAAGCAAGAAATAAAATAAATATATGCATAAAGCAAATATAAAAAGTTATGGATTTGTAAATTATTTTATTTAGAGTAGAAGAAGTGTACATTTTGAGATATTTTTAAATATATTTTTTTATTGAAAAGTTTATTATATATATTTTTTATGTTATATAAGAAATATTACCTGCTGATTATTTAAAAATATAGGTATTTATCAACAAAACTAAAAAAAATTATCTTTTACATTTATTTTGAAAACAAAACAATAATAAACTTTTTTACCGAAGTTCAACTTCAATTGCCATCATTCGATCATAACGCTGAAGCTTTGCAAGAACTTCATCTTGAGTCTAAATATAATTGTATGCGTGCGTTGAATATATATATATATATATATATATATGTGTATATATATATATATATATATATATAAATATATATATATATATATATATATATAAATATATATATATATATATATATATATATATATATATATATATATATATATATATATATATATATATATATATATATATATATATATATATATTAGGGGTATGACTAAAAAACACATTTTATTTTTTCGGAAATAGCATAGCAGCAAAAGATGAACTATTAATTTAAAATAATAATACTTTTTTCCAAATCGAAAAAAAACTCTCCTATCAATTTAAAATAATAATACTTTTTTCCAAATCGAAAAAAAACTCTCCTATCAGTGCAGATGAAAATTTGGTCCCAGCTGTCTAAAAATGCAAAAAATTCAAGTTTTTGTATTTATAGTAGGGACAGGGTCACTTAACAAAATTTCAAAAATAACATGAGAGTTATTTTTGTAGCTTGATCTATCTACTTTTAGATTGCGTTTTGTTTTTTGGTAAAAATGATGGGAAGAGTTGATATTAACCATTTGTAATCATGTGAATATTTTAGTGGATAGGGGGGAGGGGGGGGGATTAATTTTTTTTTCATGTACTTTAAATATAAAACATATTTGTAGTTTTACATTTTTTATTTAAAGAAAGACTATTTTATGGTTTTTATCCAAGGTTTTTTATCAGTTGTTTTAAATTTTAAACAATAATAAGCTACAACCATTAAGTTTGCTTCTCCGTCTACTTTTGTTTCTAAACGTTTCAATGGGTTATTGAGAATGAGAGGAGGGGGGAGGAGAAGGGGAGAAGTCAAAAAAGAATTTTGTGAAATTTTTGAATTTTTTTGTAAATAAAAAATGTCAACAAGTAATTAGTTAAAACAAAATATCTCATTCTGAAGTTTTTCATGTTGGAAAAAGAATTGAAATTATATATAACACTATACACATAGTACATAACCAATAACACTTGGTTATTAAGAAAACTGTACTACAGAGGTTATCCTATGTGTTAATTTTCCAAACATTTCTATAATTAATATTAATTGTAGAAATGTTTGGAAATGCAATAATTAAATGGTAAAAAAAGTTATCTAACTTTTTTTAAACAACTTGTTTCTCCATCAGTAGGTTCATCAGGCTTCCAGATGACTCTCATCCTGATGAACCTACTGATGGAGAAACAAGTTGTTGAAGACAAATATTATAAGTGCTTTTACTTTTTACTTAATTAATTTCTATGTTTTATGGTCAAACCTTTGTTTTACATTTTTTCCTCACAGATTTTTCCTAATTTCAAGGGCTGTATATATATATATATATATATATATATATATATATATATATATATATATATATATATATATATATATATATATATATATATATATATATATATATATATATATATATATATATATATATATATATATATATATATATATATATACATATATATATATATATATATATATATATATATATATATATATATATATACACACCACATATGTATATGTAACATATGTCAAATAAAAATTGGCACAAAAATAAAACCTAATCAGTGAGTTAAATATTTTTTGAATATCTTACAATTCATTATGAAATCAAGAGTAAAGCTGAAAAATTTAAAATTTATTTAAAAATATAAATATAGTTATAAATTGTAAACAATTTTTTTTATCAACTTGTTGATCTTACATATATGGCAGGGGAGAAGGGGGCAAAAGTTTAGGGCTTTATTTTTGTTTCCAGGCTTAAATCATTGCAATATTTTGCAAAGCATCCTTATTTAACATAAGTATAAACATATAATTTTTTGGAGTTTACTCCATGTCTGGAAGTTATCTATCTCAAACAATGCTTTAGAACACACTCCTATCTTCATGTTTTCCTAAAAGCTACAATTTACAGTTCTTCAAGACTTTTGATAACAATTTTCTTTCTTTTTAACAAAATTCTTTGTTCTGTGGTAACTCCTAACTTAAATAGTATTTGCTAGTAGCCTTGTTTGAAGTTAATTAGTTTAAAAAATTTACCTTATTTTATACAAGGTCTGGATGTAACAACTTTAATGACATCATAGTAAAATGCAGGGTTTTAGTACATATAAAAACTGAGCTTTAGGGTTTAAGCAGACTTATGAAGGAGATCTATTAATATTATCATATAATAAACAAAAATATAAAAACTTATACCACATCAACATAATTTTGACCAGCATTAGTCAGCTCTTTTAATCTTTCTACTTCTAATCTAAGCTGTTTGTTTTCTTTTTCCAGACGATCTATAACCAACCTGAGCACAAAATAAATTTTTTTTTTAATTTATGTTCAGAATTTCAACAGTGTGAAATATATAAAAAATGCATTAAAGCAAAAATATGGTGTAGCTAAGTACCAAAATTAGTGCATCTATCACCATCTCCATCATCATCACAGATGCAAAGTCCTATAGATTTTAAGGGACTCAAAAAATAAGGACTCCTGACTCAGAATACTTTTTTTAATAACTTTTCTGAGTCAATTAACGGGAGCTTTTAGGATGAAGTAGTCCCTGAAATGCTAGAGTAGACTATATAAAATTTTAATTATGCTGTAAAAAATTAAAACTAGTTAAAACAGAAACTCCTGGGATTCTAGGGACTCTGGACTTTATTTTGCATCCCTGATCATCATCATCATCACAATCATTATCATCATAATCATCATCATCATCATCATCATCATCATCATCATCATCATCATCATCATCATCATCATCATCATCATCATCATTTTTAACAACATCATCATCATCATCATCATCATCATCATCATCATCATCATCATCATCATCATCATCATCATCATCATCATCATCATCATCATCATCATCATCATTATCATCATCATCATCATCATCATCATCATCATCAAGTAAACACATCAAAATACTCAATAGTTATAATAAAAACAGCTTAATAAAGTAAAGGAAACAAAATACCTATTTTGTTGCAGTTGTCGTTTAGGATCATCAACTGAAGTATCTTGCAGTAGTGAAATCTACAAACATTTTAAGTTATCTAAATATTATGTCCCCATAAAAAAATTCTTATGGCCTCTTAAAACTTGTACTTATACTCTTAAAAACTCATTAACAAAACTCAGCATTGATCAATAACCTTTTCTTCTAATTCTTCGATTTTATGTAGCAACTCGGTTTCTCTCTCAGCACCTCTCTTGATGTGAGATTTTATTTCTAACAAAATGTTATTCTAAATAGAAAAATTTTTTAAATTCATTTATTTAAAATAACATTTAAATAAAAGGTTAAAAAATTTAAAGAAACAAAACTCATGCATAAAAAAAAAAAAAAAAAAGAAATAACATGATTATTTAATTTTTATTGAAACTATAAATGTTATATAATTGTTACTATTACAATTGTTATTACTATTATTTTGTTTTATTACCTTTTTGTTAATTTCATTTTCAAGTGATTTAATTTTGCCATCATACAATTTTTGGGTGATAGTTCCTTTTACTGGTGATTTTGCACCACTGCTACTTTCTAACTTCATCTCCATTTCACTCAAGGCTTGATCTTTCTAAACACCAATATTTATTATTTTATAAATATTTTTTATAAACCGAATAAATAATTTTTATTCCTCACCTCAATAATGTTATCTTTTAATTTTTTGTTTAAGACCATTAAACTTTGGTTACTGATTCTTAACTTTTCAACTTCTTCTCTTTCCTAGAAAAATTGTAATTTTTAAAGAGCAAGTTATGGCATAACTATTTAATAATCTACAACAGCACAGATTATTTGAAAATTATCTAAAAATAAAAAATTATTAATTTAAGTTTAAATTTAAAATTTTAGAAATAATTCTTAAACAAACTTAAAATTAATTCTGTATATAATATTTTGGTTATGTATAACACAAACCTTTTGTAAATCTTTCAAGTGTTTTTCGTTTTCCTGAATCATTTTAACAGTAGATGCAGCAGAAAAAGATGCGTTTGGTCGTTTATTTTCAGTCGCTTGAAGTTGTTTAAAGCGTTGAATATCTTGCTGTAAAATATTTTTTAACTACAATTTATTTCTTATATCAATAAACAATATTAACTGAGTAAGTTGTTATGCTTATAATATTTCTATATTTCATAGATTATATATAGTATAAATATTTTATATATTTTATATTTCATATATTTTATATTTCATATTTTTTATATTTCATATATTATATTTTTCATAAAAAATCTATAATATAATATATAATAAATATCTGACCTTTAGAGTGCGGTTTTCTTTAAGTAACTCAGCATGTGGTTTTGATTTCCCAATTTGCTTTTTAAAGTTATCATTTTCTGTTTGGAGTCGTTCAACCACTCGCTGCATTGCTGCAATAACTCGCTGCATTTCTTCAACAGAATGTTCACTAGTTGCCTCATTAACTGTCTAATAATAAATTAAATTCATATAATAAATATACTACACATACCTCTAAAGTGCAAGAGAGGACTTACTTTATTTACTCATTTTAATTAATTAATTTTTATTTTTTAATTAACTTTAAGATTATTTAATTTTAACAAATTAACTTTTAACCTTCTTTTTTTATGTCAATTTTGAAACCATAAAAAACAAAACTTTTACTGTAAAAAGTCGATTTAAGTCTTTATGAGTAGATAAATCAACTTGGTTTAAACATTGAATATTAAATCAACAACTTATGAATTGATTAATAAAATTTATATAATTAAAATCAACAAAAAAAATTGCTAAGGAAACTTGGTGTAACCATTTTCACTTGAAATAAACCAGTATGTCCATGCTACAGCCCATAGGGAAAAATTGTAAATTTTTAAAATGTCAGTTAATTAATTTTAAAAATTTAAAATTAAATTTAAAAATTCACTTATAGTTTTTCCTTTAATAAATTTCTAAAGCAGGTCTTTATAGCAGGACCTTATAAGTCCAGGTACCCCTGAATTGTACCAATTTTATACAAATAAATATTTTAAGTAAACATTAGAGGCTAAACCAAAAAATGCAATGTTTTTGTTTCAAAATCTTTTTGAAACAAAATAAAACTACAAAACAACAAATAACTAAATTAAATTATAAAACATTTTCGAAATATAGCTATTTAAAAAGTTTTTTTTGTGAAAAAAAATGCTGTTCTATTAAACTACTTCCTAAATTATGTCTTTTTAAGTGGATTTTGACAAAACAATATAAATCTAATTAGTTTAAAATAAATTTATACAAAAAAAAAAGCATTCAAAAAAAAATATAAAACAATGTTTTTGCAAATCACAATCAAAAAATATTCAGATAACACTACTTTATTTCACAACCAAATGTTTTTTCAAATCTTTTTAAAAATATCGGTAAAACATGATCAACTGTAATATCATCATTTAACTCTTTACTTAAGGATGTCACTCCTTTACCAACCAAACCACAAGGTACAATATTTTTAAACCAATTTAAATTTGTGTTACAATTAATAGCTAAACCATGAGTTGAAATATGTTGACGACAATGGACTCCAATTGCAGCTATTTTATTTTCTTTTACCCATACTCCTACATCATTAGTTCGTTCAGTAGCAACTCCTAAATCAGTGCAAGTATCAATTATAACTTGTTCAAGCTGATTAATGTAACAACGTATGCTTAAATTGAACTTTTTTAAATCAAGAATTGGGTAACAAACTAATTGCCCTGGACCATGAAATGTTATTAGTCCCCCACGATCAGCATAACAAAATTCAGCTCCTTTGTCCTTTAGGTTTCGAATTATGTCCCCATCAATATAGCTTTTTTTACGTATACCAACAGTATACACTGGTGGATGCTCACATATAAGAATGTTTCCATACATGGTCTTATCACAACCGGTCCTAAGAATGTTTTCAAAAGATTTCATAATTTGCATAGATGAATTGTATGTTTGAAATCTGAAGTTTTGCAGAGCAACATTTTTGAAGAAAGGTTTTGAAAAAAACATTTTTTTAAATTGTATTATTAATTATTCTAAAGAAATAAAACAAAATAGGAAAAGATAAAAGCATTTATTTTGTCTATGAAACTGTGTTTAATAAATTATTAATGTGCAAATATTAATAAATTATTAATGTGCAAACATTAGCGGTAGTGGTGTAGTGGTAAAGCGCTTGCTTCATAAGCGTGAGGTTCTGAGTTCGATCCCCACCACGTCCCTGGTAGTACCGCGCTCAACTTGTTTCTCCGCGCAGCGGCCTTGTTCGTCGAGGTTGGTGTTTCGGAGTTATAGAGTTGAGAGAGGGTTATAACCACTATTAAGTAGCCTCCTCATCTGTAGTGGCCTTTTTGGCCTTGAGGAGGTGAATAACAAAAAAACAAAAACAAAAAAAAGTTTCATAGACAAATTATTAAAGTAAACTTTTAGCATTAAACAATTAAAAAACAAGTTTAAAAATAAGTAAAAATAATCAACTAAATATAACTAATTACAATTACAATCAATAACAAATAAAAAATAAAATAATAAAAAATGTCTAGAGTGAAAAAAACTGGGCAGAGTGAAAAGAACCTGATTTTTTTATTTTGCTTTTAATTTCATCTCTCAAAAGATTATTCATTTTATTGATTATGAAAAACAATTTGTTTATTAATTGAAATAATCTCCATTGTTGTTAAGCACTCTCTAATTATTATCAGTGATTTTAAATAATAATAATTCTATAAGCAATTTGGAATATGGAACAAAAATCCTTTAACTACTCAATGAAGAACATACCAATACCAACAAAGAAATTATATCTTATATACTTAACTATAAAATAGCTGTCTCTGAGTTGAGTTACAAATTTAATTGCATTTTATTATTATTCTAATATATATTTGCTCTACTTTAGTATTGAGCATTGTCTACTGAAAAATTACTTTTACTATTGGTATATAATAAATTTCAAAGTCAAGCCACAAAAACATATAAAAACATATAAAGCTAATCCAATGCTAAAAATTCTCTAAGATATATTAATATAAAAGTTACTTTATGGAGTAAGACATAAAATTTCTGTGTGTCCCTAATATAGTATGCAATACCAATATGGTCACCTTGTTTGAAAATAGATATTGACATGTTAAAAAAAATTTCAAAAATGTACTTTAAAAAAATGTGCAACAAAAACTTTATATAATCTTTGTGACCTTAATTATTTTTATTGCTGTTTTGACATTAAATGTGGATCACTAGAAAACAAAAATAAACAAAAAAAGACTGATTCAAAAATATAAAATGAAAAAACCAAAAAATAAAGCTGAACAACATTTACAATGCCCTAGAAAAATTAAAAAACTGTACTCAGTGGTACTAACTTTTCAAAAATAGATCTGCTTCCACATAGAACTTGGTACTAGATTATGTTTTTATGCAGCAAAGTATAAACAATTTTATAAACAGCTTAGACAAACACATTAAACAAAAATTATTTCCAAGTCTAATGAAACCGCAAAGTTACTATTGCTATCTCATTCTTCAGTGTTTAACATTATTATTTGCAAAAGATGAGAAAAAGAAAACTTTTTAGTGTGTGTGTGTGTGTTACATTATATATATATATATATATATATATATATATATATATATATATATATATATATATATATATATATATATATATATTATATATATATATATATATATACATATATATATGTATATTTACATGTGTATATATATATATTTATATATAAGTATA
>NC_088931.1:54050000-54102500 GCF_038396675.1 Hydra vulgaris
TCAAACTGAAGCTCCATGTTTTCCTTCACAAAAAAACTTTTAATGTTAGTCTTAAAAATTAAACTCACAATTTTCTATTTTCAATACAAAGTATGCATACATTTAAAAAAATGTTACCTTTCGCACTTCAATGATCTCCTTTTGAAAAACTTCTTCTCGTTGAATGAGAGAAGAATTCTTATGAAAGATTTTGAAGATTAAATTTTTGAATTATAATAATAATTTAAAAAAAAAATCTAATCACTTTAATAAGAAATATGAAAAAGAATTTACAACACCTGATCAAGTCTTTGTTCTAAATCTCGTAAAGATTTCTTAAGTTGATTGTTAATGAGATGCAGCTCCTGAATGAGATAAAGTAGTAATTAGTAAATAGTAGCAGATTTTAAAGTGAAGCTTCAGATTTGAGCATTTTTTCTAGAAATCATTAAATTTAGGCATTTTTTTTCTAAACTTACTAAATCTTATGAAAACAAAAATCTTATCAAAAAAAATTTGTCTTAAAATTGTTTGTAAATGATCACAAATTTTTTTGTAATTAATCAAAATTTTTTTGTAATTTATTGTAACTGATCAAAATTTTAAATAATATTTAGTTACTGATCACAAGTTTATCATAACCTTTCATACAAAATAAATAAAAAAATTAAAAAAAAAAAAAAAAATTATGCATACAATACAAAATAGTGTTGATACAATACAAAATAATGAAGAAATGAAAAATACTTCATAAAACTGACTGATAAATGAAAAAAACTTGCCTTCCTAAATCAGCTTACTGATATAAACAAGTTACAGAAAAATTTTAATTGCAAACAATATAATGGTTATTTGATTGTTTAAATTAGTCAAAAGCTAATTACATTGAATATTTAGTTGTTTACATTAGTTGACAACTAATTATATTGATTATTTTGATTGTTTAAAAAAGTTGAAAATTATATTGCATATGATCATATTTCAAATAAATAATGTAATTACAGACAAAATTTTATTTTACTGTAGCAATAGTTCAATAATTGAAGCTCTACTGGTATTGTTTGAGAAATGTGTATGCAACATATACATAAAATAAATGCATGTTGTAAGGTTGCACCTCTTTCTATCTTCTACAAAGACTTTAATAAATGTTGCTCAAGTGAGCTATTATCATTTGTTCAAACCAATCAAAACTCAACCTCACACTTATATTTTACAAAGTTGAATCCCTTTACTGTAACAATTCTCTCATGCTTTAGAAAAATTTTTACAACTTTTGTTTTATTGGTTCTTTACTTTTTGTTAACTCCCAATTTATATAGTGGTAAACTGCAGCCTTGATGGAAAGTAAATGAGTTTTTTTTTTTTTTTAAATAATACTAAGTTACATGAACACTATAGTCAAAAAGTTCATTAAACTAAGGTAGAGAAATATTAGATAGTCAAAAAGTTTATTTAACACAGAAAGGTTTTCAAAAAAAAAATACTTTAACTTCTCTTTGATTGTCAAAGTTGACTTTCTTGTATAACTCATTATTCTAAATAAAAGAAAATATGTAGAAAATATATAGAAAAACTACAGTTAAATAAAAATGATTACAGTTTAAAATCTTACCTCATTCTCAAGCTCAAATATTTTTGTTTTAAGATCAGCAACAGTATGCTCATGATGTAGATCAACTCCAATTGGTTGTAATTCATTTCGTGAAAAACTACAAAAACAAAAAATTATATATCTTCTTTATTATATATGTGTGTGTATATATTGAGATGTGAGTTGTAGAGAAATAGTTTTCCTGTTTTCGAAAAGTAAGTAAGTCTGTATGTTGCACAAAATATTAATAAAGGCAGACAAAACATCTAATTTGTAAAAATTATCTGAAAATAAATACAAATAATTCTAACAAACGCAATCACTTCTATCTACAAAAAATATAAGAACTAAAAGATTAAATAAATAAGGAAGGAAAAAACATTTAAATCCATCATGAAGCGTATAACATTTTAAAAAAAGGCATTGTTTATTTAATTGACAAATTTTTTTTTCTATGCAATTGCGTTGTTTGATTTTATATTTTAATTTTTTATAAAGCTACCTCCAAACAGTTACCTAGGTGTTTACCAACTTGAATGTACATGTGGCGCTTTTTATGCAAGTGAAACCAATAGTGAATCATTACTAGGTTGCCATTATCCCGGTTTAGAATTTTATTTTTTGGATAGCAAAATTGAAATCTGTCTATGTCAATAGCCTCTCAGATTTTTCTAGTATAATTACTTGGAATGACTGAAAGTGTTTTGGGATTATTACAATTAATTGTACATTTGTAATGTTGTGCATGTTCAAAAATTTCAGCTATTCATGTTACTATTTTTTTTTTTGATTTTACCTACATAATAAGCACTACATGTACATTCAAGTTGGTAAATATTTGGGTAACTGTTTGGAGATAGCTTAGATTTATTTTGGCACAATATGTTAAGTAGAGATCTTCCATAACAAAAAACTTTTTTAATGCCAACTTTTCGTAACTATTGTCTAAGAATAAGACTTAATTTAGGAACCCACAAAAGTATTATGGTATTATTTATGTCAATTTGTTGACAGTTTTTTTGGGTTGGGATGGTTTTTAATGTTTAACATGTAAGAAGAATGTTTTTTAATGTTTAACATAATGTCTAGAAGTTGTTGCCAAGAATATCTATTTTCTATAAAAATATTAATTAGGAACTCAATTTCTTAAATAGAGGGCTCAATGTTCGTAAAAGAACAGCGCAATTATAAACTAGTAGAAAATCACTTTTCAAACTTTTTTTTATTTTACACCATGTTTCATCTGTAAAGACTGATCAGGAAGGAATTTCAAATTAATAAAACTTCAATTTAAACCAAAAATTAAATTAAATTATTTTTCAATGAATAAGTGAAACTATTAGTTTCCATTTTTACACAGAATGTTAAAATATTAAAATATTGTATTACTTTGTAGAATACATTTAAAGGAGTCTAATATATATACAAATAATTTTAAATATATTCTACAAAATAATACGAAATCAATTTTGTAGAATACATTTAAAATTATTTGTATATATATTAGGCTCCTTATTAACATTTGTTTAGCACTCTTAATTGTATTTTAACATTTTGTGTAAAAATGGAAATTAATAATTTCACTTACTCATTGAAAAAAGTTATACTATTCCTTTGATTAAAAAAGCTGAGCATTTTATTAAAAGAATTCATTGGAAAGCAAATTTTTTTTGAAAACTGAAAACAAACACAGATGATGTATTTAATAATAACCAAGATAATTATGGATTTAAAACAAAAATACTCCACCTTTTATACCTGATTTGGAAAATTTTGAAAATGACCTATTGCACTTAATTAAAACGATAAAGTTTTAGTCTATAAATAATTACTGATATACAGTATGTGCCAAAATTATCACCATGTTTGAACAAAGAAATATTTTATATTTTTTTTAATAGAAAAGCTGTGAAGAAAAATGAAATTTTAGTTTTATTAATTAAATTTAAGACTTAGATAACTGAAAATATTGCTTTTTATTAAATTTAGAGGATATTGAATTTTTTTAAATTTTTATGTGAAGAGCTAATGGTGACAATTTTGTCGCAAATGAAAGCAAATAACATATTGTAGTAAATTAATACCAAGTGTATTCTCCCTTAGATTTAATTACAGCCTGAATTCTTTCAGGAACACTAGCAGCCAATTTGCAGCATTCCTTGGGTGTAATTGAGTACCAAACCTCTTGTACACGAGCCCAAACTTCATCCTTATTCTTAGGTGGAGTAGGAAAGTTGTAGACCCGTCATTTAACTATTGCCCATAAATTTTTGAGTGGGTTAAGATCAGGGCTTTGTGCTGGCCAGTCAATAACTTTCAATTTCTTCTTGTGAAGGAATTTAATGGTCTTATCAGCCTTATGCTTGGGTTGTTGTCTTGCATGAACATCGTGTTACGTACAGTTCTGCCCCATTTTCAAAGGGACTTGAAATATCTGACCTTAAGGATGTTGATATAGTCATCAGTGTTCATTATTCATTAATTTTCACTAATTCACCGACTCCACAAGCACAGAAACATCCCCAAAACAAGAGTTTTCCTCCGCCATATTTAATGGTTGATGTAAAATCTCGAGCACTTAATGGTGAATTAGGCTTTCTCCAAGTATATCTTATACCATCTGATCCAAACATATTAGTTTTACTTTCATCTGTCCGAATCCAGTCATAAAAGTCATCAAAAGTCATGTGTGCATGAAGTTTAGCATAATTAAAACGAGCTTGGCAGTGACAAGAAACTAACAATGGCTTCTTGGTCTTTCTTCTGGATCGAAAACCAATTCTTTTGAGCTCTCTATTGACTGTCCGCGCTGAAGCATGAGTCCCATAGCTGTTATTCATTAAATTAGTAACATCCTTTGCAGTTTTAGACTCTCCAGAAGCAATTAAATGAGCAATTGTTCTTTGGTCTCTTGGTGTAAACATTTTCTTTCTACCACTTTTAGGCTTATTTACTTCTAAACTATTGCGCAATTTGATTTTATATATGAGATTATGAGACTTTGCGAACTCAGCAGCGACTTCATGATAAGATTGTCCGAATTTAAGCCTTTCCACAATATTTTTTTCTAGTTCAAGATTTATTTTCCTCATGATGATAATAACAATACTTTTTTTATGCTTTGTAAACAAAATCAAACTTTAAATGGTATTTAGTTGTTAAAAATCTGTGAAAAGTTGATAGCTCAATCATTTTAGTCATAAGGCTATTAGTTTATGTTGTATGCCTAATTAACTGTGGACAAATATGTTAATTGCTTTCATTCGTGACAAAATTGTCACCATTAGCTTTTCACATAAAAATTAAAAAAAAAAATCAATATCTTCTAAATTTAACAAAAAGCAATATTTTTAGTTAGCTAAGTCTTAAATTTAATTAATAAAACTAAAATTTCATATTTCTTCACAGCTTTTCTATTAAAATATATATAAAATATTGTTTCGTTCAAACATGGTGACAATTTTGGCACATACTGTAAATAAAGAATTTCAAAAAGAACTAAAGTTAGATGAAAAAAAAAATCAAACCCTAATATTTTGGTTTTTGCTGATAAAACAAAAACATTTACCAACGCGCAACAGAATAGTATGATAAAATTTTATGCGACAATATTACTAGCTCTTATAAGAAAGCCCCTAAATATTTGAAAAATGCAATTAATTTAGAAGTCCAAAGTATCGCTAAAAAAACAAACCTTGAAAACAGAATTAAATCAAAGCCCCTGCCCAGGATTTTGTAATATTTAAAGATCATAAACCAAAATTTTGAAACAAACTTCCTTGTAGGTTATTGGTTCCCTCTAAAAGTGAGATTGGACATTGAAGCAAATTTAAATTGGACAAAATTAGTAATATTCTAAGAAATAAATTAAATTTAAAGTAATAGAAAAATACCACTGATGTTATAAATTGGTTCTCCATAATCAAAGATAAAAATGACTGTACATTTATTCAATTTGACATTAATGATTTTTACACCTCAATGACTGCAGATATTTTAGATAAAACAATTGAATTTGCAAAAAATCCACACAGTTATTCCAGAAGAGACAATTTGTATAATAAAACATTGCAGAAAAACCTTATTTTATTTTAATAAGGAAACATGAAAAAAGAAAAACATACATGACTGCTTTGATGTAACAATGGGTAGTTATGATGGAGCAGAAGCTTGTAAATTTGTTGGACTATATACTTTAGATTTATAAAATAATCAATATTAATGATTTCAGCCTTTATCATGATGATGGTCTAATAGTAATGCATAAAAATCTAATCCACAGTTCAATAAAATTAGAAAAGATATTATACACGGACACTGCGCAGAGAAACAAGTCGAAATGAGTATTTCAAAAAACCAAATGATGAATTATTGTATGATAATATTAACTCAAATCATCCACCCCAAGTTCTAAAACAAATCCCAATTTCAATTAATAACAGACTAAACCAAAACTCCTCTGATGAAAATATATTCAATTCCTCTAAACGAATTTTCAAAGATGCTTTTAAAAAAAGTGAATTTCAAAATTTTGAACTAAAATTTGACCCTGAAAAAAGAATACAAAAAAACCAAAATAGGACTAGAAATGTAATTTGGTTCAACCCCCCATATAGCAAAATTGTTTCTACTAACATAGAAAAAGTGTTTTTAAAGTTGGTTGATAAACACTTCCCATCCTCTAAAAAATTACATAAATAATAAATAATACATAAAATCTAATAAATTACATAAATTTTTTAATTGAAATACAATTAAAGTTTAAAAAAAACCCTAAATGAAAAAACAACAGAATATTGCAATTGTAAACATAAAAACAATTGTCCAATGAATTAAAAGATAACAGGAATTAAAAGATAAAAATACTGATGATTTTATATAGAATATTAAAATGAAAATTAATTTAAAAAAATAAAATTGAAGTGTTATTAATTTGAACATTCCTTCCTAACAAGTCTTTATAGGTGCAACACAGTGTAAAATGAAAAAGTTTGATAAGTGATTTTATATATATATATATATATATATATATATATATATATATATATATATATATATATATATATATATATATATATGATTTAAATGTTGACATCTTGTATGAGAATATATATATATAAACTAATTTAAAACATGAGATAATATGAATTTTCTTAATACTAAATAATTTATTTGAAATTTTTGCCGGATTATAGGCACCGGCATCATCAGCATATAATATAATATAATTACAAAATTTGTGACCGTTAAATAACAACAACAAATTTTTAAATTTTGACGTCACCTTTATAATGGCTTCTTTTACGTAAGTATGAAAAAAATGAAGTCCAAAAATTTGTTTTAACATATTGTCCATTGTCCAAATTCATACCACCGTACATTGGAGAACATTGATGTTTTTGTATCTCCAAGGCTTCACACACTTTTCTTTCAAATTTTTTATCCTCAACTTTAATTTAATTTACCAATTGGATTGTCTTTTATGGTTGTTTTGAACCTTTTTTACAATACCATGAGGAAAAGGCAATAAAAATGGCAATGACAATGATTCCTTCAATTGATATTAAATCCTTTTATAGATATGTAGATGATAGCCACGCTAGATTTTCTAATTAAAAGCAAGTGGAACAGTTCCAAACAATCCTTAATAGACAATATCCTTCTTTAGAATATACTATTGAAGTTGAAAACAAAAATAAGATACTTAACTTTTTGGATATAACTGTTATTAATAACACACATGGAAAATATGAGTTCAAGGTTTACAGGAAAGATGTTATAACTAATATCCAAATCAAACCTCATTCTAATCACGATCCCAAAATTTTCAAAGCAAAATTCAACGGATATATACACAGAGCCTACTCAATATGCAGCGAAAACCATTTAAAAAATGAGATAAATTTTTTAATTCAAGTGTTTACTGAAAATGGGTACGATGAAAAAATGCTTAAAGATATTTCTTATCACGTTTGAAAAAAACATTTAGCAAATAAAAATGAAATTACATCAAACACTAATAACCTTCCTACAATTTCTTTACCATGGATACCAATAATATCTCCCAGACCTAGAAGAATATTCAGAAAAGCTGGTTACAGAACTGTTTTTAAGTCAAATGCTAACCTAAAAACACTATTAACGTCTAGAAATAAATCAAAATTACCACGCAACAGCCAACCTGGAACCTATTTAATTAAGTGCAAATGCTCCAAAGTGTATGTCGGTGAATCAAAACTTCAAATAAGAACAAGGGTTCAACAACACCAAAAACTTTTGACTGAAGGCAAGTTAAACCAGTCGGCATTAGCTTTGCATAAAGTAAATTGCGATAAGGATATTGAATGGGATAGGGCAGAAACACTTAAAGTTGAGGATAAAAAATTTGAAAGAAAAGTGTGTGAAGCCTTGGAGATACAAAAACATCAATGTTCTCCAATGTACGGTGGTATGAATTTGGACAATTCATTTTTTTCATACTTACGTAAAAGAAGTCATTATAAAGGCGACGTCAAAATTTAAAAAATATTGTTGTTATTTAACGGTCACAAACTTTATAATTATATTATATTATATGCTGATGATGCCGGTGCCTATAATCCAGCGAAAATTTCAAATAAATTATTTAGCATTGAGAGAATTCGTATTATCTGATATTTTAAATTAGTTTATGTATATATACTCTCATACAAGATGTTAACATTTAAATCATATGTTAGTTTGATAACTACTTTTTAAAAAGATAAAAATTTATTTATGAAAACCAGTTTAGTCACATTTAAAGCCCAAATATATTTTTTGATAAGGTCTAAAAGTAAAGTTATGCATAGAAATGGGTTAAAAGCAGAAAGTGAAGCAACAAGTGAGAAATAAAAGATATGAAAGATGGCTCTACAATCAGTAATAGAAAAATAGCAAGAAGATCAAGAATTTCAACAATGATTGGCAGAAATACTTTAAAAATATTTTTAATGACAGGTAGCATCCTAAATCATGCAGGATTTGGAAGTTACAAAAACAACTATAAAGCACAAAAACTTATGTATGTTTCAATCCAAGATTAATCTATTGTGAGCTGACCAACATTTAATTAAAACGATGAAAAATTTCTTTCTTCAAATACAGTTTTTTACTTGGAAAAAACATGTTGCTGTTAGAAAACCTGACAAAAAAGACAAATGAAAAGCTGATTGCCAGAGAGAGGTGGAGAGCTGCATGGTTTTATCAGTAAGCATGGTGATTGATAAAAGCAAATAGTGGCAGTTTAAACAAGATGTAGATATTTATTGCCCTGGCCATCTCAATCACCAGATTTGAATCCAATAGAAACTATTTGGGCTTGGATAAACAAAGAATTAGTCAAGGTCTGAATCAATTTAACAATCTTGTTAAATTGATTTTAGAAAATATGAGTAATTTGCAAAAAAGCATGTGAGGAATTTTTTAATTAACAGTTTAGATATTATTTTTGACGCAGTTTAGATATTATTAAAATAATAATTTATAAAAAATAATTTTTTTTTTGTATTACTATTACTTTTAATTCAAAATTACAAGAAAAACTTGTTCTTTATTATAAAGAAATAAATCAACTTATAGAATTGAAAAATATTTTCAAAAACCAATAAAATTTAAATTAAAAACTTCAAAGTACCTTTTTAATCGAGATTGTAGATATGATTTTTCTTTTTCTATTCTGGTAATTGAATCTCTTAACATGTTGATTGTTTTTTCAGAGCGTGATGCTTCTTCTGTTCGTTCTTTTAATTTTAAATTTAGTGCTTCAATTTTTTTTTGCCATTTTTTACTTTCTTCCCAGCGTATAACTTGCTCTTTTGTCTAGGTTAAAAGTTGTGGGAGTACAAACAAAACAATTTTTTAACTCTTTTAAAATTTTGACAATGATTGATTGAGCTATATTTGATGAAACATAAAATAATTTGAAATTTTGATGAAAAAATAACTTAAAAGTTAGATAAATAGTTTAACAGCAAACTGTTTTAGTTGTGTATCTGTTTAGATAGCAGTGTCTAGGCTAAAAGCATCTTTTGTACAAAGGTTCTTAAAATTAAACTGACTACTGGTAGCACCCTGCCTAATTTATTTCTCTTTGCACTAACTTTGTTTGCCAAAAATTTGTGTTTCAAAGTTTTAGGGTTTAGCAAGGAATAAGATTTAAAATGACACAGTTATAGAAATCATCTCATACAGACAAATTTTTTGATTTCTATCCCATCCCATTAGGTTTTACCTGTTCCACATACCTATTTCACCAGCATCTTCACCAAGTTTGTCCCTATTATTTTATCATAGTCATAGAATCTAACTAATCTGGAAACACAGCCATTTTCTTATAATACTCAAGTTCCTCTCTATACTAGCGTTCAGCCTATTTTAGAGTGCATCAAATTGTAAACATTGTATTTCGCTATAGTTAAGTTGCATATATTCTGGGATAAATATTGAAATGGTAGGAGCAAATTGTGTTTGTTTTGGTTATTCAATTTCAAGTTATTATTTTGGATTGCATATATATTTTTTATTCCGAATAAAAATGACGAAATAGCATAAAATAAAGACATCAACTGTTGATAAATGCAGTTATGTGACAGAGTTTGTAGTGGTATGAATATGCATATTCAAGCCATATAGTTTATTCATATAACCATATAAGTTATATGATATATGAAAATATGTTATAGATGCAAACATCTGTATAACTAGATGGATGTATATGGGTATAAATGCTTAGTATCATATAGTCTGAGTACATTTATTTAAAATGTTAGCTAATAGAGCTTAATAAACTCTATATTCTATATAAAGTTTACTTAGCTGGATTAGTTGATAATTTATATATCACTCTTTACATTATGTTGGTATCTTTTCTAGAAACAAGAAAAGTTCAGGTACAATTTTATCATTTTATATTGTTTAAAAGCATTTATTCCTGGAAAACACTCTAAAAAATTAGAAATTTCTACCTTAAGGTATGATACGTGGTATTCCCTTAATATGGCATAATTTTCTACCTTAGAAAATTATAACTTAATTATTACCAAAATTATATTAAAAATAATGATTTGTTGTAAAATTTTCTACTTTAAATGCATAATTTTGTTAAAAAAAATTACACTTTTAAAGGTATAATTGTTTACCTTAGAAGGTAGAAAATTTTACCTTACTAAAGGTATATCAAATATTCTACCCTACAGTAAAACTTTTACCTTTTTTGCAAGTGCAATACTAACAATAAATTATTTTTAATGAATACTTTAAAAATAGCTCGTATATCAAAACTATTAAACTAAAATTCAAAAGCTTGTATATAATTTTTTGTTTTTATTATGCCGTATAGCAATTTATATAATAGCAAATAAAAAAATTATACTTGATGCAGAAAAGATGAGACAAAAGTCTGCTACCAAATATTGCATCACTAACATACATAAATCAAACAAAATTGAATTAAAAAAAAAGTACAGTGTATTATAAGAAGATTACAGAATTCTATTTAAAAATCATTGTGTATTGAATTAAGTTACAGAATTCTATTTCTAATCTTGAGTTTAAGTTTAAGCTTTAATATATTACCTACTTTGTTGAATGCAGAAAAGTAATATCTCAAAATCTAAGGTTATCTTTAACTAAAATAAGATATCCCATGTTTATTGTCTAGTTTCAAAGTCAACTGCAGTTTATGATGATAAACTTAACTAATCTAGCTGACTTTCACAACTGGCGCCACTGCATGATAAACGTTTATTTTACTTTAAAAAGCAATAGAAATTTGTAAACTGAACTTCTTAAAAGTTGTTGCTTGTAACTTGTGATGATGTTTCTGCAAATTGCAAGTTGTTGAAAAAGTATTTTAAATGATTCATTTAGACCTAATCCACTTAATCACATTAAAATAAGACAACTTGTTACTGTCTTATTTAAATATGATTTATCCATTTTAAAACATACAGAAAAAAAAGATATATGTATGGATGGTATGTTTATACTTTGGACCATATTGCTTATATATTTTAAGAAGACAGAGAATGTGGCTTTTGTATTTTACCTTAACTTACTTTTAAGCATATAAAGTTGACACAATATTTATTAAGATAAGTAATAAGTTTTTGCTGTATTAAAAATTTTATTACTCTATGGAATAGCTTATTTGAAAATTATTTTCAACACCAACAATCACTTAGTGCTTGCAAGGATAACCCATCTTTTAATGACTTTGGCTTCAATAATAACAAAATAAAAAAACTAAAAAATATTTTTAGTAGCTGGAAATGTAATGTATTTAGCTAAACGGGTAATATAAAGTGGTAGTAATATAGTATTAAGTCATGCCAAAACAAAACAAAAAAGATGTTATAACATCTTATTATATATATATATATACATATACATATATATATATATATATATATATATATATATATATATATATATATATATATATATATATATATATATATAAATCTAATATATTAGATTTGTTCAAAACTAAACAATTTTTTTATAAAATATATGTAAAATAGTAGTGTTGTCATTAATATTTTAAAATTAAAAAGGCAATTGTATTATTTTTATTATTTAATCTTGTATTGTTATTTTATTATAAAGCTACTACACCATAAAACTATTAAATATACATAAAGTACTTATTTTACTACTCCAGGAGCTAATTATATATCAATAATATTTAAAAAAAATATGTGGCTATGAAAATAGCAATTTTAGTAGGTTCAAGTTATCTCACTTTCACTTTAATATTCTTGTTCCAAAAGAGAGGGTTTTTTTAAATTGATATTCTTTATATGTCAATTTAGTTTTACTTTTTTAAATCTTGAAAGCTTTCAGCTTATCTTTTGCAATGTAAAATCTACAAACCTGTATATAAAGTGTTAGACAATCATGCATATTTAGCAGCAAGCAAATACGATAAAGATTGCTCATGATACAACTTAGACATATTAGAACTAAAACCAATTATAAAATTAGAGGTACCAAAAACATTCCCACTAAGTCATAATAGAATGTTTTGTTTAGTAATCTAGTGGGGTACATGCTTAAACGTAATAATATCATTGATGAAAAAAAGTAAACAAAGACAAGATTACATATATTTTATAATGTATTTCAAAACATGAAAGAAAAGTACAATTTTGGCTAAGTTTTAAAAAGAAATTGTTGTTTCAGAAAATATTATGTAGAATCAGTGGTAAAAATTTTCAGCATTTCCATAGAATGAATCAGTTACATTTTTACCAGAAATTTATAAGCTGTAGTGACTTCTTCTTGAAATACTTCCAATATTTATACTTGATTTTAAATTTTTAAATTCAGCTTATAGCAGAGTACCATTTATCTGAAGCAAGCTTTTCTGCAATCTGGATTAAATAATTGTAAAACCTAATAGGATTGAAAATATTCTTTGCTTTCTTTTATTCTTTACTTAATTGTTTATCAGTAATCTTGTCCTTGTGTTTGGCGTTGAGGTGACGAGCGATATAAATCGTTCCTTGTGATATATATCAAGTATTTCATTGTTTCTTGCAAAACAAACACATAAAAATTCTTTCTTCACTTTGGTTAGGATAAATTAAATTACGTAGCCTAATATTTGAACTAAAATTGAGGTCTCCAATAAATTGTAACTTAATAGCAGCTTTCTTCACTTTGGTTAGGATAAATTAAATTACGTAGCCTAATATTTGAACTAAGATTGAGGTCTCCAATAAATTGTAACTTAATAGCAGCTTTCTTCACTTTGGTTAGGATAAATTAAATTACGTAGCCTAATATTTGAACTAAAATTGAGGTCTCCAATAAATTGTAACTTAATAGCAGCTTTCTTCACTTTGGTTAGGATAAATTAAATTACGTAGCCTAATACTTGAACTAAAATTGAGGTCTCCAATAAATTGTAACTTAATAGCAGCTTTCTTCACTTTGGTTAGGATAAATTAAATTACGTAGCCTAATATTTGAACTAAAATTGAGGTCTCCAATAAATTGTAACTTAATAGCAGCTAAAACAGCATTAAATTCATTCAAATTTTCAAAGTCTGCGCCATAAAATGTCATTTAAAAAATATTTGATGCACTGAGAGTGCATCTGTTCGTCACCCCATAAAGTTCAAGTTAATTTAAGAAATCTTTAGAGCACGGCTTGCATTTCCACACTAGTTAAATTTTATGACTATGATTTTATTAACTGTTATTAAAAAACTGATGGCGCTAGTCCAGAGTTAAAGTTTTTTACATAATAATACTTATGCAGTTCTCTACAAAAATGTTATAACACTGCTTCAGCAAATTGTACTGGGGTTGGAATATTTGCAAATGTCCTATTATTTAAAAAAATAAAAATTGCCATTAGAATCACCTCAGGGATTCCTTTAGACTTGTTACTGTTACCACAGTATTAACGGATGCATTTTTACTACAGTATTCTCATAATTTTTTTCCTAATTCCATAGAAACTGCCTCAGTAACTGTTGCATTATACATTATCATGTCACTCTCTACTTAGGAAGAAAAATTTAAAAAGCTGAAAACTTTATAAACTTCAGAACAAAAAGTACTGCATAATTTTTTAAAATTGTTTCACCTCAACTTGGCTACGGTAACCGCAGTTGAGGAGGTTACTCAAACTTTTTTAAACAGTTGTTACAACCATCTCTCAACCATTTAGTTTCACACTACAAGCTGGGCAAATAAAGCCACTCCACAAAAAAACATGTTGACAAAGAAATTTATCAGCTAAATGTAAACTATTAAGATATAATAATTTATTTAAATAAGATTTTTTTTACCTCCTTAACTGGCCTTTCATCCAGATCCGTCATATCTACTGGTTGAGATGATACTTGAGAAGCTTTGGGAGTAGGAAGTTCAATTAAAACAGGTTTATTTGTTACATATTTCACCTAATAATTTGAAACAATTTTCTTTACAATATTAAAAATTATCAATGACTAAAAGCTATAAATTAAACATATGATTGATAAATCATACTTTGTTGGTATTGTTTATTATCATGCTAAGCTTGATATTACAAGATCGTTATATATTATAAAAAATATGTCATCTTTTTAAATAAAACCGAAATAAAGCCAAATTTGATTACTAATATTAAATGAATTTGAACTCATTAAAATTATGCAAAAATAATTTTAAAAAGTTTAATAAAACCTAATAAAAATAAAATAGAAAGAAATTGAAAATAATATGATTAATACCTTTTCTTTTTCAAGCCTAGCTTTTTCATATTTCTCTAAAGCTTTTTTTTTTTCTTTCAATTCATTAGTCATTTCTTTGAGGGCATTGTCTTTTTTCTGTATATCCTTTAAATTTAAGAAAGCGTATAATTAAAAACTGTGAACAGCCACGAAAAAAAACTCTGTTACCATAATAAATAGAAAAATGTTTGAGAAGTTTTACTTTCTTCATTAAATCTACTTCACAAATTTTCAATGCATCTTCTTCCTTTTTCTGTTTTAACTCAGTTTTAAGAATTTTTATTTTGTTCTGCAAATCTTCAATTTTTGAATTTAGTTGCGTAGTTTCCTTATCAATCAATTGTTGAACATTTATTTCTCCTTCTACCTTTTTAGCATATGCCTAAAATATATTTTTATGTCAGAGTTAGCAGAATAACAGAAATACAACAATATAGCAGAGTTGGCAATATAGCAAAAATACAACAATATTATAGCAGAGTTAGCAGTATAACAAAAACACAACAATATAGCAGAATTAGCAGTATAACAAAAAATACAATACAGCAGAGTTAGCAGTATAACAAAAAATACAACAATACAGCAGAGTTAGCAGTATAACAAAAAATACAATATAGCACAGTTAGCAGTATAACAAAAAATACAACAATACAGCAGAGTTAGCAGTATAACAAAAATACAACAATACAGCAGAGTTAGCAGTATAACAAAAAATACAATATAGCACAGTTAGCAGTATAACAAAAAATACAATATAGCACAGTTAGCAGTATAACAAAAAATACAACAATACAGCAGTTAGCATTATAACAAAAATACAACAATACAGCAGAGTTAGCAGTATAACAAAAAATACAATACAGCAGAGTTAGCAGTATAACAAAAATACAACAATACAGCAGAGTTAGCAGTATAACAAAAAATACAATATAGCAGAGTTAGCAGAATAACAGAAATACAACAATATAGCAGAGTTAGCAGTATAACAAAAAATATAACAAAATAGCAGTTGGCAACATAACAATAAATTAAAAATTTCATCCTAATCCCCATTGGAAATTAATTTTCAGTCAATTAAAAAATTAAATAAAAATTAGTTTTCAATTGATTAAAATATACACTCAAAGGTACTGCAATAATATTAAAAAAATCATTTTTAAGGTTAAAATCATTATTAACATAAATTACAATTTCAGGTTTTATTTTTGAATTTAACAGTTTGGACATTTCCTGGTGCCTACAAGGTGTGTGTTCCTTAACTGGCTGGTTTTAAAAAAAAAAAGTTTTTGCTGGCAGCACACTTTAAAAAATGCATATAAAGTAAAAAAACAGTGAACATGCATATATATATATGTATTTTTTTTTTTTTTTTTTAGTAAGGGAAATATCAATCCTTCAAAATAAAATTAAAAAATATGAAAATTTAAAAAATTTATTTTTATTGCTATTATCATAGAATTCTTTTTTTATCATAAAATCTTTGAAGCATTTTCAAAGTGTTAACTAATTTTCGAACCATCTTTAAAAAAAAATGTTTTTACCTGAACATTTTCTTCAGCTGTAGTTACCATGTCTGCTCTGAGCTCAACAAGAACCTGGCTTAATGTCTATAAAATGATAAAGCTCAATTTAAAAAACAACAATAAAATTTTTAAAAGTTAAAATATTAAAAGCAAAGTTTTTAAAAGTTAAAATATTATCTTTTTGTTTGAAATGTTTAAATACTTGACACATTTTAAATAAAGTTATAATAAAAAAAATAGTAAAGATTGTTTCTGTTTCTAGCTTTTTTTGTTTCATCATTTAGACGATATTTTATTAGCTTATGTTTCATCATTTAGACAACATTTTATTAGCTTATGTTTCATCATTTAGACAACATTTTATTAGCTTATGTTTCATCATTTAGACATCTTTTTATTAGCTGCATGCACTAGTCTGTCTTCATTAGCCTTAATTTCTCAAATAATGTTAGGGTCTAACTAATAAGGAAAAAAAATAATATATTTTCCAAAAATATCTTAGCAAAATCAATATTTAAACCTTTTTAAAAAAGTGCGAAGTATTTTATATGCTTATTTTACAATGTTGCTTTGGAAATACTAGCATGGTGTGAAACTGTTTTGGAAATACTAGCATGGTGTGTAACTGTTTTGGAAATACAAGCATGGTGTGAAGCTGTTTTGGAAACACAAGCATGGTGTGAAACTGTTTTGGAAATACTAGCATGGCGTGAAACTGTTTTGGAAATACTAGCATGGTGTGAAACTGTTTTGGAAACACAAGCATGGTGTGAAACTGTTTTGGAAATACTAGCATGGTGTGAAACTGTTTTGGAAATACTAGCATGGTGTGAAACTGTTTTGGAAATACAAGCATGGTGTGAAACTGTTTTGGAAACACAAGCATGGTGTGAAACTGTTTTGGAAACACAAGCATGGTGTGAAACTGTTTTGGAAATACTAGCATGGTGTGAAACTGTTTTGGAAACACAAACATGGTGTAAAACTGATTTAAAAAAAAAGGATTGCACTTTAATCTAAATGAGTTTTTTTAGTTCACATTTTCTCCTGGTTTAATTTTAGTTTAAGTTAAAAATAAATTTAAAATTGCAAATTTGCATTATTGTCAACTATTGCTATGAAATATTAAAAAAAATACTTTAAGTTCTGTATCTTTTTTTGCAAGTTGATTTCTAAGGCGTTCCACCAAACTTTTCATTTTCTTTGATGATTCTACCTCTACTTTCACACCTTCTAGTTCTTCATTGAATACTTCTATCTACATCATTAAATGATTTTTAAAATATTTTCAAAAAGTTCATTTTAAATAAACCTATGTAAAAATACTCTTACAAGCATTTATACACATATACACACACATAAACACAGACAAACACACATACACATTCATACTCACATAAGTATAAAGACATTTGCATGCTTAGCCTAGTATAAAATGTCATTGATGACAATAACTGAAATAACCATTGAAAGGAGTTTTAAGACTATATCGCTTGAAAGATTTGAGTATGAACAGGCAGTTAATACATATGCTAAAGACTTATTATGCCAAAAAAAAGTGTTTTTTTGTTGTTGTTTTCTTTTAAAAAGTGTCTGGATTTAGGACTTGGATTTAAGTCTAAAATTTAAAGAAACTATTAAAATTTATTTTGAAAAAGTTTAAATTTAATATGAGCTGAAAAATTTAGTGCAAAACATTCTTTTTTTACTTTTTTTAAAAAAAGCAAAGCTTATCTCAACAAACAAGAGTAAAAAAAACATTGTTTTCGTAATCTTTTTAATGTTTACCTTTAAATAACTTTGGGTAAAAAAAATGTTTTTATGACACATTAATACTTTGTGAACTTAGTTTTTTACATCTCACATATCTCAATCTTTATTGTTCTTTTTGTCCAAAAATCTTCCAAAAAAAAAATGCAATATTTACCATAAAATGATGAGATATGGTGCTATATTTATATATAAATGCACAAATGTAATAATAACAAATTGATTTGAAAAATGAGTAAACAGAAATTCAAAAATTAAAAAATAAATAAATGAAAGATTGAAATCTCATTAAACACATGGTATCCATGGTAATAATTAGAGTATAAATATAAACTAAATGTAAAAGTTTTAACTGCTTTTGTTTTTTCCTAAGATATATATAAAGATATTTTAGATATCTTAGCATAAAAGAAAGATTATTTAGAAGTTAAACATTTTTATTATTTTATCTATTTTAAGTAAAAATAAAAAAGTTTTAAAGAAAATTTAAAATAAAGAATGCCTTTTTTTGAATGATCAATAAAAATGAGTTTTTATTTTATAAAATATAACAACCAGCAACCACGTACCTCCAAATCTTTTTCTCGAATAATGATCTTATTATCTTCAATCTCTTTTTTCAATCTAAAAACCTCCTCAGCATATTCTTGACTCTCCCTAAAATATTTAGAGAAAAATAAAAAAATATAATTATCATGTACAAAAAATAGTTAAAGAAATATTTGTTTACTTTTCAGATTGTTCTTTTTGTTTCGTTAAACTTTCTTCGCACTCTTCTTTTATTTGTTTTACTTGGAGTAAGCAATTACGATACCTTTCAGATGCAGTTCCTAATGCAACATCTTGTTCTTTAACTATTTCTTCAAGTTCAGAAAGACGAACAAGCTAAATAGTTATTGCCAACAGTATTTAATATGTATGATGTATGTTTATATATATATATATATATATATATATATATATATATATATATATATATATATATATATATATATATATATATGTACATATATATATATATATATATATATATATATATATATATATATATATATATATATATATATATATGTATATATACATATACATATACATATACATATACATATATATATATATATATATATATATATATATATATATATATATATAAAATTATATATACCTGCTGTGTAGTAGCCACAATAGGCTGTGGCACATTAATATAATCTTCGTGCATTTTCTTAATCTTTTTAATATGTTCATCAATTTCTAGTTGGAGACGTTCTTGCAAAACTCTCATTTCCTGGCGATGAGCGTCAGTTAAAGTGCGAACTTCCTTTGATGCACACAAAAAAATTTACTTAATTTTTTTAATTTTGAAAAAAAAAACATAAACTGTAAACAAATACAAACCTCTCTTGATTGATTAAGCATGTTTTGATATTTAACAAGACTCTCATCTTTCTTTGCAAGCATTAACTAAGTTTAATAAACAAATTTTAAATACAAGTAAACATAAAAAACCAATTGTAAATAAAAAGCTAACTAATTTTAATTTTATTTATTTAAAATGTCATAAATAAATAAATTTACTTTCAACTAATCTAAAATATTAATTTATTATAACAAAAAATACAGAAGTGTTAGAACCTTCAAGCTGTCAATGGTTGCTTGGGCTACTCTCACAGCAAGTTGAACTTCTCTATTTTCCATAGGATTTATATCTGCTTCAAAAAATTTGACTTCTCTATCGTTTATAGGTAAGCGAATCCGAAGCTCGTTGATTATCTAATATAACATAAATTATTTCAGATAACTTTTTTCAAATAAATTTGTTGCCATTGCTAACCAAGTAAACAAGTATAAGTTATTTAAAAAAAATTTCAATTAATAAATTTACTTCATCAAAAGGAACCACCATCAAGGAGAATCCCTTTGACAAATATTTGATATTATTTATTTAGGTATTTGATTTTATTTTATGTATTTTGAAAGTCATAAATTCTATTTATACTTTACACATATTATTTATCTATTTAGAATTTATTTTACAACTTTATATTATTATACCTTATCTTTTTGTAGCAAAACGCTTTCAGCTTTACGGACCTTTTCTTCAGCAACTTGCAACTTCTAAATAAAGTATACAAAAATAAACGAAATTGAATTTTAAAAATAAAAAACAATAAATAGTAAAAGTAGTGACCTCAGTAAGTTTCATGATTTCAGCTTTTGTAACTATGATTGTATTTATGTGCTCCTGTATTTTTCCAATGGCAATGTTTAATTGATTAGCTATTGGAAGTGAATCGTTTGGAATGGATCCAGTAGCCTCTTCAAACTAAAAATACATTGATCTAAACAGATATATCTCAGTGATATAAAATGATTTAAAAAATCAACATTAAAACAATAAAATTAAGAAAATAAGTATGAAAAAACCTTTTTTGCAGCATCCATAATTCCTTGTTGTTGTTTTTCCAACATGAAAATTTTTCGCTCTAGCTCAACTTCATGTTGTTCCCATAACAACTGTCTGTCATCATACTCCTTTTTGAATAAAAACATACAAATTTGGTATAAAAGTATACACTATCAAATAACATTTTTTTAAAAAGAGCAATTTAGAAAATACCTTCGACTGTTTTACTGATAATTCTTCTAAAAGTGCAATTGAGCTTTCATTTTTTGACCTTATTCGTTCCAAGTATATCACCTAAAACACTTGAAAACTAAATAAACTTTTTTTTCATTTGAAAAAACAATAAAATTTTAAAAAATAACCTTTTCCTGAAGTTGTATAATTTGATGTTTAAGCTTCATATCATCAAGCTTAATTTCACTCATCCTGTTGTGCCATTCCATGACCTAAAACCATAAAAACTCTAGTATAAATTCCATGACCTAAAACCATAAAAACTGTAGTATAAATACTTTGTTGTACATAAACGATCTGAAGTGTTGTAGAAAAAAACTTACTCTACAAACACTAACCTTTTTTGCACCTTGGCCATCTTTTAAAGTACTAACTAATTCTTCAAGACCCTCAAGTTTTAACTTTAGTTCTGAAGCTAAAATTTCAGCAGAGGAACGCTTGTTGTAAGCCTAAAGAAAATATTGCTGAAAATTGTTATGTCTTTAGAGTGATCAAAGTAAGCTGTAAAAGTTAATAAATAACAAATGTACAATTGATCCACATGCCATTCTATAATAATATTGTTTTGTGCGTGTAATGTAAAAAATATTAATTTGGATTTATGAGATTTCGATTATAGGCTGAAGATAAATTGAAATCAGATTTAAAAAAAATTCCCACCACCCTTCTTATTAAGATCCATCCTTTTAATTAGATCTGAACATAAATTCCCACACCTTTTCTTTTTTACACACCACCCCTTGTATTAAGCACTAGAGAGTAATAATTCAAAACTTTAGATGGTTTAAGTAATACATTTAAAAAATCTTTGTTGATTGTTTGAAAATACAGATTATCATGTTAAGTTATTTTTAAAATGTTTCATAGGTGTTATATATTTTTGTTAAACATCAAAATCTTAAAAAATGGCCAACATATGTCATTTAATATCATAGTACAACATATTTGCAATTGCTTTTTATATCATAAACTATGTTGCAATTGTTTCATTTGATTATTTTATAATTGATTTTATTAATTCATATTTTGCAATATTACTTACCAGCTCCAGTTATATTACTTACCAGCTCCAGTTCTTTTTCTAACTCAATCTTTTTCTCTTGCATAGATTGCAGTGTCTCTGAAAATCTCTCTTGGTTTGCGATAGGCAATGCACCACTATATTGTCTTCTCAGGTCTTGTACCATCTTTTTAAGAAACATGGTTTTAGATCTGGCCTCAGAGCGTATATGAAAAATTGTTTCATTTTGATCAGATAGTAAGTTTTGGAGCTTAATAAGTTCAGTTTCTTTTGCACTAAGCTGTAAAAAATAATAATAATAATAGAAATCAATTTTAGTGTTAAGTTTAAGCAAAATTTTAAATAAACTTCATATAAAACATAACAATAGAAAACCTTGGTTGAAACCAATTGAAGTTTGTGAACAGCAGTTGCTTCACTCACTTGCAGTGCAATAATCTGGTGATGTAATTTTGCTAAAAAATTTTGAAATAAATAAGTTAAATAAATTTCAAAAACTCAAAATTAAAAAAAAAACAAAGCTAAAACTTTTTAGTTTTAGGGACAAACTATTATTTCAGTACCAACCCCCTCTTCCTCACCATGCCATGTTTAATTAAAATAAAATAAAAAAGTTATTATATAGATTTAATAAAATGCTTAATAAGGTTGCTTGTGCTGTTATGTATGATTAAGTCTAAAATTGTTGAATAATTAAACAAGTATTAAACAATAAATAAGCAAGAGAGAATTAAATACACTGCAATATGTAAAGGTTACACCGTTCATAGCAATTTTGAAAATAAATTTTCCTTGAATATTCCCTGATTTTCTCCTGTTTTTAAGTATTTATTCCTTGAGTTTAGGTGGTGAAAAGTATATGATTTTCCCTGATAATGATGAATGATTTACTTTGCAAACAAGATACTTTTGCAACCAGAGCTTTAAGCAAATCATTGTTTTACAAATCACAAGTCTCTGTCAAGTCATTCCAATTAAGTCTAAGTCAAGTCCCAATACAAGCAAAGTCAGTTTAATTCAATACTCAAATCAAGTCTCAAGTCCCTAACTCCTGATTCAATAAGCAAAAAAATCATAATGTTTTAATAACTAAATCTCATTTCATATATAAAACATATTGAAACCTATTTTCAAATAACTGTATACATTATATTTAAACTAAATATATTTTTAGGATTCATTACATATACAAAAAATCAAACTTTAAAGGTTGTCAGATATCGAAACCTAATGACGACGCATTAAAATGTTTAAAAAAAAAGAAGATAAAAACTAGGCTGCACTATCAAAAAAAAAAAATTAAGAAAAAAATGCTTTTACATCTTTTTGCTCCAAAACTTTTTGCCTTAACATCCCACAAATGCCAAAATGCAATATGCTAAATGGATGTAAAAAAATTTGGCTTTCTATTGCAGCAGATGTTTACTAAATTTCCTTTTCTAAACAATTTTCGAGCTTGAATATGAGACATGTACCTTGACTTGTTTAAGTTTAAGTCAAAGTACAAGTATTGTCACTCATTGATGCCAATAACTTGTGACTCAAATGGTGCCGATGAATTGTAGCACCAAAGTTGAAGTCCACTTACAAGTCTTTATTATGTCAAATTATATCAACTCCAAATAAACTTGGTTATTGCAAAATAACTTCATGTTGAATATAAAACTATTTATATATATTTATATATTCAGCTTAACTTATTTTTAAAATATTCCCTGAATTTTCCCTGATTTTAAGGACTTTCAGAAAAACTTCCCTAACTTTTTCAGGATTTCACTGTTTTTTTTAATTTTCAAAACATTCCCCTGGTTTTCCAGGTTTTCCGTGAGTGCTATGAACCCTCTGTTACTGTAGATACACATATAACTAAAATATTGTTAATTACTCAAAAATTACTTAAAAGATATTTATTATTTTTTTATACAATCAAACTAATTGAATTATTTGCGTCAATAATGTTTTTTTAAGCTTTGATAGAAACCAAATACTTCTGCTTAACATCATCTGCTGGATCCTGTTTTGAGTTGTTTTTTTGGAGCTGTTATCAATTTGTAAAAATCTTTTTTATCTGAAGTTCTGAAATTTCTTATTTTTCAATAAGATTTCTTTTATAATTGACAAATAAATTTAATCAAATCACTGCTTAGGACAATGTGGAGGATTTGCTTTCTTAGGTACAAATTCAATGCCATTTTGTTCATACCATTCTAGAGACCTCTTGGAGCAAATAATAGATTTTGCTCTATATTTATCTTTAAATCCCTTCTTTTTTCCATTTGCAGCATCTCTTTTAATAGATGGAGTCAGTTTATATTGCCAGTTAAAATGCCAACTAAAAACTCTTTTTTAGTTGACATTTCAACTAGAAAAACTTTTTTACAACTTTATATTTGTTTACATTCATTTTAATCCAATAACAATGATAACCAATACTTATTATCTTAAAAATCAAACAATAACACATTAGCTTCCATGTGCAAAAAAATTAAAAAATGTGTTAAATAGTTTTTAAGTAATTAACAATTAAAAGGTGTGAAATTTCATAATATACACATGTAAATATTTACAGTAAAAACATTTTTAAAATTTGAGTAAGACTATAAAAGTGAAAAAACAAAGTTTCAATTTGCATTATTACTTGAAAAATAAAAATATTCTAACTCTTATTAAGTATCATTGTGTTAAAAATGTTTTAGCATTAACTAAAAAATAATACAAGTTTCATAGCTTCCACAAAAATATGATTTAGGTGTTAGGTATTTTGTATTTTGTATTAGTATTTTGTTTCATATTTAAGTATTTAATGTCATATTAACAAATATGAGATAATTGAATTAAAAGTTTTTCTTTTGAAACATCTAGTCCAAATAATTCATTTAATATAGCAATATAGTCTATAATTTAAGTATAGGCTATAGTAAAAGTGTTATTTTATTTTTTTCTTCATTTTTCTATAAGTTTAACTTCAATTTTTTTTTAAATTGTTGTTTTACCCCTCTAGCAACCCTTTAGCTTTAAACCACAAACCTTAACAAACAAGACTGTTACACAAAGAAACATAAAACAGTACTTCCAGAGACATCGCAGGTTTAACAAATCATATCTCTTGCTTACAAAGAAAGTCGTTAATCACTAGACCTCTACCAATTGTTGAACTATTTCTAATAATTACCAGAAAAGTAATTGAGTTATGTGATAGCTGTATTGTTTTTTAATGTAATAAAACAGATAATCTAAAAAATTTTGAAGTTATATGAAGTCATATGTTTTTAAAGAACAGAGCAATAATAAATCGGCAAAAAACACTTATCTAATTTTTTTCTTCAACAAGTTGTTTTGCCATCAGGAGGTTCATCAGGAAGCTTCCTGATGAACCTACTGATGGGAAAACAACTTGTTGAAGAAAAAAACTAGATAAGTATTTTTTGTTAATTTATATATATATATATATATATATTTTGTAATAAAATCCTTTTTTTCAATCATCACACTCTCCTCTTGAAAATCCATTCACAAAATTTGAAAATAGTTTACAAATAAAATGCTTTGTTTATATGAATTAAACAAACTAACTATTATCTGTCAAGTGTTTCAAAATTCAAAAGTTTTATGTTGGAACCTAATCTGTAATCACCCAATTTCCATTCTTTTGGTTTTCTCTTCCCAATCAGTTTTTGCATCACCCATGACTGCTATAAAACCCCCAATTAAATATAAAAAATATAACTTTTTTGTGATTAGAATCTTTTTTGATTATAATCTTTTGTGATTAGAATCGTTTTTAGTTCCTTTTATCCTTGATTGGGTAAATCAAATTGTGAAATTTTAATTATTATATAAAAAAAAAAAAAATTGTGAAATTTAATAATGGTCTAGATTAATTTTATCTCTTATATATAAGTTATACTTTAGTTTAGTGCCACAGTTTTTATAAACATTCACTTAAGAATTTCTGCATTACAAGTGCAATTAATGTTCAGGGGAGTTAAAGTGTTGCAATCAATAATGATTGTCCAAATAGAATTATAAATATCATTAATAATTATCTAAAGGAAAATCTTGAAATGATTAAATTGTTAATAATTATCCAAAAGAGAACTGTTTAAAACTTAAACTGTTTAATCTGAATAAAATGAACACATAGGCCTTGTTAAGAAGCATTACGCAGCTCGCAATTAATGATAATTAATTCTAATCATCATTACCTTAAAATAACTATGAACAACTAATAAATTGTAATTAATGAAGTTAAGCTAATTTTATACCATAAACTATACTCTTTTGTATAAAAGAGTATAGTTTATGGTATAAAATTTTGTAGTGTCAAAAAGACAGATGGGTCCAAAAAAGTGACTCTAAACAAAAAGAAATAACTTTAGAAAAGTCTATATGTGAAAAAGACCTAGGTATTAATTTCTCAACCAATCTTAAATGGAAACAACACGCAATTAGCTCTATGTCTAAAACAAATCAAGCACTTGGTATGATAAAGTGCACATTAAATCATATTGATAAACAGGTGTTTAAAGATTTTTATACTACACTTGTCCATCCACAATTTTAATACCATTTCTCTGTATGGTCTTCTTACCCTAAAGGAGATGCATCTATATTGGAATGAGTACAGAAACAAGCCACTATGTTAATTCCGTCTTTAAAAAACATGACATATGAAGAAAGACTCAAGTTTAAATTTAACAAAACTTTCAATTTGGCGTTAAAACTAGATTCAGACATGTGGACACAACTTTAAATACCAAGCTTTTTTACTAAAATTTTTTTTACTAAATTTACTAAAAGCGCCCTAATTGAGCACCAACCACATGGAATAAATTACCATTGGAAGTAGTAAATTCTCATAGCTTAAATCAGTTTAAATACAAACTTGACTAACACCTACAGAAGAACTATAAATAAAGCAACTTATTTTGCGAATGGCTGTTTCAGTGTGTAAATCACACTAGTTGGATTAATACAGTCACAGCTTTACTTCAAAACAATACAAAACAAAATAAAATATATTATATTATCAACATATACGTAAACATAAACATTATTATCAACATAAACTTCAACTAATTATCTTAAACATTTAAAAATATGATAGCAGGAATTTAATTTTGAATATTTTTTCTAAAATATAAATTGATTTTTATCATTTATTACTATTTTATATTTATTATTAGTGAAACTTAGTTGAAAGTAAAACTTAGTTGAGAGTGAAACCTGATTCTAAAACCATCACTGTGCTACTAATGTCATCACAAGAATATTTTCCATGAAAAATAGTTCCAAAGAAAAAAAAAGAAAAAATTTTGCAAATATTCTATGATTAAAAGATTAATGACAGATGACAGATTTGTTTTCTGGAAATATTATCATTAATGACTGCAATTAACTGCAACTGTGAATTTTTATTATATAAAACTAAATATAATTTTAAAAATTAAAAATTTAAATTTTTGTTTTGGAGTGTAAAATAGTAAAATTTAGAATAATTTAATTTCAAAAGAAATAGTTATAATAAAAGAAATTTTTTTTTTATTATCTGTAATCATCTTGTTAACTTCTATCATCTTCTTTATCATCTTCTATTATCTTATTAACTAATCTTCTTATCATTTCCTAATTAATTCATTAATTAAAATGTCTCTTCATCATAGATTAATATATGTGAAAGCAAATAATAGACATAACAAGATATATGTGAAAGCAAATAATCGACATAACAAGATATATGTGAAAGCAAATAATAGACATAACTAGATATATGTGAAAGCAAATAATAGACATAACTAGATATATGTGATAGCAAATAATAGACATAACTAGATATATGTGAAAGCAAATAATAAACATAACTAGAGGCATAATTAACAACAGTAGCTATTCTACATATAATACATATTTCACAATTATTTTATTTATTAAAGTAGGAGAAAAGTATCCTTGAACAAACAGGACCTTGAAAGATAACAAACAGAACCTTGGTATGTCATATGTTATTTTCTAAGCGGAACACAATAAATATGGAAAATTATTTTTGCTATTTGATCTTTAACTTTTCTTTTTAAATCATTGATGCAATATATATATATATATATATATATATATATATATATATATATATATATATATATATATATATATACATATATATATATATATATATATATATATATATATATATATATATATATATATATAGATCTATAGTTTGTTGTCTTTGGGAAGAGCGGAAGGAAAAAAGTGATTCTTACGCCAACACATACGTCACTTTTAATTACTTTTGACTTTCGTCCAATATTCGCGTGTTGGACGAAAGTAAAAACCATTAATTTAATTACAAATAAATAGTTTTTTAAAAAACCACAAAAACTCAAATTTAAATGACCAGCAATGGAGTGTTGCTACATCGACTGACAAATAGCCTGACTCGCAAGGGAGTGCTGCTACATCGACTGACAAATAGCCTGACCCGCAAGGGAGTGCTGCTACATCTACTATCTTTAAGCCTGACCCACAAGGGAGTGTTGCTACATCGACTGAGGGTTTGGTTGGGGCAGGCAGTCTATCAATTATTAAAAAAAAATAATTCCGGGCTTGCATTTTAATTTTTACTTTTTGTCAACAAAATATGGAAAAACTTTTGGACAAAATCTGAGGGTTGTGTATATATATATATATATATATATATATATATATATATATATATATATATATATATATATATATATATATATAACCAACTGTGAAAAATAACCTCAGCCTAGACAGAGAAAAATTGTAGATACTGAAAATAATTTGATAAAATATAGTAAAATGGTTTAAAGATAATAAATGCCAGTATTAAAGCCTACATATTATTTCTGTCAGTATTTTTAAGCCTTCAAATAAAAAAAAAAGTTACCAATTTTTTAAAGCATTCTAATATCACAAAAAAAAGTAACTGGTTTATGATTTTTGCTTTAAATGATTCTCAAACTATTATGTTAAATAAATCAAGGTATTAAATAAAAAATTCACAACTTTAGAATATAGATCATTTTGTAAGCACAAATTAAACTTTGCCTGAAAAACAACAAAGTTTTACTTTAGTTCCACAACTATTTGCTTCATAAAATCATTTAAATGATAACTTTGATGACACATACCATACATGAAACATTATTTTGAATCATTCCTTAGAGACAACTTAGTATAATCCACAAATAATTTGAAGTGTAGACAACTTTATTAGTAGTTCTCTGTTTACCAGCAAACATTAATTTTTACCAACATTTGAACAAAATATGATGCATCCACATAATAAATGTTGATTACTGAACTGCTGCGATAAACAAACAAAAGATTGTATATAAGTTTATACTTATACTAAACCTTTTGTTTGTTTATCACAACTTATATATTTTTTGTTTTAAGAGATACATTATAAGGAAACATCTTATTCAAATATCAAATTTAGATTTCATTAGCAATTTTTGATATATTAGTTTAAACAATTTTTAAAGTGGTTTAAAATTAAATTTAATTACAACATCGTACTTTAAAATACGCTAATGACACAATTTAACTCTTAACAATGTAAAATATATAAGCTGTGTTAAAGTTACATTTATCAGTGATAAATGTTTTTGTTACACAATAAAAACTCATAACAAGACCTGAACACTAGGGTGTTGACTTTTAACACTTTTTATGAAATTTTTTGAAACACTATAGCATTAGTGGATGAGTATTTATGTATATTATTTGAATATATCTATTATTTGATTTAATTTTTTTTAAAAGTCACCCAATACAGCAATCATACATTAATGTTAAGCTATTTGAAAAGATAATATGTTATATTGGGTTGGTATATTATATATCAAATAAATCACAAAACAAAATAAATACAAACTAAAATCATCTCTGAAAACATTAACAAATAATAATAAATCATAATATATTTATAATATTACCTTTTATGCAAATCATAGATAATTAAATTTCATTCTGAAAAAGTATATTTTCAAATATTTGTCTTTTTTAATATAATGGAATGATTTCAGTAACACTTGATTTTTTAGAATGTCATTTAAACAAGAAAAATTGAACAAAGAATTTAGAAAAGAATAGATTTCAAATGCTACTAGAAAATGTGTAGTCAGCATGGACAATTTAAACAGTTTAAAAATGCCATCTTAAGCTACAGTGATTAGAAGATTCAAATCAATTGTGTGTTTAGAAAAGTCAAAGCTAAATTGAATCAAAGTAATTTGCTTAGAACTGAGAGAATTGTGGCAAAAATTTTCATTTCCTACTTTATCAATGCAATCTGTTCATCGTAAAGTAAAAAATCTAATAACAGATTATGATAAATATTTAAGAAAACCAAAAAAATAAGTTAACACTTCTTTTACTCGATTGTTTGATATTACAATTTGAAAGTTGTGTGGCTAACAAGTGAAAACAAAATTTTTTACAATATGCAGATATAAACACAAGGAAGAGCAGGCTATTGTTCTAATAAGGTAGCTGACCTAACAAAAATTCATCCATCAAAGAAAATCAGAAACATCCAAAATGAAAACTAATCTACAGAAGATACTGATATTAATACTGATTCTGGTACTATGGTTATTTAGACTAGTGGGTATGAATGTTTTGACACACCAATACCCAATACTAACTCCAGAGAGATAAGGTATTGCACAACTTCATCAGTTTTGAAATTATCAACAACAGCAAAGTTACCATCAAGAAAAGTTGCAGTGGTGTGCAATTTTTTAGTTAAAGATATTGATTAGATATAGATAATTTTTTAGTTTAGATATTGGATTAGATATAGACACACCTACTCAATGCAACTAAGGCATAGAACAAACAAACTCGTAAAAAAAAGTCGATAATTTTAAACAAATCCAAATGGTTGTTAGTGGCAAACCGAACAACTTTTTATTTATTGGTATTTAATTTATGCAAACAAAGAATTCATAATTAATAGCAAAATATTATAAACAACCGAAGCATCTCTTATAACAGTTTTGCAGGAGATATATCAATATAATTATAAAGATATCTTAAAGTGTTTGTTTGACATAACTTATGAACCTAATTACAATTTAATACATTTGTGTTGGTATATTTTAAAAAAATATGCTACTTTTAAAAGCAGATAGATTGAATTTTGTAATATATATATTTCATTATGCGCTGTGCTAGCAACAAAAAGTATTTATCTTAATTTTATCGACTGTTCAAATTTATCTTATTTGTATCGACTTAGTGTTCAAAGATATACGAATGTAATTTGTTTATAAAGTTTACCGCCTCTGTTATTTTATTGCTTACGCATTCTGAAAAAATAAATTATTTTTCAAGATGGCCGAATAAGTCCCGAGTATTTCAAAAAATGATACTAATACCGAAAACAGTTTTTTGAATGGAGCTAAAAGTTATGATTATTTATGCAAAAACGACTTTAGTAGAAAAATCAACACTACCATAGTTTATCTGAATCTAACGTGACATTATTGGTAAACATACTCATTTTGGTGTGGTATTGAAAATAATAACTTTAATTTTCATAAAAAAATGGTTTTTCATAGATAACTTTCCCAAATAATGTCTGATTATAAGTGTCACGTTACATTAATTGAAAGCAAACACCAATACGTGCTTTTATGAAAAAATCAAATCCATAGACTTATCCATAGCCAAGCCCAAGGTACTTTGTGTTGAAAATTACATCTTTTCTAAATAAAACTATGCTTTACAATTTGTTATAGTCGCATTACTTTTACCAGATTATAATAGTGGTTAAAATAATCTTTCCATACATACTAAATATGTCATACTCTTTGATGAAAAAACTTACATATATTGTAATTGAAAATACTTGTATTTTTGTTCAGAAAAATGTGTACCATGCCTTAGTTGCATTGAGTAATCATTCATCAATATATAAAGCAACTATGAGAGAAGCAAAAAACTTAAAAATGACATATAAAAAAAATTTTAAAAATGAAAACTGGTGCCTCCATTTTGATGGAAAATATTTTAACTATAATGAACACCAAGTAGTGCTTCTGAAAAATGTTACAAAAGAAATAAAATTAGCTATTCTTGTCTTAAAAGATGTTAAAGCACAATTTTTGATTGGTTGAAATTATTGACTCTTTTGATTTATGGAATTGTATAAAAATGATTTTAACAGATACAACTGCTGTTAATACTGGTAAAAAAAAGGGTACAGTAACTAGTCTACAAAAAAAAATTTAGTGACCTTGAATTTGATAATCCACAGTATGTTTCATGTCAACATCATATTCTGGACAGAGTTTTAAAGTTGGTGATTGATTCTGTATGTTCTGAAAAATCTACCTCACCTGACTTATGCTATTCTTTTGTTAAATTCATTCTTGAAAATTACAAAAACCTTGTCAAAGCATTTGACAAGCAGCCATTCTTTAAACTGCAAAATTTTAGGATTAAAATTTTAAGATGATATGAAATTGTTTTGTAATCTTTGCATATCTTTTTTATAAAGAAAATGAATATTTTCCTAAAATTAATTTTCCTAATACATTACCATCTCTTCACTGTGCAAGATTGAATTCAAGAACAATTTATGCATTTTCAAATTATTTTCTTGTTAACTCATCTAGAGAACAACTACAAGTAGTTTGTAATTTTGTGGTAATTAACTGGTAACTAGTGGCAACTGGCGCAAAATATGGTTTGGGAAACATATTTTTAATGAAAATGATTTTAATGATCTTGAAGAAGATATCAAGAAAGTTGGTAATTGCAAGAAAGCTCTAACTTGTTTGAAAACGCATTGGACTAAAGAACCATCAATTATTGCAAACATCCTGCACAGTAATATATGTGCTGAAAGAGCAATAAAAGTTGCTTAAGACTTGCCTCATTGTATAAACTCTGAGAAACTTAATTTAAAATTTGTTTTGTCTAATATTAAGATGTAACAAAAAAGAAAATTAATTACAAACTGCAAATAAAAGTTCAATATTGTTTTAATGATTAGAAATATTTTTGTTTTCTATTGGTGGGTGATCTTTTTAAAAAATTAATGTAAATGAATATGATTTTATGTTGTTATACCTAATTGTTCATTAGAAAATAATATAGAACATATGTGGTGTAAAAGAGTCAACACCCTACTGAACACATGTTTATATATTTTTATCTCGATTAAATTTTGAAAACCTTTTTTATGCTTATTGGCGGCCCCTATAACCAATAGCCATAGGCAACTATCTAGTTTATCTGAGTAGATGAAATAGGCCTGTGTATATATATTCTGCTGTGTCCATGAGTAAACGAACGATTCAAAACCTGTGTTGTTCTTTTGATAATATTTATATAAAGAGGATTTGTATCATTTATTATTTTCTTACTAATACAACTCAATTTTTATACACATACAAATTTTAAATCTGGCTTAGCTTTAAATGTGGCTTGATAATTTTTACATTATTTTCATTAAAATACCTAAATTTTACCAAAAATTTAGGTATTTTAAATGTTTGAATAGTTGCTAAAATGGAATTGATTTACCTATTATTGTTTTCTCATCTGTTTCCATCTGTTGTTGATACATTTGTTTTCTAAGAGAAGTTAACTCTTTTTCTTGAGATGTAAGCTGAATTTGAACAGTTTCAGTCTGATGCTGTGCAACATCTGCTACTTCCTTTAATTGGCTGCATTCATTGGTTAGCTGCGCTAGTTGTTCTTCTAGCTTTAGAATGCGCTGCTTATCGATACGATTTACTTCAGATGGAACACAATCTTTGGAAAAGATAAATAAATAAATATTATAATCAATTTCAAATCTGAAAAGTTTTCTAGTTAAAAATATAAAAATGTTATGCTAGAATTTCATTAACTTTAAATTCATATTTATTCATGAAAATATGTTATTTAAAAAGATATTAAATAAGATATGCAATTTATATTATGAGCTGGTAATAATTTAAAAACTAATAATTTTCTGTGTATTTTTCCTAAAAATTTTTTAAGACAACATCAATTTTTAATACATGGACATATGTAATTATTATTTTGGTCAAAAAAACAAGAATTTATTATTAGATTTTTTTTTAACTTTTAACAGTCTACTATTTTTCTTATTATAAACACTAAAATTTAAAAATTTGCTTTTATATGATGTTCAATAAAACAATTGTTTTCATTTTTCGATGTAGCATACCATTTTAACAGTATAGTCATTTTTTTTATTAATTTCTCCTTACCAAAGCTCCAAAGGGGGGCCTCAACAGTTTAGAAAACAATTCTACTTTTAAAATTTTTATCTTAGAATAGTTGTATCACATTAACAAATATATTACCACATTGTCTTGTAAAGTCTTTAACTATTTATCAAATAATTTCAGTATTTTTTTCTTCAATTACATACTTCATATTAAGTTAAAAATAAAAGTGAAAGAGTTGTCATTTTTTGTTTATTTTTCAAGTAGAAATATTTTTAGAAATATGTATTAACGTATAAATTGAATAAATGAGAATAAGCTAAAGAAAGATTTTTATTTTATAAATGAAATAACATAAAAACATATTAACGGTGTTATATTAATTTTTATATACTTAAATATACCAGTTTTATCATAAATTATATAAGCAGTACACTTGATTCATACAACAATCAGTACAATGAGCAGTACACTTGATTCATACAATAATCAGTACAATGAGCAGTACACTTGATTTATACAATAATCAGTACAATGAACAGTAAACTTGATTCACATAATAATCAAAACTGTATTTCACAATGAATTCCACAACTAGTTTAGATTATACCAATTTAAAGCGTTGTAAGCATTTAGTAAGCAGTTATTCACTCAAAGTAATCATATAATTTAATTATTAAGTTTAAATCTTAATAATTAGCATTAATAGTAATAAAGTAGTCCGTGGTCACACTAGTTAAAAAGAAAATATAAATAAAACTGTTGTTTTTATGAAATTTTGCATTTAATATTAAACAAAATTTGAAAGGGAATCTATAAAACTCAAACAAAATTAAATGGAAATTATTTGTAAAAGTTTAAAAAAACTTGAAAACATTAAAAAATAAAAAAATAAGTAAACAAAACATTATAAAAACCTGTAAAAGTTAAAATAAAATACACATAAAATAAATGTATCATTAAGTGAATATATATCATCAATATCTTTTTTAACAATAAAATTAAAAAACAGCAAAAAATTAGGCATGCATTGATTGCGTAAAAAATACACTGTCAAATGAAAAAAATTTTTTTTTCATCTTCAACTACTACAGCAACTTTACTAAAAAAAAAGACACTTTAATTGAAAAAATGGTTAATATATTACATATAAGAAAAGAGATTTATACATAATAAGACTACTTTAAAATGAAGAACTATAACTACTTTAAAAAGTAATTCACAACCCACAAAAAATCATTCACAAGAAAATTTTTGTTGTGCAGAAATAATGTCTAAGATAATTTTAATGTTTTAATCATTAATACTTAACCAATAAGAGTTAACAAATTGTTATTATTTATCCAGAGAAGGAACTGTAATATTGCAATTGTTACAACATTAGCTTGAGATTACAAACTTGCACTGTTTTGGTTTATAATGGCAGGAAACATATATATCTTAGTTTTTAGAAAACTTATTATAAAAGATTATAAAAGAGGAGTCAAACATAAAAAAATTGCCAACATAAGGGCAGGAGACCATGCAAAATATGTTGTTTCACTGACAGAAAAAGTACTTGTCGTGCCAAAAAGAATCTTTTTGACAGCCCTAATGATATCATTCAAAAACTAAAATTTTTTATGTCTCAAAATACAATTTGCATTCAGTTACAACTTTCAGGATGATTGAGCTTCAGAGCAGAAAAAAAATCTTTCATTTCTCCAAAGAACCAAAAAGCTAGAATTGAATTTGTAAATGCTCATAAAAACTGGATTATTAATGATTGGAAAAGAGTATTGTGGAGTGATAAATCAAAGTTCAATTTGAATGATTCTTATGGCAATTTGAAGGTATGTAGATCTAAAGGTGAACATTTAGATCCTAAATACATAAGAAGAACAGTCAAGCATGGTGGTGAGAAAAGTGCAATGGTTTGGGGTTATTTTTCTGGTTTTAGTGGTGTTGAGCCTATCCATCAAATAAATGGCATTATGGATCAATTTGTTTATTGTAATAATCTCATAGATAAAATAGTTCTTCATGGTGATAATAACTTTTTATGGATATTTCAACAAGACAATGACCCAAAACACACCTGTAAACCCATTAAACAATGGTTTAAAATGAAACAAATTAAAATAATAAAGTGGCCAGCTTAATCACATGATCTCAATTTAATTCAAAATTTATGGTACCACGTTGAACTTTCGTTAAAAAACAAAGGACCTTTCAATAACCCTGATGAGCTATTTAAAGCTATTGAAGTTACCTGAAATGATATTATACCATAAAAAGTTATTAAACTCATTTAATGCCGACAAGATGATTTATGATCCTAAAAAGTAAAGCATATACCATTAACTATTGATATTTTAGAGTAGTTATAAAAAAGTGGTTTTGGTAAACTACATGTTTATATTAAAATACCAATAAAAGCAAAAAAAAAATACTTCTTAATTTTTAAGTAGTCTTATTGTGTATAAATCTTTTTTCTTATATGTAATGTTAAGCATTTTTTTTCATTTAAAGTGTATTTTTTTTAGAAAAGTTGCTGTATTCAGTAACTAAAGTTAAAAAAAAAATTTTTTAATTTGGTTGCTAATGTTTTGGAGGACAGTGTATATAAACTGTTAATGAGAAAACAGTATGATTTTTTTCTTTCATAATAACATAAGCATACTTGCAAGTTGGTGACTTAGTTCTTGTTCAATACGCTGAGACTGTAAATTCAATTTAGAAATCTAAAAAATGTATGAAAAAATCAGATAAGTTTACTATATTTAAACAACAAACTGTTTTATAATAAACAACAAAGTTACATCAGCAAACTTTTTTTCCAAATCTAAATTTCTGGTTTCCAGTTCATTTACAAGACATTTAAGTTGCTCATATTTCTGTATTGCATGGTCAGCCTTTTCTCGCTCATTCAGCTCCTAACATAAAACTATTCTTTTAAAAATTTATCAAAAGAAACTCTGTTATACCTTAAAAATAATTTAAAATGCTTAAATGATCAATTTAACATAATGATTTAATAAGCAAAATACAATATACTTTAAGTTAACATGCAGGTTTGAAAACATACAAAATGTAATTATAATTTTTTGTTCATTTATGTAACTCAATACAGTAAAGAAAGTCTTTGTGTAAAAGTGCATGTTATAAATTGAAACATAAATGGTTTATAGACTACATTAAAGAATTTAAACTAGTATATGAAATTTAAATAAACAAAAAAATAAAAAAAAAGTATTGCCGTACCTTAACTATTAGAATAGAAAATATTCACATTCAATGAAAATCTTAGATTACAAAATAGCATTAAAGTGTTAAACACTGAAACAATACCAAAATTGTCAATTTTAGAATAATATAAACAAAATGGCAGAAATATTAAAGCGGAAATTTAAAAAAATTTTAAACTTATGATTTAGTAATGGGCATCTTTTTAAAACAAATCAGGGTGGCCAGTAAAGCCACCTTAAACTGTCTTGAGATAAAAGTTCAGCCTTATCAGCTTTTTACCTATCATCTTAATGAAATTTGCACCAATCACCTTTCAGTCAAAAGCTTAGCCCTATCTATTAGTCAGGACAATTCTTAATTTTAATCCAGTAGTTATGTTTTTGATCTGTTTTTTTTTCCAAGACTATAAGAAGACTCCAACAGAGTTAAAAAGCACCACAAAGGAGCATATAATTAAAAGTCAACATCATTTTTCTTACCAATGTCGCTTACATGGCTAAAGCAGACATTAAACCAGTGATTTTGAAGCCAGCACTCTAACAAATATACCGCGGCTACTTGCTAATGTACCATTCCAGTATTTTATATTTAAACTAATTAACACTCCAAATTATTTATTCAAAAAGTTTATAAAAGAAATATAAAATAAAGCCATAAAAAAAACAACAACCTTCATTTCAAGTGTTGCCAGTTTTCTTGCCAAAGAGGAGATTTCTTCAGACCTGTAGGTTTGCCCATCAACAGATTTTCCCACTTAGAAATAAAAAACTAGTTTCATGAATTTTCAAAAACCATTTTAAACTCTTAATTATTAAAAATAAAAAACCATTCAATTATTTCTAGAAAGAAATCTCTTGGTAACTTATTTTCTTGCAAAATATATTAAAAGATAGTATGTGTGTGTGTCTCTATATACATTTATATACATACACACTACTATCAAAGGTTTTTAAATCACCATTTAATAAAAGTAAAACTGATTATTAAAACTATCTTTTTAATAGTAAATACTTTTGAACAATACAAGATTTTTTGCAACAGAAACATAATAGAAAGTATAAACATTAAAAATTAAATTTTTATTTTGAATAACTTTATATTTTTTAAAGTAACCTCTTTAGATATTTAAAAATGCTGCACAAACATTCAGCATTCTTTCCACCAATTTCTTTAATTTAATTGGTGAAATTTTACACCAACACTGTTGCCAGTATTCTTAGAGTTGTTCTTGATTTATTGGTTACTTTTGTTAGAGATTTTCGGCTAGTTCATCCCATTAAAACTAATTCAGATTACAATGTGGTGACTGAGGAAGCAAATCCATGCATTTGATTACTTTGATATATCATTTGATAAATTACTTTGATATATTAGTTGATATATTACTTTGATATACCATACTTTGATTAACATACATGGATTTAATTGTGTAAAAATATAATTTTTACACATTTTTGTATTATTTTGTGTATGTGTATCCGACAATAATGAATTGCTTATAACTCTTTGTCCAGACAGACAAGCATCTTGCTGTAGAATGCTGTGATAATGGGTCTTATTGGGGTCTTACTGTTATTATAAGTCTTAACTAATTTTCTCAATTCTTGACAAAATCTCCTACTTTGGAGCAGCAAAGCAACTTCAAACTATATATATATATATATATATATATATATATATATATATATATATATATATATATATATATATATATATATATATATATATATATATATATATATATATATATATATATATATATATATATATATATATATATATATATATATATATATATATATATATATATACAGTGGCAAGCAAAATAATAGGTGCGAACCAAAAAATTAACAAATACGAGAATATCTTTGAAACAAATAAAATAAAAATTTGAATTTTTATTAGAACTTTTATTTTATTACATAAATAAACAGAAATTAATAAAAAATAAGTTATTAAATATATATAATATATTTTAATTTAAAAAAAATAAATTCCACACCGAGCAAAATAATAGGTGTAAAATAAAAAATGAAGATGGAAGTCAATAGGGTTGCAAATTATTAATATTTTGTTGCATACCCTTTATTTTTTAATACTTCTGTGGATCTTGACGGCATTGAATCCACTAGTTTTCTGCAAACTTCTACAGGAATGCTGTACCAAGCCTCCTGGAGTATCATCCACAGTTTATTTTTATTTTTTGGATTTTGTCCAGAAATTTTAAGTTTTAACTGCCTCCATAAATTTTCAATAGGATTTAGATCCGGTGACTGAGGTGGCCATTCTAAAACTTTTACATTATTGGTCGTAAACCACTCTTTCGCAGCTTTGGATGTATGTTTTGGGTCGCAGTCCTGTTGGAAATGCCAAATTATTGGCTTATTTTCTTCGGCAAATGGCAACATGACATTATTTAGTATGTCTACGTATGTATATTGGGTCATAATATCTTTGATCCAAAAAAGTGGCCTCACACCGTACCAGGAAAAGCAACCCCACACCATTATATTTCCTCCGCCGTGTTTCACTGTTTTCGCAGTGAAGCGAGGTGAAAGTTCTTGCTTTGATGGTCTTCTTACATACTGTTTTCCATCAGAATTAAATAAATTAATCTTAGTTTCATCACTCCACAAAATAATATGCCATTTTTTAGTCATATCTGGTCCCCGCGAAGCAATATGATTTTTTGCAAAAATTTTTCTTTTCATAATGTTCTTTATACCAAGTAATGGTACTTTCCTCTGAGTTCGAGCTGGCAACTTACTTTCTAAAAGCCTTCTTCTAACTGTTCAAACACTAATATTTTCATTAATTTCATTAAAAATTTTTGTTGGCTTGAATGGATTTTTTTTTGAAATGTGATCATCCGTACGCTGACACCTTTTGCGTGGTCTTCCTCTATTCTCACGTGATTTTTCTGGTTTTAAGGCATTTGTTTTGAGAACATCCCATCGTAACTGAAATTTCCTTGTAAGTTTTTCCTTGTTTTCTTAAATTTCTAATAAGTTTTCTTTCTATCGCTGTGCAATGTTTTCCTCATCCCATGTTATATCTAATTCTAATTCAATACAAATATGATATGTTATTATTTTATATAAGTTGCATGAATATTGACCTTACCTTTATATCAACAACAAATAAAAATAATAAAATGTTTTTAATCCTACAGCAAACAGGTTAAAATAAACACACACCTATTATTTTGCTCCACCGAATTTGTAGGTTAAATATATAAATAGGGTATTCCCCTCATAAATTTGTAAGAAATTGGAAATATACTGCTCTCTGTTATAATAAAATAAGCATAGTTTGTGTAGCAATCAGTTCCTATATGTCACTTTATAAAATATACTGTAATGTCAATTTAAGTGAAATTTATTATTCACACCTATTATTTTGCTTGCCACTGTATATATATATACATATATATATATATATATATATATATATATATATATATATATATATATATATATATATATATATATATATATATATATATATATATATATATATATATATATATATATATATATATATATATATATATATATATATAAACACACAGTCACTAAACAAACAGCAAAAAAAAAAAATTCTTTTATTATTTGATACTTATATATAAATTCAAATTAATTGTATTATTATTATTATACTATGATTTTTATAAAACATCTGAAAATAAATTTTGGAAACATATCTTCAGGTTTTAATTATTAAAACCTTGTGGTAATTTAAATATGTAAACATAACTCAAAATACTTTTAAAAATTGATTAAAAATCTTACTTTTGCTAAGAAAATCATTGAGTGTTTGCTGTAAAACATAATTTCGTTCCTTTTCTAACAACAAGTTTTCTTTAATTGTAAGATTTGTATGATTCAGAGCTTTAAGATCAGCCTAAAAGTGACAAAAAAAAAACTATTCATTTTTCATTTTTACTTTATTGAGTTTTTTCAAATAATACTGAATTTAAAATTTTTTTGAATAAAATATATTTTTTGAGGTGCCACAAGACCCTTAAACATCAAAGAGGTTCCATAATATAAATTATTTTAGGTTTTAGTAAATATAAAATGAGATTTTTAAATTAAAAACGAAAAAAAAGAATTCAACATGATTTTCTTTGATTATATATTTTTTTCTCTGTTTTTTATAAAATAATGATTATTTTTGAAATTTTTATATAATTTCACTTAATTTAGTAATATATCTCCGCGATTTCTTCTTATTTCCAGCATTGTTAGATCAAGTCTATTCATTCATCTTTATACAAGTGATTTTTTATACAGAGTTAAATTTTGTAGCTCTTCATTGAACTTGTTCAATTTTAAATATATCTTTCTAGATGTGGTCTCCATGCAAGCATAGCAAATTCTAAATGCGGGCAGATATAAAGGGTTTGTAGTCTTTTCCATATCTGCTTGTTGTTTGATTGAAATGTATGCTTCAAAAGTCCAAGTATTATTTGCTTTGGCTACTTTGTGATTTACATGTGCATGAGGTTTTAGGTCTTTGGATATAATAACTCCTAAATCTCTTATTATTTCAATTTTTTTTTAATTTTGAAAATACGCCCAATGGCATTTGTGATTGAGTATTCATGATGTGAGTTATTTTTACCTATATGCATAACCATGCACTTATTGATATTTAGTTCCATAAGCCACATGTTGCACCAACTTGAAATTTTGTTAATACTATCTTTAAGTTCTAGCAAATCTTTTAAATGTGTGTTACATTTTGTAGGCATCATTAGTTTAATATCATCAGTATAAATAAAACATTTAGTTTCGAGTTTTCTGGGTAAGTCATTTATGTATAATACAAATAGAGTTGGTCTGAGAACAGATCCCTGAGGTACACCACTTGTTACATTCACCCAATCCGATATATCATGACCCATAACTACCCTTTGCCTCCTATTCATTAGAAAAGCCTCAGTCCAATTCAGCAATTTTCTATTTAAGCCATAGATTGATAACTTAAGCAATAACCGTCGGTGTGGCACTTAATCAAAAGCTTTAGAAAAGTCTAAATATATCATATCAACACTACTTTTGCAAGCTAAACATTTTGTCATCAAATCTGTGCATTTGAGGATAATAAGATGTTCCATGATTTCACATGGAACCAATGTGATTGAGACCGGTTTGTAATTGGATGGTTCTAGTCTAGTCCCTTTTTAAAAATCAGGCTAACATTCGCTTTAGTGAATTCTATCCCAAGCATTTGGGATAGAACCACTATTATAGGATAGCTGAAAAATTAGTGACAATGGTAAAGAATATAATTCTGCGCACATTTTAAGACTTAAGGGCTGATTTCATCTCCACCAATCGACTGGAAAGGATTAAGTTTTGACAAGTAGGATTGCATTTCATTAATCGTGAAAGTTATATTGTCTGTTGGTTTAATAACCAATTGAGATTCAAAGAAGGGCATGCACTCAGATTCATCTTTTTGTATGAAAACTGATTGAAATTGTTTGTTCAGTGTGTTAGCGTTATCTTTACCTATTATTAAAATACTACCATTTTGATTTCATAATGCATTAATTTTGTAAAAATATTTAATTGCTTAACTTTCACTTATATATGAATTCATACATTTAGGATTATTTTTATCATTTGCTAAATCCATTTCATATTTTTAAACACATTTTTTTTTTTTTTTTTAACTGAGATACTGTACTTAATTTATTTGATTAATGATTTAGACGCCCATTTTAAAGCCTTATTGCGATGATTTTTTTGAACTGATTTTTTTTCTTAATAACTTGTTTTACTTCATAATCTTCGATGTTTTGACATTTTTTGTTCACACATTTTTTGTGTTTGATGCACCATTCTTCATATTTAGCTACAAACAAACTATAACTCTCTTTAACATTTTTATTTTCAAACAAGATTAGCCAATTTGTTTCACCTATATCTTTATTCATATTTATACAGTTTCCATTTTTAAAATCAAGATTTTTACTTGCAAATTGTTTATCATGGTTAGTACTTATCACATAGTTATATTGAAGTATTAGGTGACCTCGATATGCATTTCCTAATAAAGGAAGACTGTTTATGTATTCAATTCTGTGCTTGTTTTTTACTAAAACTAAATCAAGTAAGCTATATGATGCCATGCTGGAGTTCTGATACATTGGTGTAATTACCATTTGTACCAGAAATTCATTTATTGTATCTCAAAAATCATTCTCTATGCTATTTATCTTTGATATGTATTTCTGAAAACCAATTCAGATTTGGATAACTAAAATTTCCTGTTATAAGTAAGGCATCAAGAGGTTGTTTGGCAGCCTAAATAAACCCAATATGGATAAATACATCCAACCAACACAAATATAGATCCATTTTACATTGACACTGTATTTATTCTATATAGTATAATTAGTATCACATAATTGTTGTCAATTTTGTATGCAGAAATATAATATCAGACATATATAGGTACTCTGCCTCCATGACTACCTATATTGCGTTTAAACAAGTTATACTTTAATAAATTGGAGCAAAAAGTTGAATGAAACCACGTTTCCATTTTACATATTAGATGTGATTGGTATTGTTCAATCAAAACTGAAATTTCATCTATTTTTGCTTGATGATGTTGCATTTTGCATGTTAAATAACAATGTTGCATTAGTGTACATACAGTTTATTGTTATTTGAGTCAATATTGATGCTGTTTGCTTTAAAATGTTTTCTTGTGGGAGTTTCTGAGAAAAGTATGGTTGCTTTATTTTTAGTATTGATTTTTCTTATTTTAGATTTGATCCTGGGATTGTTGTTGGTATGGTTGATGTTGTTGTTAATGGTATTGCAAGTAGTTTTGTTTTGGTATGGTTGGTATTGTTGTTGATAAAACTGTGGTTGTCTTTATTGAATTTTTTGATAATATTGTTGTTTGCCTTTATGCTGATCAAGTTGTTCTTGCTTTCCAACCCAATCGGAATAACCTGTACATTGTTGATAATGTCTGTTTTTACTAAAGCTTGATGTATATGAGAAAATCGTATTTGGTAGTTGTTTGTGAAATGCCTTAATTGTTGTTGAATGCTTTGCATATTTTGTAATTTTACATGCTGCAATTGCAACATTTCCAGTTTATTTCCAGCTAATAAATTTCCAATTACCAGCTAATAAATGGGTGTTTGTTTGAAGCTTCGTTTTGGGTCCTATGCAACAGACCCTATCATATAGGAATTGTTTAACATATTATTAATATTTAGAGCTTAATTAAACTTGTTCTTTTGCTTAAGGAGACAATTAAACTCAAATTGTTTAGCTGGTGTTCAGTCTAGATTTAAGTAGCATATATATAATATATAGCATAAACACGCCTTTGAGGTTAGTGTTTATATTTGAGCTCCAACATGACATACTTTTGAAAAACATTTTTTTGATAATATTAGGGACCTGTTTTATGTTTAAGGGCCTTTTTTAAATACAAAAAAAAAAACTTTTGTATTTAAAAATTGTTCAAATCCAATATTATTTTATTATATAGAACACATTTAGGAGATGTCAGCAGACATTTTCAAATAAAGTTATTTTTAGGACCACCCTAATGTATATATCTATCTATCTATCTATCTATATATATATATATAAGAACATAGAAGAACATAGCAATTATAAAGTAGTAGAAAATCACTTAAAAAATTTTTTTTCATTTAACACTGTGTTTCATCAATAAAGACTCATCAGATTTCTGATGAGTCTTTATTGATGAAACATAGTGTTTAGTGAAAAAATTTTTGTTAAGTGATTTTCTACTACTTTATATATATATATATATATATATATATATATATATATATATATATATATATATATATATATATATATATATATATATATATATATATATATATATAAAGATTAATAATTGTGTGTCCATATACATTGTTATAATTATTTTTATCAAAAAAACGTTCGCTTGTAAACCATATTTTAATCAATAAATCATATTATCAATATTAGGGTTAATGATTACAGAAATTATTATCAATAAATAAATCTTATTAAATTTATTATCAATAAATAATCTTAATAAACTATTATCAATAAATAATTATATCAATAAATAAATATTATCAATAAATAACTATTATCAATAAATAAATCTTAATAAATTTATTATCAATTAATAAATCATATTTTCAATCTTAGGGTTAATGAGTTAATGATTACAGAAATTATTAGAAAAACACTTTGGAGGTGTGATTATACACAAACAATAGATAAATTAAGTAAACTATTAAAAAATTTTAGTTTTGTCTGATAGAAGTGTAAAATTTTTTACAAATTTGATAAAAAAACACCTTTAATATAGTTTCAAATAGGATTTTTTGCCTTATAACATATATCTTTTATGTTACTAAAAAAAAAATATTAATATAAATATGATTCTATTGTAGAACACCAACTAAGTAACAGGTAAAATTTAATTCTACTTTTTAATATCATTTCTAATATTTAATATAATCATTAATTCTAATAATTATTTCTATTTAATTCTATTATATTTTTTAATATTATTTCAAAGTTAAAATGTTTCTTTAAATACTTGACAAATGTTTGCTGTTCAACAATGCAATACAAAAAATGAGATTTCTTTCTGTTATATCTTTTTCAGAGATCTTTAAATATTGAATAAATCATTCAATTTTGGTGAGGCAAATCAAAATCATACCAATAAAATGGGTATGTGCTTGAGTACAACTGAATTTCACACAAAAAGTTGGCAATTTTAAGATCACAAGAAACTTTGAATCTAACACTACTTGTGCTAAATCTAGCAAGCTTTAATGCTTTTGAAGGATTCTGCAAAATGCTTTTGAAGGTTCTGCAAAAATAATAACTAATTTAGTGTCTTAAGCTGTCAAAACTTTTGTAAAGAGTTTATGACAGCTTAAACTTAATTTAAATGATTCATCAGTTTCATATAATGTGTTAATAATACTCATTTTCAAAAATGATCCACCCCCATCAATTCCAGGTTTGATGAGATAATTTGTCAAGTGTTCCCTTTAAAGCAAAACACAATTGCTTATTTTTTACAATTACAATGAACAATGTCTATAATCTCTGCTTCTGTGTTATGCTTTTTAAAAAAATAACTTTTGAAATTGTCAACATCAGATAATGATGTTTTAGTAGTTTACAATAATAGTTTATTTATATAGCGGACATATGAATGAAAGAATTTGAAGCAAAGATTGAACATAAACATAATAGATAACACAGGTACAGGGATTATAAGAAAAATAATGTCAATAGAGGCCGATGGAGATGCCCAATAATATAACGACGAGAACTACAAATACTTAGACTTAGAAGATTAAGAACCTTCAATTAAAAATACTGATGTAAATTATTCAAATAAAATAACATCGATACGTGCATCAGGTAATTTTTATCATAAAATGTATACTGCAACATGCGTGTTGTTTATTAATTTATGGAAAAAACTGTTTAAGTATTTTTTCTTTTTTTGTTAATATTATTGTAGGTCTTCTAAATCTGACATTGATGGTAGGTAATAAAAGTTGCAATTCTTGTTGAGAATGAATCTCAGCAAAAAACACCAAGCAATGATAAAAAAAAGAAAATAGACAATGCACTACTCATGCCTTGATCTGATTCAATTTTTGTCAAAAACGGAAATTACTTATAAACATTATAGGACATGTTAATAAACATGTCCTAATTGCAGCTAAAACTCCTCTCAGTGTAAGGGCCAGTTTAAGCTATTGAGATCAAACAATGTATATAGCCAGCATCATAAATTATCTAGGAGTTGATATAAAAAAAATTGAGATAACAAGTCAGATTGAAATGTTATGAGGATATTCAAAATAAAAAAATTAAAAATTAAATTAGACAGAATTATATCGAGGATATAAGAGGAAAATATCTTGTTCTTGGCTTTATTGGCAAACTAGTTACACATTTGTAGAAGGAAACCCAACAAACAATTAAAAGAGATTTAGCTGTTTCTGTGACTGTTACTTGTCCTGAATTTCAACACAAGGACAATCTTTTCTTAGGAATTGTTCCGAATGACACAGATAAAGCACCTGATCAGGCCTAATTAATTCAAAATTTATTAGAATATTTTGAAGTTTCAGACAAAGTATTTGCTGTGCATTGATGCAATGGAAAAATTATGTCCCGTTTTTATCCACTTGCGTTGCCTTTTCTAGTTTTAAAAGTTTGAGAATCTTTTCATAACCCTGAAGAAGATTACAGGCATCTTGCAGAATACTTAGCTTTATACCTTAATATTCAGTCTGACAAGCTAAAAAACTTTAGGATAGGTCATGAAGGTCATGAAGGTAGGTTCTTGGCAGAGGCTTTGTATCACATGGCTTTGGAAGTGACACTGATAGTTATAAACTATTCAAATTAAGACCAGAAGATTCTACTCTCTAGAGTTTGTTTTAATGATTGTTATACTTTATGCTCCAGGGTTTTTTGGAAAAATAAAAATAAAAACATTTTCAGAAAAAGAAGAAAAAAAAGAATAATGAAAGAAAAGACTGCTGTTAAAAATGTTTGAAAAGTGTAAAAATATTACCCCTAATGTCACCCTGATGTGTGTGTACATATATATATATATATATATATATATATATATATATATATATATATATATATATATATATATATATATATATGTATATATATATATATATATATATATATATATATATATATATATATATATATATATATATATATATATATATATATATATATATATATATATATATATATATATATATATATATATATATATATATATATACACACACACACATATGTATAAACATTAGGGTGACATTTTTTTTACACTTTTTTAATTTTTTTCAAAAAAATAGCAAATACACTGTGTAAATACCTGTTCTCCATCTATGTATTAGCTTTTATTGAAAATTTTAGCTTACTAGGATCATTGGAAGAGATAAATTAGTTTATAGCAGTTTATCAATAGTTTGAATCAGTTTTTGGCATTATATACTAACAAATGTATGTATAAAAGCATATGTTAATTTGTATAACTACTGTTTTATATTATTATTATTATTATTATTATTATTATTATTATTAACTTAATTATTAGCAACTTTTTGTTAATTATCTATTTGAGATAATAAACAAAAAAGTTTAACAAATGACACATGTTTGCATTTCAAATAACAAAATTTATTTCCAATTAACAAGATCTTTCTGATAAACATTCTTTGAAATCTGTTTTTGATTTTCTTTAACAACCAGTAAAAGGTTTTGTCTCTGACCCTAAGAGTGTGAAGCGTTTACAAATTTCTTGTAAGAGGTAATGGAGTCTAAATCTTCTTTATTCTGGTATGCCTCCAACCAAACCTTTGTTTCCTATACTCCAAAATGACAAAAAAAAAACCAGCTTTCACAGGTAACAACTTTGCAAAGTTTTTTATTTTTATCTACTAAAACAGGAAGTGGTACCATAATTAATTTCACTAATGTTAGGCCTTGTGCCTTCAAAATGTCAGTTTTTTTAAAAATTTCAAGGTCTGAATTAGCAAGAACCATGACTACCTTTTTAGGTAAAAGATACCAGGAGAGAGATAGTGATTGCTCACTCCTTTAGCAAGAGGTAGTGACTACCTCTTTAGGTAAAAGATACCATGAGTGAGATAATAAAGTGATAAAAAAATATAATGATAATCACAAGATTTCAGTTTAAAAGATAAAAGTTTCTTCATGCCCAAGCTTTTGGAAAGACTGTGCTCAAATTTATTTTGAAATAATAGGATTTAGTTTCTTTATAACAAGTTTTTGGTGATGGCTACTTTTGACTATTTTTATTACTTGCATCAAATCAAACAGTCAAAACAATTTGTTTCATACAATTGTAATTTTTAAAAAAACAATTTTTATTTATTTCATTGTGAGATAACTGTTTTTAGAATAAAAAATTCGTCACTTCAGAGTTTATAGCCTTTTGAAGGTCAAGTATGTATAGAAGTTGTAGAGCTTCAGCTGTATTTAAGATATCTAGTCAATCATCAAATAAAATAAATTGTTTTTCAATGCATTAATCTTTTATTTATACCAGATTTTGTCATCAATTTAGGTCAGCAAAAAGTGACAACTTATTTAAATCAAAGATTTGAACAAGTTGTCACTTTTTGAAACACTTACAAAATGCAGGCACACAGTTCATTGTTTAAATACTTAATTGTATTTAATTTTATATTGTATTAATTATTCAATTCATTTTGTATTAATAGGAAAAAAGTATTGCATTAAAAATTAGATTCAAAAACTGGCTAAAAATGAATATAAACTATTTGTTAATGTTTACATTACTTATATACCAAAACTTTTTGATTAGAATTAAAGTTTATAAAGAAATAAATTTATTAGAAAACAAAAAAATTTTAATCGTTTTATTTTTTTTTTGTAGTTGCTTTTGTTAACTTGAATTTGCGAGTTTTAATGAAAGTTACTAAAAATAATGCATTTTTTCAAAATTGACAAGGCTCGCTATTTTTTACTTTGGTTGGCTGAAATTTTACAAGAGCTCATATTTTTTACTTGTTTTGCTTACTAGCGGGTTACTAAAATTGAATTTCAAAAAAGTATGAAAATCACTCCACCCTAATGAATATCTTTAATTTCATTTACGCGTTTGGATGTTGAAAAACAATATGTATATACATATTTTTTTTTTCTGCTACTATTCTACTTTCGTTATGTAAAATATGTTGCTATTTTATTTTACTTATGAATACGATTATTTTAGTAATACTTTTTGAATCGGCTTAACAAAAAATTCAGAAGTAATTTTTTCTTCTATTTTTTACCGGCTTTGTTTGATGCTTTTCACGACGGTTTTAAACGCGAAAGTATTCCTTAAGGAAAACTTTTAACAAATTCTGATATTTTTTTTTTTTTTTTTTTTTTGTGTGTGTGTAAAGGAGGAGGGGGAGGGGGGTTAGTACTTTAATCTAAAAAGAATAAATTTAAATCATTTTAATCATAAAAATTCTTAAACTATTTAATTAAATTCCTACTTTTATTTCCGAAAATCGTTTTAAGTTTTCTAAAAAGTAATCCGCAAGTGAGTTTTTTTTAAAAATAACAATGCATTATTAGTTCATTTTTAAAAGTCTTTAGAAGGAATTATTATTTAAAATACAACGCAGGCATATTCGGAAACTCTTTTCAGGCACAGATAAGGCGCAAGCTAAGATAAAAAAAATCTGTTTAAATTAGCAAAAAAATGCGCAATCTGATTCGTTAGTTTTAAAATACAGGCACGCGCGCTTTTGCTAAAAAGCTTAAAAAATTTTTGCTAAAAAAATTAAAATCTCAAAATCAAATTCAAATGTTATAAAACATATTAAAGTGAAATGAAATTGAATATGAAATAATCATATAGATAAATAATATAACATAAAAATTAGAATATTACTATCGACTTTTTTCAAAGTATCAAAATACTTCTTTTTTCAAAACTTAAAATAATTGTGATATTCATAATACAAAAAGTAAAGATTCAAACTTCTAAAAAGGTGGAATAGTTTCCATAGACGTAAAAAGCACAACAGTTGTTTAAAAAACTATTAAATTGATGGTGAAACTAGATTATGCTGTGTTTTCCTATTATAGATATACGTTTTAATATTTGAACGAGTAATATCAGAAGAATATTTATAATTAGGTATAGTTTATTTCCACAAGTCCGATCATTTCTCGCTTAGCTAGCAAAGTAAAATTATTAGCAATTTTACCCTAATTACCTGCCGCTTGTATATCAATGTAATTACCCAAAATCGTACGGATGCATACAGGAAGATGTATTAATAATCAATATCATGAAGCGATTAAAAATTTAAAAGATATTGAAATTAAATTTTCCTTTTTGCGATTTGTTTTTTTTTTAGTAAAAAAATAACCTTACTTTTTTTTTCTAAACTATGTTAATCTGGTACTCAAATAAAATAAGAATAAAACAACTTTTTTTTTAAATGTCTACTCTCACCCTCTAAATGTGTTCTATATAACAAAATAATAGTAGAATTAAGGTGGTAGGCCTATGAAAAACTTTTTTCAAGCATCAAAGTTATATTTACAATAAAACTAAGCAGTTGTTAACAATATTTACGAAACTAAACATAAAATCAAAACAATATATAAAAAAGTGCCTCGCTTGCCTCGAAATTTTATTAAAAAGTGTGAAAAAAACGTAAACTTCAAAACACAATTTCTCAAAAATGACAATAAATCAAAACTCCAAATTTGGTATGGTAGTTCTACATGTACAAAATTCATTTGTCATAGGATTTTTAAATTTGTCTCCTTAGTTCAGATTATATTAACTTTTAAACTTGAATATATATTTTAATGAAAAAACTCTGGCAGGTGAACCCACATTGTAGCACCTCCAAAAAAGAAAATTTAAAAATCTTTTGACAAATGAATTCTACATGTATGAAGAACATATCCTGAAAATTTAAGCCTAATTGCTTAATTTAAACTGGAGATATTATGTTTTAAAGTTTAAAAAAAAAATAAAAATCTCAAAATGAGAAAAATCAAGTCAAAAATTAAAAATCAAAATTTATGTCAATAAGCACTCCTTAAAAGCTAACAGAGCTATATGAATCTGTTTTTTCAGTATCAAAGTATTCCTTATGAAGACATCTACATTTTTTCTATGCTTTTTGCATATTGAAGTTGATTTACAACGCTTGTTTACAATGCGCTTTTGGTCCTTTACAACCAGTTTTGGAATGGTCACTGATCCTTACATTTTAAAGTAACTTAAAACAGATTTTAACCCATCTCCACCATCTTTAAAATAAACTATTGCAGAGTTTATGCAAAATTCAAATATTCTTCTACTTACAAAAATGTTTTTAGGACAACGAGTCCATAAAATTGAATAAAATGCTTCGTTTGAATTTTGGGTTTGACCATGCAAACATTTTCTTTTTATACTACAACCAATATAAACAATTTAATATGACAATTATTATAAAAAAATTCGACTTAAAAGCATAACCAAAAACACAGCAGATATATATTATATTGGAAAAAGAAGCTTCACAAGATTTGTTATTTTGGCCATCTAATTTGAGTTTAAAAAGGTCTCAACTTTTCGTTGCTATGGCGTTGCTAAGGCAAATGAACACACTTGCTAATAAAATATGTTATTTTAAACCCTTTTAGTTTGATCAAACCTAAACAAGTCATATATCAGCAGATA
>NC_088931.1:54107500-54182500 GCF_038396675.1 Hydra vulgaris
GTACATCAAAACATGTTTGTTGAAAAACAAATTGTTGTTTGTATACTTTTTTTTAACTTTTAGAACTATTATCGTAATTTTTATAAGAAAATCAATAATTTCTTTTTAACTTTCTATTTTCCAAAAACCACGTTAGTCACGAAACGTTTTGCGCTAATAAAGATTTGAAAATTAAATGTTTAAATGAAAATTTGATTTATCAGAGCTTCTGATGCTACACCTCTTTTAGACTTCCGGCGTCTTAACGAGAATAACGACGCCCAAAACTGCAGACTTTATTTTGTAGGATCTTTTACATATACAGAAACGCCTTAAAACTATAAATAACCTCTAAAGAAATGTTAGTTACTGAGACTGAATTGGTTAAGATTTATAAATGTTGTGTAGAATTCACTCGAGAGACAGTGATAAATACGATGTTTACAGATAAACTAAGATAAGAAAAAAAAAAGCGTAGAAAGTAGCTGACAGTTATTACAAATAATAACACTTCTGATACTTAAAAAGGTATCAAGCACACATAAACTGAACTGATTTATATACGCATGGTTCACTCAAACTTGTCCAATTATTCCAGGGATCTGTACCCCTGTTTGTAACCAAAATGTTGGAGCTAGTTGGCAAAATATTTGCAGGGCAATACATTTCAACTTAACTTGATTCCAATTGGAAGTAAATTTCAAAAGTTTTCCATTTTTAATTCTAAAAAACTGTATTGTATTATAAAAGAGTAGATGCACATATACGAAACTATTCATATATACGTGAGTGTGTGTGTGTGTGTGTGTATATATATATATATATAAATTCTTAAAGTGTTTCAAAAAATGCTGTTGATGCTGTTTTATTACACAAAAGGCAGCTAAAGACTTTAAGATACCTTAAAGAAGCATGTCCCGATACTGAAAAAGGTAACAGTAAGGCCAGCAAATATTAGGTTACATGAAATCAAAAAAGGTATCTCATATATACATATATATACATACATATGATATACCCGGGTGCATAGATATGTTACCTATTTTCATAATAATATTTCTCATTTGGATTTTCACTGGATTACAAGAAGATTGTTGGTGTCAATACGTCACAAAAGTTTTTGACATGTACTATAGACTTTCTTGAGGAAGAAATTAGCTTTTTAGCATGGAAAGTGAATAACATAAGAATACTGCAAAAAACTGTCAATAAGTAAACCTAAAGTAACAAGTCAAGAAGGTGTTTCCAGTTTTAATCTAACAAACGTTAGAAAGTTTTACATTAATTTATTAACTATTCTTAATTGTTTAAAGCTTAAACGTGGATACTTGAACTATAGATGAAACTGTTATTAACACTGTTCAAACTGCAGATCATATTGTAGCTCGAAAACAAAAATTAATTGTGTTATTTCTGCAGAGAGAGGCAATTTAGAAACTATGGCAGTTGTTGTTTCTGCCAGTGGAAATTTAATTTTGCTATTTTTTATGATTTCATTTGTGAAGTTTGAATGGTTCTTTTTAAAATGATATTTGTTTCTTTTTAAATGATACTCTCGAAGGATGTGCAGGCACTGCAAACTCACCTGATTAGAAGTATAATTTTTGCAGCTTCTCCATCACTTTCTAAAATATGCCAGAAATACAATAGAAAGTTTGTTACTATTAGACAATTGTGACTCCCACTTTTCAATTGAAGTTTTAGACTAATTTAAAGAAAATAAGGTATCAGTTTGCTCCTTTCCAACCCTTAGATTGGAGTCTATTTAGACCTTTTAAAAATTACACAAACACAGCTCTTATACTACAGCATAAGAGGCATTTCATGACATATTTATGGTGAGGTGGGAATAAAAGGCAAAGGAGATATTTTTTTCCAGATATATAAACGAAAGTGGAGTCTTAATAAAAAATGATGCGTAGGGAATTTTTTCTCAAACCTAATAAATGGGAAGTTTGTACTGATAGAAGGAGTTGGGATTTTTTTTCCAGATGTAATAAGCGGGATATTTTTTTAAAAAAAAGGTCTCTCGAGTGTTCTTCTAATTATATCAAGGCTGATTTAAGAAAAAAAAAAAAATTTTATCCACTAAATGTTAACACTTTTTGTAAACATGATATTATGCCAGTCTATAAGAAAGGTAGATAAAATCTAAAATCAAACTCTGCAATAGAAAATTGTAGTGTTAAACTTAAGTAATATAACTGGTATTGACTTTACAATATCAGAGAAAAACATGCAGGAAACTGGTTTAGAGCCACATTACGAGATTTCATATTCAGGTCAAAAAATTTTCATGATCATAACCATTTTTCATATTTTGAATGAAATTTAAAACCTGTCGATGAATGAAAAGTTTTAGGGTATTTTTGTTCCCAGGCCTCAATCATCGCAATTTTTTGCAAAGCCTCCTCCTTTGGCATAGACATAAACATACTTAGGTTTAGAGTTAGCACAATACCTGAAAGTGTCATATTTGAAACATAAAAAAATCCTGTGGGTGCCCCTGGATGTTTAAAAAAAAGGCTGAGTTGAAAAAATAGATTAAGTTTGTCAATAGAAAGAATGGGTTTCCTAAAGAGCATTCAGGTGTTTAAAAAGCCCATTTTGATTCAAAATTTTTAAATCATGGTGTTAGAATGAGTCTTACTTTTGATTTTGAACCAATGCCAACTGTTTATGTAGACATTGCATTAAAAAACAGAGCCGATAACACAGGAGGGAGAGAGAGGGGGGCCAGGGCGACTGATCCCCACACTTTTTTTCTTAAGGACCTTTTTTCCTTTTTCTTTTAAAGAAATTTCTAGATGTAGAGGATCTTTTTTAGAATTTGACAATTGTGCTCCATTTTGAAACCTGTGTTGCTGACCCTGCAAAAAATTCTATCTTTTCTGTTAATATCTACTCCAGATTCATCAAAAAATCTCCTACTAGATGTGCCACAATCATTTGAAATGAATCAGATATTTTTATGAAAAAAGATACGACCAAACACATAAATATGTTAGATTCATCTTTAAGTCCTGTCGACTTTGTTTTTCGAAAATTTGACCAGGTTTTATATTTCAGTATTTTTAATGTATCATCTGTTAATAATGCTCTATGTACTGAATCAATATAAGTTGATTCCACCACTTTGTATATAAAATTGCCTCATAAAGATTATCAAATTCCTCTTCCACAGTTGTTTAAGCAAAACCGATACTTATTTAAAAATATTTTAGAAAACTTAGCATTTTACATGCGTAACTTTGTTGCAGAAAAAATCAATACTATTTTAGATGAAATTCATAGTATCAAAATTTTTTAAACCAAAAGGTAAAAAATCAAATTCATCTGAGATTTTTTACTTTTCATAATTGCAATGCTATACCATGCCATACTTCATACCATACCATACTTCAAACCAAGAATAAATTCTTACTTAGTAATAAATATGTTTAATTTGTGAAGTAAACGTTTTATTAATGCAAAATTAGATTAAATAATTTTCGTACAAAATAGGTAAAATGCATAATTAAAAAAGCTTTTTTAAAATTAAAAATAGTTGGTTTATAAATCTTATAAAAAAAATTTAATTTAATGAATCTTAAAGATTCATTGAGAAACAAATTGAGTCTTAAAGGAATGGACATTTTGGAAAGGGTGACAAAAATAAAATTAACTTAATAAACAATGTTTACAAAAAACATTAGATTAAATACAAATAGAAATTTAAAAAATTATAAAATTCGATTTACTTTAAAAACTTGATGATCTGGAACTATATAAAATACTATGGTTATTAACCAAAATATTACATAAAAATACTCCAGATTTTTTTTCATCCTGAAACCACAAAAGTCAGATAGTGACATAAGAATATTACATAATATGTTTAAGTCATGTTATGACAAAAACAGATTATGTAAAAAAATTTCTACCACTTTAACTTTTCAAGTAAAATAAATACTCAACCTCTCGCTTCAAAGACTTAACTTATTTTTAAAACTAGCTTTATGGCACGGTTTGTTCGTTTACACATTTATACTGTTAGTATAAAGATGGCCATGTAATGGAAGCATTGGATTTCACAAATTTAGAAAAACTAGTATAGTGTTATGTAACAGAGAAATGTATGCAACCTTTATTGCTAAATTTATTATGAAACAACTCCCAAAAAAATTTATTTGCTCTGAAAGTGAAGTTTTTTTAAATCTTGAGAAAATCACCATTTGCATTGAGTATACAAATTTGTTCTCACCTAGTCGCCTAGATTTCAAGTTATGTCAGTTTTTTGAAGAATATAGTCAGTTATTCGTGCATTTGACACATTCAAGTCAGGTGATTTTTAGTTTTGAGGACTTTTTAATGTTATTATAGAAAGCAGTTGGTACTTTTTAAAGGTTTGCCTCCCACCCATTTTAATCCTAGAATCATCCCCAAGTATAACATTTAAAATTATAAACATATACTTTAATAAAATTATAAACATATACAATAAGCAAATCTTTTTTAATGGCAGAAAAAGAAAAGACGTTGCTTTCAAATATAAAAGAACTATAAGAAAGCATTTACATTAGTTATTTATTCATTGTTATTATTTTCACAAAAATTATATTAAAATATTGGTTACAATTTTATTAAGGTTTATATTACTTTTAAATAAGAAATATTTTTAAAGAAAAACAAAAATGATTTCAACATTTTTTCACGTTTAAAAAAATTTAATTAAGCTGGTTAAAATTCTCTCGTTTACTTTTTATTTACTTTATTTTTTTATTATTTAAGCATATTCTGTCAAAAACCAGATAATATTTTATAAAAAACTGGCCTCCTAATTTTTTGCCGTAAAAACTTACAAACCCGATCGTGTAATTATAGAAGGCTTTGGTTCATCAGATATGACTTATAATCATTATTATTATTTTGGCTAAAACTAAAACGTAACAATACCCAGTAAACACATTAACGTCTATTAAACGTCAAATCAACGTTTCGACAAAATGTTCAGATTTGGTCGATTATTCGTTTAGAATGAAATCCAGATTAAGGTTTAGAACAAACGTCCATAAAACGCCAACATTCAAACGTATTTTAGACGTATATTATAGGATTATTATACGAATATAAAGCGTTGAGATTTCGTCTAACTTACATTTAAATCTAGTCTAATTAACGTATATAAAGCGTTAATATTTAGTCTAACTAAACGTTTATTAAACTTTTAGGTCTTGTCTAATAGTTTCTTTGATTTTGTTAAAGTAATTTCAGTTTATTTAAGTTTTAAATCTTATGTAAATTAAAATTACGTTATAATTTTTAAACTTTTTATAAGTAATAAATGCTATATAGGTCATGAAATTTATAAGATATATTATAAAAGTGATGAAATTTATAAATAAGATATAGTTATAAAAGACCTGATTTTATTACCAGGCCCCATGGATGGTACAGGAAATTTCGGAAGTTTTCAAAATTTCCTGTACCATCCATGTTTATTTTTGACATTAAAAAGTTAGTAACGTCACAAAATAACATATGCAGTGGTTTTTACCAGCTCTGTTCCACCAATTTTCTTTAGCAAATGTAACTAAATTAAGCTAAATTGCATCTAAAACAAAAAAATGAATATTTAGTTATTAAACCTCTTGATTATTGCAAAGATGAATACCTACTGTTAGACAATTATACTAGCGTTTACAAAATAAATTTAAACTGTTTATAATACTTACAAAAAAAGTTCTTGCAGCAGGACTTTCATAACTTTAACCGCGTCAATGTCGCCATTAATAGTTTTTAAAACATCGGTGTCCAATTTGTTGGCATTTAGGAAGGCAGATTGTTTCGATAAGAGCTTTTTAACTTTCATGAATTAAAATGGCGCACCCGAAACTTGTTTATTATTTCTTTATCAGTCGTTTTGCTTTCAATTGTTATAAGGAAGTAAATCTTGAAAACGCGTTTAAATCTTATTTAATTATTTGGCCAATAAAAAATAATTTTTTAATTAGTTTTTTATTTCGTTTTAACTATGCCTATTAAAACCGCGTGACTTAAGCTGTTATGTGAGTCTTCTGATCAATGGCTTTAATACTATATTATAATATAATAAACGTTTATTAAACGTCAATCAAATATTTTTAAAATAACGACTTATATTATTCAATATTGTAAACGTTTAATCGACGTTTAATTAACGTATATATTTAAAGATTTAAAACGTAGATTTTAAATCTATAAATGTTTACGTTTAGTTATGGTCGATTAAAGGTTTACAATATTGACTTATATAAGTCGATATTCTAAACGTTAGATCGACGTTTAGTAAACGTATATATAAAAAAGTTTGAAATATACATATTAAATCATGCGTCGATTTTTAGTCAATAATAAGTCACTAAACGTTTTATCCATTTTTGACCGATTTCGACTAAATATTGACCAATTCTGAACCAATCTGTGTTTACTGGGTAGTCATGATATTGATAAAAAAATATTTCAGTTGAGATTATTTTTAAAAAAAAAAAGGGTAAAATATATCTGTATTTCACTTAAATAAGACATCAAACAATAATTTTTTATATTGTGACTTAGGGATCGTACATAAATTACACAACACTAAACTTATTTAAAAAATAGAAGTAGGAGATCATTTCCACTTTTGCAAGGTAATTTTTAGTTTTAAAGTCAAAGACTCAACAAGGGAAAACTTTCAATCTTTTTTGTTTTGTCTATTAGTTAAATTTAGTGTTTATAAAGCGTAATTTATGGGCAATCCCTTACCCATTGAGTATAGTTAACTTACTCTTTGAGTAAGGGTAAGTTGGAACAAGTTTTTTTTTTTTTTGAAGCATCAGTTGGTGCCCAATATCTTTTTTTATATAATATATAATTTTTTATGTAATTCATGCTTACAAAGAAAAAGCATATGTTTAATATAAATAATTAAAAACCCTTATCCTTTTTCCAATAATGCGTGTTTCATGTTTCTATGCAAAACAGTGTAAATTTAAACAATTCAAATTAATAAATGACCTCTTGCATGAACCATAAATGAGATCATGAATCATTTATTAGTTTGCAAAGTTTGGATTACAGACTTTTTTTGAGAACAGCTACATTGTACAACAAAATTTAGACCCATCATTTCATACTCGAAAGGTAATAGCTGATTCTCTATAAAAATCTTTAAGCAATTTATTTAATAAATTTTGGTACCATGACTAATACCACTAATCCTAAATTAAATAAAACAAGATTTAAAATAAAAACTATATAAAAAAATTTAAACACTTTTTACAGATTGTTTATGCAAAATAAAATGTTGATATACTGGACGCACTAATTCACCATTAAATAAAGATGAATAGTGTTGATAAAAATAAGGGTTAACGGTTGCTCATACTACATTTTCTACTGAAAGACCTTGATACCAATGAGGCAATCTAACATTTGTCACAAAATAAAAGATTATTGATTCTTCTGACCTTGTTGTGCTATACTTGCAGTTCAATTGTTAGGGAAGGAAAAAGAAAAAAGAAAGTCTGTGACTCATGAAGTTCATTGCTAAGAGAATTGTACCAGTGTTACGATATGCTGTATGCCTTGAAGTATAAAGACTACAGATGGGTAGACATTTCAAAATAGTTTTATTCCAAATGGCTTTTTGGGTTATCACTGGGTAACTTAACAAGACTTTCTAGGTATTGATTTAGATTCTCATAAAAAACTACGCCAAAATGGAAAGCACAATGTAAATTAAAGCCCATATCCTCAACTCTCATCTCAATAGATTCAAAGTGAACATGGTAGCTTATTCAGAGGAGTAAGTAAGAGGAGGAAGAAAAGTGTAACGAAAAGGATCAAGGAAACAATAATGAAATCATGATGGGGATTATATTTAAAGGATTATATTTTTATTCGCAAATCTTGAAAATCTTCTCATTTCCAAAAATATAAATAAACATATAATTTATTACTAAACATAAAAAATATAATTTATTGCTAAAAACTAAATAATTAAATTACTATTTAAAATGATAAGTTAATAACATTCAATTAATAAATAAAATGACTGACAAATACAAGCTGACAGCTTTTATTTGTTATCTTGTAAAAAATTAAAAAGCTTATTATATTGCTAAGTATAATATATCATACTTAGCAATATAGATTTTTAATAATTACTACAATATTATCTGGTTTTATTTTTAGGGAAAAAATTAGTTCTCCACAGCATAACTTTGAATACTTATATGTAATCCAAGTGACTATTATGTAATATTACATAATATTGATTTGACATATTGGAAAACTACCAAGTATATTAAAGTATATCAAACATGTAGAATAATGGAAAAAACAAAGTTTTGTAAATAAAACTTAATTTGAGTAACGATATTAGCTACATTTGTTAAAGATTTCAATCTTGAACAAAGTCTGCGTTGTAAGCATTGCTGTTAGTTACATACAATTTAGCTTAGTTTTTAATCCAATTTTTAGTGAATGTGTTTTATAGGTAAAATGTAATATTTATATCTTTTTTATAATTATAGAATAGAATGTTATTAGAATTTCAACAACAAAAAATTTTCTATAGATTAGTCTATCCTTCTTGAGTTTTTTAATAATAGTCAACCATGCAAGCTAACTATACGAAAATTTTTGTACTTACACAAGTTTCAAGTTATTTTAAATGAAAGATTTCAAATTTGTTCAGCATATATATGGTGTTTAATTTTTAAACTCTTGTTTTAACAAATGTTGCTATTAACAAAATTTGTTACATCTTGCATACAAAAAAGATATTTAAAATCACTGTTAAAAAAAAAAATTAGATATTTTGCAAACGTTGTAACTTTTAATATCAATAAAAGTTTATTTCTACAAGGAATTTTTTGTTTCTACAAGAAGTTTATTTCTACAAGAAACTTGCAAATGGGTTTTTAATTTTGTATGACTTGTAAAGAAAATAAAACTAGATTAAAATAAGTTTCTGTAACTTTTTTATTATGAATCAAAACTACCGAGTTTCATTATTCTGATATTTCTATAAATTTTAAACATTTTCAAGTGATTAAAATAATTTTGTAAAACTTGCTTTATTTTTTGCACCATTTAATTTTTACTATGAACAAACTCTTTTGTTAAGCAATCATTTTAGACATATATTCATATTTTAGTTTTGCTATGGAATTTGTAAGCGATAAGTTGTTTTCTTCCTTTTACGATTCAAAATTAATATAAAGTATTTCTACAAAATATTTTTATCTGTTTTCACATTTTTCCTTCAGCACCATCGGGACCATTTTTCCAGATTTTTTTGAAATTAAGCGTATGCAGATATTCATTGAAAATAAAAATGAAATTTATTTTGCAAAACGTCTAAAATGAATCATATATATACAAAATTGCAACGTTGAAAGAACATAATTTGCTTACTGTGTAAAATGTAATGATCTTTAAAAGAATCTATAATGTTCTTTAATTAATTTAATTCGTGTCACAAACAAGTAAATAAAATAATATGTTCTTAACTGAAAACAAGGTTTTAAACATAAAATATTTTGTTATTTAGATGCTCCAAGAATTCCTTATGGTCTTTTCACTGAGTACCGTAGAATAACATTTAACCAGGAAGTTCATGTATCATTCCTTAACAATAATGCATATATGGCCAGAGCCAGCTTCAAACCACAGACCTCCAGTTCTGAAGCCAGAACTCTAACCACTACACCAAAGCTGCTCTATTAACCAATTATGTCTTTAATTAACACAAATTAGAACTCTAATTAAATTAAGGGTTCATAAGAAAAATATAACAGTAAAATTTTTACTGTTATATAGCTATGTTAAATTTTACTAAAACAGATTTTTTTAAATTTTGTTAAACTTGAAAAAAAGTTATGTTAAAATAAAACAACCTTATAAATTATTTGTAATTTTTTAGAACCTTACTTGACTAGTTTTAACTGAGAAAAATTTCAATTAAAAAAATTTCCCTTTAATATAAAAACTTTGATAACATCTTAAATAATTCGTTTTTAAATAATAATTCGCTTTTAACCGTTTTTTAATTTTAAAAATTGCAAATTATACTAGCAATCTTCCTACATGATATCTTCCTACATGATATCTCCCTACACGATATCTTCCTACATGATATCTTCCTACATGATTTCTTCCTACATGATATCTTCCTACATGATATCTTCTTACATGATATCTACCTACATGATATCTTCGTACATGATATCTTCCTACAAATAACAAACAGCCAATCCAAGTTTTATTATAAAAACAGCACAGAATAATTGTTTATGTTAAAATAACAGGAATAAATTATATTTTCAACTTTTGATTCCAAAAAGCCATCCTTAATAAACTTTATGGTTAATGATTTCTGGCAGTAACATACCTTAGCAAACATGCATTAATTCTAACTGGTTATTAGCTAACTTGCAGTATATGCAGATTTGTGATACTGAGACCTTGTGGTTTAATGTCAATTAATGCAATTTTTAAACACTTTTAAAAAATTCAAATTTTTAAAGTGTATGAAAAATAAAATTTCATTAACTGCACTCTTTTTGATAGAATGTGATTAACAAGATAAAAAAAACTTGATGGAGTATGATTCAAAAAACTAAAATATCCAATTTGACAGAATATTATTGGAGAAGATTACTTAATGTTGAGAGACTGTTAGAGTAAAAAATATGCAATATGGCTTATATGTAGACAGTGCTACATAATCACATTAAATAAAAAAATAAAAAAAAATTTGCAGATCTGTGTATGGATATATGCATAATGGCTGCTTGTATGTTATACTTACTTGCAATCCTTCAAGATTAGAAGTGCGCTCAACAAGAAAATTATCTTTCTGCAACAAATCTCGATATTTTGAAGTTAATTCATTGAATTGGCGATTGGCTAACTCTAAATCAGAGCTAGGCACAGAGTCGTCCAGAATTTTCTGCAATGCATTGATTTTATAAATACACATAGCCTATAAATATTATCAACTAAGTTTATATACAGTTGCTTTTTTTTATTCAAAAGTAGTAAAAAGATATAAACTTCCAAAATACTTTAGAAATACAGAAAACACAAACAAGTCAAATACCTTATATCGTTCTAGTTCACCAATTTTATTTGCAACTGAAGCTTCTAAATCCATAGCATCTTTTCTAATTTTCAAGTTTTCTTTACGGAGGTTTTTCTCCACATCTTGAATAACCGTGTACTTACGAGTAATGGATTTCAAATTAACAGCCATTACTGTAATCTTACGAGTCATTTCAACAAGTAAGTGTTTATTATCATCTGGTTCACTTTTTAACTTCTCAAAAAAATGCTGAAACCCATTTATCAAAAACAAAAAATTATAAATGATTTAATATCTAAAAATATAACTTAAATTCAGAATTGTCACTTACTTCAAACTCTTGTAATCGTACATGATCTTCGGCTCTCTGCTGAAGTAAATCTTCCTTTTTTTTTTCATAATCTAACTTTTCTTCTTGAGCTTGCACCTTCAGTTGTATATGTTCTTGATATAATATACTCTACAAAATAACCAAAAAAAACCGTTTGATTGATATAACAAGAAATTGTCATTAAAACAAAAATAATTAACTTGACATTGCTTTTAAATCTCTAAATAAAAAAGCAACTTGTTGGTGAGCCAAAACAGAATATTTTCTGCGACAATCTTCTAAACATTGCTCCATATCATTGCAAATCCCTTCTTTATTAGAAAGCTCCTAGAAAAACAAAACATGAAAAAATATTTTCATCAAGTCTAAAATAATTATTTTTTACAAATATTGCGTTTTTATGTAAAAAGTACATAGGAGAATACATTTTACACAGATTTCTGACCTGGAGTACTTGAATGAGATACTCATTAAGGCAAGCTATTATATCCTTTGAAGTTGGATTGACACCAGCAGGGAGAGGCAATGGATTAATCTTAACTACATTTTCTCCTAATATAAAAAATGTAAAATAAACTAAAAATATCTCAAGTTCCTCTAACATTTGTGTAAACAAAAACTTACTATTTTCATTCAAATTCAAAATTTCATTTTCCAATATATCAATCTAAAAATTTTAGTAATGCAATAATTAGTTGAAATATGCAATACTAAATTATCGTTATAAGTGCTTAGTATGATGAAAAAAAAATTTGTATGAATTTTATTATTACTTTAAAAATTTTTCTTTCTAAGTCAGTGGTGAGCTTAGTGATTTCACTTCTTGCTGCTTGCAACTCCCAGCGTAGTTCATCATTTCTTCCTGCCAAGTTGTTTAACTAAAAATGTATAAAATTTTGGTTTTGGTTTTTATTAAACAATTTTTTTTAGTTATTTAACTAAAAATAAATCTATAATAAAAATCAAAACAAAAGAGAAATAAAGAAAACTAATTTTTAGTAAATTTATATTTCACAAACTAGAGCTCTTAATTTTTACATTATTTTAAAGATTATAAATATCAATATTTATAATCTTTAAAACAATGTAAAAATCTAAAACAAAATAAAATAATCTAAAAATCTAAAACATTCCTAACAATTTCAAGTATATATCATCAATTATAATCTTCATCATCTTCATTATCATCAACTCCGTCATCATCATTATCATCATCATCATCATCATCATCATCATCATCATCATCATCATCATCATCATCATCATCATCATCATCATCATCATCATCATCATCATCGTCATCATCTCCATTATCATCATCATCATCTCTATCATCATCATCACCTCCATCGTCAATTACCATCTTCATTACATCATCTCCATCACATCATCATCATCATCATCATCATCATCATCATCATCATCATCATCATCATCATCATCATCATCATCATCATCATCATCTCCATCATCAAAGAAAGCTATATACCTGAGCTTTTAATTGAAGTGTTGTATCATATTGACCTGTTGCATGCCTCTGTTCAATTATCTGAAAAAATTATAAAACTTATGCACATTGCATACATAAGTAGGAAAAGAAGGTTTGCTGTGAGAAACGTGTTTAAGAAAAACACTTAAAAAAGTATGAAATTGGTTGAATACCATATTGTTCATTGAGCGAAAAGCGAACCTGAAACTCTTTCTTATCAGCAGTTTAATATCAGCAATAAGGATGGAAAAAAATGCAATAACTTACAGCAATAAGGGTGTCTAAAGCAGGAACTTGCAAAACCATAGGTGACACTCCTAAAATCATTGCAATGAATTTTAAAACTAAGTATTTGTGTTGATATAATATTAAACATCAACAAAAAATAAACTGTAGGCAAAAAACAACTAACCTGATTTTAAAGCCCCATTAATTTCTCGCAACCCTATTTCAAGCTTACTTGACTCTTCTTTAAGTATCTATTAAATTATTATTAAAATATTTAATTGTAACATATGCTTTCCATGCTTTCAATGGTCCCAAGCTAAACTCTCTTTAACCTTTTTTAAATGATAAGTATTTAATATTTTAAACTTATCGAGTTGTTCTCTATAAAATGCTTTATAATTTAATATCAAAACAAAATAACAAAATTTCTATAAGCAATAGTAAGAAGCAAGCTCCACCATGTTGTATAGTCTCCACCATGTCCTGGTGAGAAAGAAGAAATTTTCTTGAAAATTTTTTCAGAAGCATGTCACTTTGAAGTTTATTATTAAAAAATATATTCAAATAGATGATTAATTCATAAATATTTAAAACATTTCATTTTTAAAACAGTTTATTTAAGTACATAAATACCTAAATTCAAATCTAAATTAATAAACTTGTTTTTGTTTGGTATAAATTATTTATATTTAACCTTTATTATTTATTTGGTATAAATTTTTTATATTTAACCTTTATTATTTATTTGGTAAAAATTATTTATATTTAACCTTTATTATTTATTTTATTAAAATCCTTGCAAAGATTTTTAACAATAATACTAACAAATAAAAATACATGAATTATGAAAGATTTGTACTTTATTTTCTTCTTCTAAAGTTTTCTTTTGCTGTTCTAAAACGTTATTTTGTTCTTCTAATATTTTTATTCTTGTAGAATCTTCTTCTATGGGGGAACTTTTTTCCTGTTAAAAAAACAACGGTCTTTAGGTTTTCAAACTTAACATTTAATTTGAAAAAACTGCAGTTGTGACAAAATGTTACAACCAGCTGCTATCAACATTTATTAACATTGTTTTCATTCACATTGTTTTGGACTATAATGTATGCTTCAATTCAAAAATGTAGTTTAAGAGAATCTTCTCTATATGAGCTTTTTTTATGTTGATATAAATGTTGATATATAGGTATTTATATTGGTATTTATACTAGCACCTACCCAAGTATACTGGTAAAGCAATCTACTAGTAAACCTGCAATAATTGCTATTAATCTGATATAGATCAATAGTGACTATTAGTAATACATCATATTACTAACTTGTATATATTTTTTAACAATTTTCGATTTAGGTGACACTGTAGAGATATCATATGGTTCTTCTAGATCTTCAGAACTCAATCCAAGTTCTACAGCCCTTTAATGACAAAAATACTTTAAAAACTGTATTGAAACAGCTTGATTATACTTTGATAATCATAAAGATACGAAAAAATATACCACATTTAAAATATATTTCAGGATGTTCAAAGATATAAAATAAAAATTTTAAAATCTACTTTTTCCCTCTCTCGAGTGCTTGCTTTCTAAGAGCTTTTTTTAATTGAACTCTTTCTTCTTCCAAAACCTCAATCTGAAAATACAAATGTTGTTAGTTATAAGCTTAATGATTGCTTGTTTGTTGTTGTCCTAGTTGTTATTTTACATTAAAAAAAAAACCCGGGTTATTCTTTATATATTATTTATTTTTCATTATGCGGTTATATTTATTTAATAAAAATTACTAAATAATTAATGCATTATTTCTTAATCTCTTAACAAACTTTATATTTGTAATAATACAAAATATATTTACATTATGTTAATACAAAATATTTTTAATATAATATTAACTCTCTATCTATCTTTTTTATACCCATCAAACATTACCTGTTTTATGTTTCTTAAACTTTCCAAAATAAACTTTTGCCAAACAAACAAAAAACTTTAAAAAAAAATTTAATAGAATAAAACATTTTTATTTTGTTTGCTTTGAGAAAACAGGTTTGTTTTAATTTCCTAAACAAAAATTTTATTTTCCATTTTATTTTTTATTATTATTCATATGTTACTAATAGAAGACATAAAATATTGAGGTAAAAAATGTATATTCATGATATAAATTCATATTTATCATATTTTCAACCACTTAATTTCAGGTTTTAAATAATTGATTTTTAAAAAGACTAAATAAAATAAATTCAATAAATACAAAACAGAGATTAAAAATAACAAATCACTTTAGGTATACTTTCTTTGATAGATAAAAATATTTATGTAGCAAATTGCAAAAAAATGTTCAAAAGTTTAAATGCAGATTCAGATTAACTATTAGACAAGTTGATCAACTACATAACTTGTTTTGCATTTGCAAAATATATAACAAAAGTTGACAGTTGATTACTAGCATAGAAAAGATTTCAAGTTATTCTATAATTGTCCTATTCATTCAGAATTCTTTTCAAACCGACAACACATCAAAAAAATTGTTTCAAATTATGTTAAAATAACTTGTAATAGATGTATAATTTACACAGACAAATTCTTTTTTTTTTCAACATTCATATTAATGATAGTTTTAGAGTCTTTACATAATGCTAAATGGCTGAAAAATGCACCAGATCTATAAAAAAACAAGACACTAACTGAGTTATCAATTGTGTGTTATTTATGAGATTAATCAGAAGAAGAATTAAAGGTAATAACATATACATATATATATTTTTTGCATATAAGATTTAATTAGCTATTTTAAATGTGATACTATTAAGATAATTCTTTAGTTCGAAAAAGTTAAAGTTTCTAACAAAAGAAACTTTGAATTTTGAAATTGACCCCAAAAATTGCGGTCTATCAAAAAGCAGCAAAAGAGTTTAAAGTTTCCATATGCAAAATTCAAAATGCAAAGTTTTTATTGTTCTCTTCATCCAGTTATTATCTATCAAGAAAGTGACATTAAAGAATTTTTTTTTTTTAAATATAATTGTTGATCAGACAATTTTAATCATGACGTAGGATTTATCAATGGAGTTATGGATGCAACTATTAATCATGATGTTGGATTTATCAATGGAGTTATGCATACAACTATTAATCATGATGTTGGATTTATCAATGGAGTTATGCATACAACAATTAATCATGATGTAGGATTTATCAATGGAGTTATCAATGCATACAACTATTAAACATATAAAAACTAATATTTCCTAGCAATTACAAAAATTATTTTTCTGATGACTGTGCAAGTCAGAATAACAACCGCAAACACTTTTACAACTTATGTCACTATGCTTAAGACATTCCTTTTGTTGCATCTGGAACTTCTTCGCAACAAGCCATGATAAATCTCCATTGAATGGAATAAGTGGGACTGTAAAAAAGTCTTGTTTCCACTGTTAGCTTGCTAGAGTCCAAATTTCACAGGTAAAATATTGTCTGCTCAAGCAATGCTTGAATACTGTCAAAATTCAATCAATGAGATTATGTTTATGTACATTACTGCTAAAAAATGAAGCAAGTAAGAAACAAACTGATAGACTTTTAATAGCGACCACTGTTTCTGGGACAGGAAGTCTGGGACAGAAGTTTCCATCAATTTTTTCCTTCTTTTTCAATTATAAAAATGAAATGGGTATCTGACAAGGATAATATTACTCTAACATTTTACTTCCTCAATAAACAAAAATATAATATTATTTGGATCAACTATGTTATGATGTTACAATACTTATTTTGCAAATAAGACAAATTTTAAAGGTTTAGTCTGGTTTCTGAAGTTGATAAAGAGAATAATTATTTTATGGTAAAGTTCATGCATCACATATTAAGTTGATTGCACTACTGGCCAAACCTGGATGATAATATCTGGATGCCGAAAATGAATGTGATTTCTCTTGTTAAAACATTGTCAACATCTTCTGGATGCCGGTACCACATCTCAAAAAAAAAATGAAACTCTATTTAAACAACTTTTATCTTTTCAGTAAAAGTTTACTATTATTTCACTTTCATTATTTAAACAAACTATTTTTTAAATGATATAAACTTCAATTTTTTTAATATTTGCTTATTTCTTCACAAACTGGACACTTCATAAAAAGCTGAATAACCTATTTTAAATTGAGAGCTTGTAAGATTTATTTTTTTTTTTTTTTTTTTTTTGAATATAGTTGTTGATAAGAGCAAATCTTCAGTGTTCAAAAAATTAAAGAAAAGTTTTAACTGAGAATAAATTTTTTTTTAAATGATCATTTTTATGAAAATTGTAAAAATTGTACTGCCCTTAAAAGCAGACAGTTGCAAATTATATTAAAAAAACAAATAAATCGATAAATTCAAAAAATTTTTTACGGTGTTAAAATATATTCATAATATTAATACAAACAGAAAAAACAAAGGAAAAAAAAAAACAAACATGAGCAAGCTTGAGCTTGAAATAATAATAAAAAAATTTATAAACTAGTTTCTGGAACTTTTTGTGCTAAATAATTCTTTGCTTTTTGGACAAGAATTCATTTGCAGGACCAGCAGCTATTCTGAAATTTCTGGCTTTTTTTGCAGGATATTTGTCTCGACTGTAGTGGCCTTCTCCACCTTAGGGAGGTGAATTAATATTTTAAAAAAACAACAAAAAAACAAGTTAGTGTTGCAGTTAGGGTTAAATTTGGTGTTGCAGGTGGAATTAAGGTTGGTGTTTGTTGAAGAACTTGGGTGTGATTTTGTAATTGCTTGTGACGTAATTAAGAAGATATTTAAAGTTTGAAAAATATGTAATTTTGATTTATCAATGTTGTCTTGATTTAACAGAAAGAGCCCAGTTCTTTCAAAACCAGCAATAATTTGAGCACGATTGTAAGTTTTGCTGAAACTATACAACTGTGCATAGAGATATTTTTGGACAAATTGCTGAAAATTTCTGCATAAAACTTGCTCAAAATGTTGCAAACATCATGGTAAAATACACCAACATCAAAAGGCTGCAAAGTTTGTGATTTTTAGGCAGGAATGCACACTAATGCTATATTGTTTAATTTACATTTCAAGGCTACATTTCATGACACATATGTACTGTGGCCATCAAAAGTAAAATATGATAACCACCAATTTTTTTAATGTGAGGAAAAAAATGTTTCATCAAGCCACTGCAAAAATTGATTACTTTCCATTCAGATGGTTAAAAATTTAACATCCTGGTGTCTGGGACTCCTTAAATCTTATCGCCATAAAGCTGATTCTTTGATTAGTAAGATATTTATCAGTAATTAAGTTCAACCTACCATTTTCAATCTTTTCCAATGGGCTTTTTATTGTCTCCTCATTGTAAGACTTCTTGTTTGTTTTGTTTTTTTCACATTTTAAGTTCAGTAAATTCAATTCAGTGACAGATTTATGAAGATTTTTGACAATGAAGAAATAATGTACATTTGTAGTTACTTTGTGTACTTTTGCAATTTAACTTCAACAGTAAAAGTACAAAACTAACGTTTGTGAAAAATAAAAAAACATGTGAAAAAATAAATAAATTAAATAATAACAAAATTCAATTAAGGTGAAAAAATAATTAACAGAGATTCACCTATAACATTTTAATTTATTATAAGAAAAGTTATAGTATCTGGTTTAAGGTGGAAAACTAAAGAAATTTATATTTCTGTTAACTTTTTAACAGATTAAAATTTTTAAAATCTAAAAAATGTTTTTGAAATTAGCTAAAAATTTTCTTTCTTCATTTTTAAATCTTTGCTTTTTTAAACCATTATGGTAGAGAAATTTCCAAAAAAAACTTTGATTTTTAGGATTAGGGTTTGCTGTAACATAAATAAATATGGAACATTTACCCAATAAGTGGCTACTTTTATGGTTTTGGTAGTTTGACTTTATTAGATATGTTGGTTAAGTTATTATAATTAATAAACAATTAAATATTTTCAGTGCATTGTAGTGTAAACTATACTTCAATATATACTTTCCAAATTTATATAAATGATTTTATCTTTTTATATTTTAAAATCTTATATGATTTTGGAAAATTATAACCAACTTAAAACATTACTTCTTTTTGAAGGACACGATTAAGTGAGTGTGCTTGTTCTTCCTTAATAGCTTTTTTTTTACGCAAATTCGTGACGTCTAATACATCCCTAGACTCAATGCCAAGTCTTTCTCGCATTTCTTCATTTTCAATAGTCAAAATGTCAACCTCTTCATTGAGAGCATTGATTTTTGATGTTAAATCTTCTATATTTCTGTAGAGTGAAATTTATGCATTATGTCGTGAATTTTTTTTTATAATTTAAATATAACAATTATACAAAATAAATATATTTATTAATCACCTGTCTCTTATACGAATTTGCACTCTGCAATCTTTAATTTCTTGTACAGCTTCAGAAAGCCCATATTCACCATGTTCATACTGAATTATTCGATTAGTCAGCTCAGTTATTTGACGATCTTTTTCTATAACATCTTTTTCAATCTTCAACAAAACAATGTTTATTAATTTTGTTTAAAGATTAAAAAATTTATTTAAATTTAAAATCATTATTTTAATTATAAATTAATTAACATTAAATAAAATGAAAAACCTCAATTATTCTCTCTCTTTCGGTCTTTGTATTTAGTTGTTCCTGTTGTAATGTCTGGTTAAGTTTATTGATTTTTTTTTGTTGTAAAATTGATGAACTTTCTTTAGATGTACTTTTTAAAGTATTAATTTGATCAATATACTCATTGTAATCTTTTGTTGCCTAAAAAAATTGATAAAACTAAATAAGTCTGACACAAACTAATTAGACTTCAAAATACAATCTATAATTACATACAAGTTCTAACTTCTTCTTCAACTCGTTAATTTGCTCGTCTTTCTTTTTGTTAGCCTAGATACACAATAATGTTAACTTTTGAACAGACACACAACGATGTTAACTTTTGAAATTTGAGCACAAATTATAATTTATCCAAACAATACAATAATGTTAAGTGATACAGTATATAAATATTATGTATTGCAAAACATACATCACAAACATAAAACTTTTGTTTTGATAAAAAATAATTACCTCTGTAAGCTGAACTATATCATTATGATCAGAATCTAGTTGTGCAGTACGAAGTTGTCGTTCTAAGTTAAAAACCTCTAATTTGTAGTTCGCAATTTCTTCATCTTTAGCTGACAAAATATCCTAAAATATAAATTAAACACATAAAAGAATACACAGGAATAGGAATATATGATACAAAAGTATTCTTTTTGCATAAGCTCATGCATAGGTAGATTACCTACTAAGTTTATACTGTAGGTGTGTGGTACAGGTGGCATTAAAAACAAATAAAACTAATAAACTTCCAAATAATGTAAAAATTTATTCACTTTTATTGGATTAAAAGAATAATAAACAAATATCAGCACTTTTAAACTTAATCATTTTAAATGTAAAAACATATTTATACATGAATATGCTGTATTACAATTTCCATATACTTGCAACATAAATAAATAATCTATTATTTTTTATTATTAAGTGATTACTTTCCATTGGAGAACTTTTTGATTGAGTTCATTCATAATTTTATCATCCCCATCTGTTTGCTTTTGAAGTTGAACTGTCATATCATGAATCTATCAAAAAAATAGTACATTAATATAATTAAATAAATAGTGTCAATATTATTAAATAAACTGTGCAGAAATATTATTAAGATGGTAATGTAAATGTTAATTCAAGTCAAAAATAAATTTTTAAAGTATGAATATTATTACTATTTTAAAGTTTTTGTTAGAGTTAAGTGTTGCTAAGGCTAAGTCTTGCTTAGACTAAGTGATATTTTTACTTCTTTAATAAGTTTCTAGTATGTAAGTTTCTAGTAGTAAAAGTAAAAGAATAGCACCATCCTGTTTAAAAGCAAAAGACTCGCCCTATTAGACACTAAGAGGCCCATTCGGTTTGACAACGGCTGTTTTAATTGGTAATATTTTGTGACTAGGTTTATTTTTGTAACTTTAGACAATTTTTTTACTTGAAAAAAAATTTTTTTTTTTCTACCCTTTGTACTACCAAAAACAGTAATCTGCTTTTTTTTTGTTTTTAAAAAAAGCAAAATAACAACAAAAACTTTAAACAATTAATGTTAAGCAATATTAAAAAACAAAACAAAGATGAACAACAGTTATTATTTTAAAGAAATGCTTTTTTCATGAAGGTCAATTTAACCAACAAAAGCAAAGCTGTATTCAATAAATTCTATCATTGTGATTAGATTGTTAATAACTAAGTAAACAATTTGACAATTCAATATGCTAGTATTTTAAGCAAACTACTTTTTAAAAACCATTTTTTATAATTAAAACATCATTAAACTTGTTGATAACTGTTTTAATTATATTTATGCCTTTTTGAGCATAACTTCTCCAAATTAAAAAAACTTTTAAATTATCATTAACATTTTACAACTTCAATCAATTCTTCTCTTTACTAGTTTAACCAAATTTCTATTTATCAAGTTAATTTAAAATGTTATGATATCTTGAGCTTTTCTTGACTTTATTTGCATATTAATAGTTATATCATAATTGAACAAATTTGATTGGTTTTACTTGCCATGAAAGATGAGGATTTTTTTACAGCAAAAGATCAGTAGCTTGATTCTCATTGTTCTAGTTAAATATGTATTTAAACAATTTTAAATATTGTTAAATATGTATTTAATGCTTTTAATGTATTTAATGTGTTAAATATGTATTTAATGTAATTGTTATATATGTATTTAACAATTTTGGACTTTTTCATGAAGTTCTTCTTCATTTTTTATTTCATTCCATTTGATTTTTTTTTTTTTTACAGTTATGCAGTTTTGTTTTGAATGATAATGGCCAAAAGGCCATGTATAACATGAAGTATCCTTTGTATAATTTTTGCACAAAATGATTCGAACCACTTTATAAAAATTTATTAAAAAAATAAAACTTACAAAAAGAAAAAGTAATCTTTATTTGATTTTTAAAGCAATATTAAAGTTTATACAGCAGTTCCAAAAAAACAAGCAAAATTATAAAATAATAATCAAGCAAAATTATAAAACAACAAATAAGCAAAATTACTTTTATAATGTGACTTGTACTTTAAGCACACCTAAAGAGTTGCAATACTTGGAAATCTATTGTTTGCATTTTTCACAACTTAATGGTAAAATTTTAATAAAAAATATCTTTTAACTATAACTTTAATAGGAAGATATACACATAGTTGTTTTGTAGATATTGCAACGTTCGCAATGCAAACAATATATAGACTAAAGCTCATGCAGCTCCCTATTTCATTATGGCATCATCAGTGTGTATTTTAAGTTGCATTTGTAGGTCACAGGGAGCTTGGTATCTCAAATAAGTTAACTTTATCTCTTAGACTTTTCTGGTAGCAACTTTTTTGCAACAAACTCTCAACAAAAAAACTTTTTTGTTGAGATTTTATTGCAATTTATACCAAATTATTAAACTTTAGCAAACATAAACTTTAGCAAACAGAAACTATCAAGCATAGAGGGAGGGGGGGGGGGAGAAAGAGCAATGACAAGTTAAGAACTATCCTCATAAAAATTTTATAAAGTGTTTTAGAAAACCATAGCGTAAGCATGAGTAGCTGAGTGATTAGATGATTTTTGAGGGATAAAGAAATAGTCATTGAAGGTTCAAATCTTCTGGTTGGATCTGAAAATATACTTTGTATCTTTTTAAACTTGCTAATTTTTTAAAATACAAATTATTAATACAAAAATCTAAAACAAAACAGTTTAAGCAAAAAAATACCTCTATTTGTTTCTTATATTAAACATTATACATACATGATCCTTACATATGTTTCGCAAACTCAATTTACCTAATATCTGTAGTACTGACATTTACACTTACAGACGTTGATATACAGAGGTCACATAACATTATATAATAGAACTTTTTGCATTTGAATATTAAATTATGCTTTTTACATTTGCATGTTGCATTTGTATTAATAACAAAATTCAATTTAATTGTAGTTTGCATTGTTTTTTTAAGAAAATATTGGGGTTTTTAAATATTTTTTTAATAAATTGATATGAAATGTTCTTATGCAATATAGTTATGTTTATTTAGAGTGCTCGTTTGAAAAGTGTTGATTAATTACATTTGGCATAAAAAATTCATAAAATGGTTTGATTTTTGACATATATCTTCAGTGACTCAGTGGTTAAATGCTTCAGTGCCAATATCCTAACTTTTCTGTGGATTCAATTACACCGCTTAGAAAGAAAATCTTTTTTCTTTTTTTGTTTTTAATCTTGCCCTTTTTTTAAAATACAATACAAATAAGTAAAAAAGACTTAAAATTGTTAGAAAAATGGAATTTTTACATTTGCGTAATTTTAAATGACATATTTTTGTTACATAAATTACATACTTACATATCTGTATAAAGTTCTTGTACTTTCTTATAAAAAAGTGCTAAGGAGCTTATTTTCGATATTTTTTTCTTTATTGGATGCCTTTAGATTACTGTCAAAAATACACATGCACACTATTACGCTATTAAGTTCAACATTGTGTGTGTATGTGTGCGTATATATATATATATATATATATATATATATATATATATATATATATATATATATATATATATATATATATAATTTTTATGCTAATTGCAATAAATAAAACTACCACTTTTCCTTGTGAAAATTTTTTGGTATTAGAGAAACTATGCTATAAAACTCTTTTGGTTTGTGGTGATCGAAACTTATTCTTGTGATTATGATAATAGAATGTTATTTTTATACACTTAAACATTAGTTCACTTTTTTTGTTCTTTTTTTTAATTGTTTTTATTTATTGCTCGTGGTTTACCCTTTTTTTTTCCCACTCGCTCTCTGTTGAACCAATAAAGGTTTTAGCAGTTATGTTTTTCTCTATAACTTTCATTTATCAAGCAGACTTCATTAATTTAAAAATCCAAGCTAAAGCTGTTATTAGATTTAATAAATATAATTTGGTATTACTTTGACTAACTTTTCTTGTATATTATTCTTAAATAATGTAAAGTGTTTATCTAATAGATTTCGAAAATTATTAAAGTTTAGATTATAAATTCTTTTAATATTATTAAAATATGAAAATTCATTTAATAATTAAAAAGAAAATATTATTATTGATAATATTATATTTATGATATTTTGCAACCAGATTAAAAAACTTAATTAAACTGATTTTATAAATAAATTTGTCGATCATTTTACTGTCTAGAGATTTTGAGAATGAACAATTGAAGAAAACTTAAAAATTTACCTGTGAACGCAAAATGTCTCTTTCTTTTCGCATCTCTTCCAAAACAGCATCTGTATCTTCTAGAATTACCTACAATTAAAATGAAAAATAAATTTGTCTCAATTGTAAGTATATGCAAATTTGGTCATTTTTAGTATAAATTATATGCAATATAAAAATTTTTTAGGAAAGTATTGTAACAAAAAGAAAGAGGAACAATCAATAAATGACTGAAAATAAAATACAAAAAGTAAAATGTCAATAAATGTAATAAACCATGAAAAAAAAGTGAAAAAAAAACCTTGAGTTTTCCATAGTCATCAGTGATACTATTCATATCTTGAGTGGCTTGCTCTAATTCCTTTTTCGCATTTTCTACATCCTGTACTAACTTGTCGTTTTCATCTTGTAATTGCTGGAAAAATTATTATCTTTTTTTTTAAAAAAAAGAAGGAATAAAACCTATTTCAAATAAACAAAAAAAACAAACTTTTATGTCATCTAAATACTGAGACATTTCTTTGTTCTTTTTTTTAATTTGTTCACGAATTTCATCAACATCTGTACGATGAGTGGTCATATTTGCACGCTAAACAATAAATTCAATTTCAATGTCAAAGATTACTTTTAGAATAGAGTAGATAACAAATTTTTAAAAATTTGAAAAACAGTAATGAATATTAACACAGGTTACAAAAGAAATATCATCTAATACACCATACTTGAGATTGAAATTGTCGTTGGTACTCTAATATATCAGATTGCGCAGTGTCAAGCTTAAAAAAAATTAATAATAATAATAATTTTAAAACACAACAGAAACTTGAATGTTGCAAGAAAAACTAACTTATAATTGGTTATTTATTTATACAAGAAAGTAAAAACAATCATCTATAGATGTAACATTATTATGTGCACTACAATTTTTTACGCATATACACTATAATTTTAACATTAACTCATTCAATCATTAAAATAATATTGAAAATGCCATTCCGAAAAATTTCAAACTATTCAGAAGCAAGATTACAAATCAAAAATTCTAAAAATTTTCATTGTAAAAATTAAAACATGCAAAAATATTGTTAAAAGTGTTTTTTTATAATAACCTTTTGCTTTGTTTCGAGATACTTTGCTTCCATTTGCTGAATTTCTAAAGTCATCTAAAAAATTATATAAATACTATTATTTTATTATTATTATAATTATATAAATATAAGAATAATAATAATAAAATAATACAATGCGACAATTGATGAAACCAATTGTAGAGCACAATAACAGAAGATGTTGTGTTATAACAGCTATAAATGTTTTTATAATAGCATTGTTTACTTTTTAATGTACATAATTTTTATTTAGTGTTACTTAACTAATAATTTTTGCAATAATTTGATTTATCAAGTTTATTTTTGAATTGATCAATTGCTAGTGATTTTATAATACATGACAGAAAACCATTCCAAGCTTCTACAACTCGACATGAAAATAAATCAAATCAACCATTACTCTTATAGTATGCCTTTGTTGTTGATTGTAGTTAATCAAGACAACTTTTCATATAAATAGTTGCGATCTTTGCATCAATTTAAAAAGAGCGCAAAGAAATATAAAGCTACAGTAGATAATATTAACTCTTATTAAACTTTTAAGTTTCTTTTCTTTTTTTTTGAAGTAAAAGTTTTGTTTGAAGTTTTATTATGCAAACATTTATGTTTAAAAATATTTTGAGAAAACAATTGAACTTTTTAATTACTTTTTAATACACAATGTGAAAGTCACGTTTTTTTTACCTTTTTATTTATTACATATATAAAATATAAATTTTTATATTGATGAAATTTGTGTGTCCCTGGTCAATCAGCAAGTATTAGAAAAAGAAAATTTAGTAATGAATATTTAAAGTTTTAAATATTTGTAATGAATATTTAAAGTAATGAATATTTAAAGTTAAATTTGTGTGTCCCTGATAATGAATCAGCAAGTATTAGAAAAAGAAAATTTAGTAATGAATATTTAAAGTATGACTTAACTTTCATAGTAAATTATGCCAGGCAAATCCATGAAGCCAAACAAACTGAAACACTATTTTAATACTAAACATCCTAAATATGCAGGTGATGTCCAGTATTTTAAGAACAAAGCTGATGGTGTCAAGAAAAGCAGACTTGATTTCGGTGGCCAGTACCAACAGCAAAATGTAGCAACTATTAAATTTTAATACTTGGTGGCCCTCAGAATCACCAGAGCCAAGAAACCTCAGTCTATTCACAAAAACGTAATTTTTCCAGCAACAAAAGACATTGTTTGAGTTATGCTTAGGGTTAAATATGCTAGCTAATTGAATACAATATCCTTATCTAATAACACCACCAGTAAAAAAATAGATGACATGTCTGCTGATATTCTTGAGCAAGTAATCCAGGAAATAAAATCTGTTCTCCTTGGAATATTTAGCATCCAACCTGATGAATCAACAGATGTGGGAAACTGCTCTCAGTTACTGGTTTGCATGAGGTATATTAAAGAAAACAAATTCAAAGATGAGTTTCTTTTTTGAAAACCACTCGAAACTACAATTACTGCACATGATGTATTTAACACAGTTAGTTCTTTTTTTCAAAATCATGACATCCCTTGGAAAATGTTTGTGGTGTAATCAAAAATCTAAACCACAATTTGAAGCACTTTTTGATGAAAAAATATAACTTCACAAAATTGCTTAATTGGTTAACATCTTTGCAATCTTAAACAAATTAAATTTATCACTCCAAGGCCTAAATGCAACTAGATTTGTTAAAAAAGATCCAATCATTCTGATTAAAACATCAACTTTGGCAAACAAATAAATTTTGCATGCTGTCAAACACATCATTTGTACTTGCTAGAAGTCCATTTACCGTCAGAGTTGATAGTGTTCCAGAGAATGCACAAGCAGAGTTTATTGAACTCATTACCAGTAATGCAGCAAGAAATGATTTTTCTTCCATGTCAATTAACAAATTCTGGATCAAGCATTTGAAATCATATCCTGTTCTGTCACAGATCATTTTGCACCTGCGCCTATTTTTTCCAACAACATACCTTTGTGAAACAGGCTTTTCAAACTTGTTGGTTATCAAAACTAAATGCAGAAGCAGACTTGTTGCAGAAGATAATCTGTGTTGTGCTTTTGCAAAAAACCACTCCAAGAATTTCTGATTTGACTAGAAGAAAGCAAGGACAGACTTCCACTGACGCTTTTTGGGTTTTGTAACTCCAACATTTTAAAATTAAACTCCAACATGTTATAATTGATCTTAATTAGTTTTTTGCTTTCTTTAGCTTTATTTTCTTTTCAAATTTTAATTTTAAAGTTAATAGTTTTGTTTGTACATGACTCTTAATTGTATAAAGCATATTGCAAAATGCACACTTAAAATATTGTAAAGTCTACAATATTTTAAGTAAGCATTGTGCAATCTACCTTATACATTTTATGAGTTACACACATTCAAAAATTTTAAATTAGAGTCTTTGCAATCTAAACATTTTATTCCTTTACAAATATTAACCAAAACATTTAACTGTTTTGTTGATAAACTATTATAAATTAATTTTAAAAAAATTGTAACAAAAAAATATGGTGTCTATAAATAAAATCAGATGTTTAGAAGTCAAAAAACATCGTAGTTAGTTGCAAAAATGCAGTGATTTAGAAGCAATCTTATTAACTTTATTGTTGGGGCTGACACAACTTGGCAAATGTTATCAAGAGGACACAACTTCAGAAAAGTTAGGAATTGCTGCTTTAAAGAGTATGAATAACAAAAATTATGATATAAAAGGTTCATGGTGTCTGTTGGTTTTTTGTACGAAGTACTTTGTGTGTGGCTATTTTTATCCTTATACAATGATAAATTCAAAACAAACATTATTTATTAAATAAAATAATCAATTTATATATAATTAACATACACGATCATAAGTGCTTTGTTCTCTTCTTAACCTATTGTTTGATTCAATAAGTTCTTGCTCCAAAAGCTAGAAAAAATAAATATTACTATATGTATCTAAGTATATCTTTTGTACCTTAAGAGTATTTTTAAATAAAATTTTATTCATAAATATTCACCTTATTTTGTTGTTCCAAAGCTAGTATTTCTGAGCGAAAATAACTCTCTCCAGCTCCTGAATGTTTCTATTTAAAAACATAATTTTTTAATTTTTAAAGTTACATCCAGTGGTGTACCCTCCAGTTTTTTCCCAGTTGCCCTGCGGGCGACTAAAACAGTTTTTATTTTTTATTTGAGCCGTCCGCAATGATAATCAGTAGTCCAGTGTAAAAGTTTTGTTTTTTTGTTTTTTTCTCGGGTGAAAATACTGAGGAAAAAAAATTTTAATGTCTGACTATTAAAATACGTCTAACAAGAAACGGTTTATTTAATAATAGTTATTAATAAAATCAATTAAAAATAAGTTGTCATTTTTTTGTCAATCTTAACAAAGGTTTCATTACGTGAAGCAAAAATTTTGTATATTATATATAGAAAAATATTCTATATCTCAACCTTCAATCAAATTTAATTTAGTTGAATGTTTAAAACATTATGTTTTTAATTTTTTAAACATTTTTTATTATACTAAGACCTTGTTTTTTAGGCAAAAATAATTTCCACGTGCATCGTTAATTGCATTATAATAATAATTTTTCGTATGCATCTTAATAACCTTTTTTATTTTGTTAATTTTAATTGACAAAGTTAAAGTAGAAATTTATTTTACTAATGAAAAACAAGAGATTCAGTGTTATTATTGATTACACTGTCCATTCACGTGATTCAAAATGGACTATATGGTTTGAAAAATAATACAATTGCATTTGGAAATTAAAAAAAAAATGTAATTTTAAAACTCACTTTAAATTGAGAAGAAATGTGCTTTAAAACGCAACAACAATGTTTAAAAAAACAGCACAGTCGCACTTCGAAATATTAAATCGAGTGTCGGCTACTTTTTATTAAGTTTGGTGAAATTATATAATACACAATAGTGTGCTCATTGTTAAACTACTTTAAATGCTTTTTAAAGTTTTCTTTAGAATATTTGCAAGGAATAAAATCTTCATGGATCAAATTATGGTTTTATTAATTAACACACTTTTGTAAGTAACAAACTGTCTGGTCATCCTGCTGGGCTACTGACAAGCATTTTTTTTTTAATTTCAGTCGTCGTTGAAGAAAACAAGTTGTCCCATGCCACTAGACAACCATGCGGGTACACCCCTGACATTTTATTTACTGTCAGTATGACAACAAAAGACGTTATCAGTGTATTATAGTTATGAAAAGTTTTGATCAAACTTTAATCTTATAATTTTAAAATTTTATTGTGAACTAAAATAATTAAAAAATAATATTTTCATAAAAATAAAAGAGAAATACTTGATATTGCTCTAATTGAGATTGCATTAGCTGCAATTTTGAAAGAAGATTTTTTTCTAAAAAAACAAAGAAACAAAAAGGAATAAAAAATAAAACAAATGCTTCATATTTTGCTACAAATTTTGGTGTAACGATTAAGTATATATAAAAAAATGATAAAGTTCACTTTTTGTATTTATATTCTTTTTTTATACTCCCTTTCTTCTTGCATCTCTTCCACTAATAACTCAAATACTGGACTTTCAAAATTTCTATCTCTTCCACTAATAACTCAAATACTGGACTTTCGAAATTTCTATCTTTTCCACTAATAACTCAAAAACTGGACTTTCAAAATTTCTATTTAAGTTGAGCATCCAGACACAGCAAACACAAAAATTTATTTTTTTGTGCAAAAAATTAAACATAGCACATTGTAGTTATTACAAAAACCAAAACAAAATTTTTTACTAAAACTTTATTAAAAACTAACCTTTATCAGATGCCACTTCATGAGTAACCTTTTCAATTTCATCAACAGCTACTTCATATTGCATAGCTTTCATCTAATAACGGATGTTCTTCATATTAAAAACAATTTTTTCAACAACAACAAAAAAAACAAAAGATATAAATAAACAATTTTTGGTTCAATACTTAGGAAAAAATGCTTTCCTTTTGGCTCTGTTTTGATACATACATTTTGGTTCCTAATGCAAGGTTGAATGTTAAATTTGAAATTCCACTCATCCAAGCATTATTATGACCCCTCCGAAATTGTTTTAAAAAAATCCCACAATCTATTATTGTTTAATTAGAATTATTAACTGTTTCCAGAACGTCATTTCCTTATTTTAAGGTAAATTAAAAAACTTTATAGAAAAGTTAAAAAAAAATTTTTTTTACCAACAAATGTCCTTTATGATGTTAACCTAACTTGCAAATGAGGAATGACTATTTTGTGATACTACCACTAAAAATATTACCACCTTAGATTATATGAGCTCCTCCTATCCTTACCCATAATTAAATTATGAATTTTAAATGAGAGCTTTTCTTCATGAAAGGTAAGGTTCACCTATGTATATTACATTCACTGCAGCTAAAAACCACACCTTACTTACACTAATATAAATACTTTTTATAACATTTTATTTTAATTGTATATTATTATAAAAACATCATCAGAATAAAAAGAAATTTATTTTCATATTTTGGATTAAATTTACGCAAAAAAATAGAACTCACATTCATGACAACTCTGGTGACTTCAAACAGTTTTGCAAGATTCTCAGGATCTCTCTCATTCCCCAATGACCCCTGATGTATAAAGAGATTAGTAAAAGAAAATAAATAAAAAAAGAAACCACCTGAAAAACTTTAGTAACAAAATTTAAAAAAAAAAAAACTAGCCCATTCTTTGAATTTTAGGGTCACAGTTATGACCCTAAAATTCAAAGAATTTAAAATAATGAAATTCTCAAGAATTAAAAGAAATTAAAAAAAATATTTAAATCATTTAAAGTAAATTAAAATATTAAAACTTTAATAAAATGCTTACCTGCGACAAAAAAGCAAAATACTCGTCTGCAGCATCTTCATCATTAGCAAGTATAGATATGTCAGCAGCTTTGATGAGATTCCAATCCAAGTTTACCATTATATGAGATATTTAATTCTTAAATGTGGTCATCACTCATGAAAACAAATTTTAAAGATAATGGATAAAATGTTTGTTAACTAAAATTAAAAAAACCATTACATCCTTTTTTGAATATTCTATAATTTCTGGTGCTAAGATAATAATTTTTAACGCATATTTAGTGGCAAGTCATAAGTTTTAGATTTCTTATTTACATATATATTTCTAAGTTTGAACATGGTTTGGACGGATTTTCATGACACCATTATTTATATTTGACACTAAAGGTTTAAGCAACTTTTATTCACCAGATATCTTTTCTTTTATTAACCTATTTTGCATATTAGGATAAAGTATTTTTTTTTGTAATACCACTACTAGGATACTACTTTCCAAGATTCCTACACTTACATCAGATATAAAACCCACAATTAGGGGTTTTATATCAGAGTTTTCTTTTTCCTAGGTAAGTTGGCTTCACCATGGCTAGGGAAACTCCCCTGCCCATTATGGCCTAAAAAAATATAACTCAAACTCATTTTGATTTGATAAACCACAACATATTGTTCAAGTGCTACAATGTTTGTATGTACAATAAACTTTGAATAAAAATTAAATAAATTTTAAACAACTTCAACAAAATAAATTTTAAATAACTTTGAGAAACTTTGTCTTACAAATCTTTACAAAGCAATTATGGTGAGAGCCTGTCGTTTAAAATATAGTTAATTAAAATAGTGGCCATAACTATTGGAAGATTTTCTTTTTTTTTTTTTTAATTAAATTAATTTAATTAAAAAATTAAATAGCTTTTACAATAACATTACACAACAACTGTAAATATAACAACAAAGTAAATATATGTGTTGCTATTTGTAATATCTTTAAATAAGTTTTCTAGTTAATAGTTTATTTAAAATTATGTCTACAGCAGCAAATATCTTTAAAAAATTGTGTAAAAAGATATAAAAAGAATAATCATAAAAATTGGCAATAAAATCATCCATTGATGAGATCTCTTGAAATAATTATTCTCATAACTTCATTTGTTCCTTCGAGTATTTGATGTACACGTGTATCTCTCATAAACTGCTGCACTTGATAATCTTTTAAATACCCATACCCTCCATGCAATTGCAGAGCAGTGTTGCACAGCTAAAAAATAAGCAAATATATTTTTAAATAAAATGCATTCTTTAACATACAATGCATTCTTTAATAAAAAATTAGAAAAAGAAAAAAAAAGAAAGCAAAATAAATACCTCAAAGCATTTGTCTGTAGCTTGGAGTTTAGCCATTGCTGCAAGAACAGGTGCATTGCTTTGGTGGTTATCAATTGCTGTAGCAGCATGTCTGACAAGCAGCCTTGATGCTGTTAAATTTGTCAGCATTTCCGCTAACTTAAATTGAGTGTTCTACATTAAATAACAATGATACATATATAACTTTTTTTTCAAACAGTTTTTTCTTAAAAAGAAGAAAAAAATAAAGAAAAATGAAAATAAAGATAGCTGTCTCAACCCAAACCCTTATCCACTGTAGTGGTAATACTGAACATCCCCCTTGCGTGTTCTACCTAGAATCCCTGTATGTACTGAATCCCCAGCAGCTAACTATTTCTGCATGACGTCAGACTGCTTATCAAAGTATATTATATATATATATATATATATACATACATACATACATACATACATACATACATACATACATACATACATATATATATATATATATATATATATATATATATATATATATATATATATATATATATATATATATATATATCAGTGTTCCACAGAAAGACGTGCGATTGCACACAATTATATGATTACGCAAAAAATACTTTGTTTTGACGATTTGAGCACAGTGCTTGTTATGTTTTCAAAATTTAAAATCGTGCTAAAAAAACTTACTTAAACTTATCTAAAAAAAATCTTTAAAAAAGAAAAAAATTAAAAAAACAAACTTAACTGAAGCAAAAACACAATATATATATATATATATATATATATTATATATATATATATATATATATATATATATATATATATATATGGGCAATTCCACGGCGGAAAATGAAAAAGTAGTAAATTTTTATTCTCTTTTTCTTCAACTTTTAGCAAATGAATATTGATGTAGACACATGAAAGTTTATTTAAAATATACCATTAATACTAAAATTAATTTATGTAAGCCATTCTTATGCCTCTGAAAGTTACAGTTTTTCTCATTGTCGCATGATAAAAAAGGTATCATTGTAAAATGTTATTCTAATAATATATGCAAAAAAAAAATAAAAAGTTTTTTAATAATATATGCAAAAGAGTATTAAATGTTACGTTTTTACATTTAAAGTTTTGAATAACGATGCTTAGTTAAAGCACATTTTTATTTTAAATTTTTGTAACGTAAGTTAAAACTACATGCATTTACTAAAGTTCTGGCACTTTTTCATTAACAAAATGAATTATGTCATTAAGTAAACTTATTTCGTCGCCTTAGGAGAAAAAAAAAATTTTAATGTTAATTGAAATTATTTATATTATTGCTTTTTTATTTGTTTATGTATTCTTATTTTAGTTGACATAAATAAAGATAAGAATTATATAAATATTTGTATTTAGACATTAAAAAAAAAAAAAAGATTTATTTGCCATTCTCCTAATATAAGAAAAATCAGTTAGAATCTTTTGTATTTTTGTTTTAGTAAAACAAATCGTTTGTAAATGCAATTATGGGTCATCCATAAAGCACGTCATCCTTTATTTGTCAATTCATAACCCCTTCCCTCCTGTCACAAACGATCACATATTCCTGTACCCCTCTCCCTCCTTAACTGTGATGGCAGTTTTTTCCTCAAAAATATTTTAAAAGATTTAAATGTAAATATTTTGCAGCATTTTAAAAATTCAACCTAATAAAAATAAGGCAATACACATAAACATAAGGAGTGTAAGTGAAAACTTCAACAAAACAAAGATTTCTTTATTTAAATGACTTAAATAAGTAATAATAAAGTTGTAATACTAAAATAATTTTTTAAAGTTGTTCTTCGTCTTGTGTAAAAACTGTTTTCAATTTGATAACTTTCATAAACGTTATAAAAAATCCCTCAGGAAGAATACCAACAGTTTTTTAAAATTTCCTTTTATTAATTATTGTATTTCTTTTATTTTATATCGTTTTTACTTTTAATGAATGAGTTCAATACTTTTGTTATGTAACTCTAACTCTTAATTATAGATACAGAAAATCCACGATAAATATCACTTGGTAAAGTAAGTTAAATAAATAGTACCAAATAAACAAGTTTATTTTTCTTAGCCCATCACTTCTAATAAAATTTTATATATTTTTTAAATTGGCATAGAATTCTTAACATCTTGTGAAAGTTTCTAATACAAACCGCTTTACTGATTCGCAGAAATCTGACTTAAAAGTTGAGGCAATTTTTTTACCTTGTTTTCTGTGTAACTTAAGTTAAGTGGCATTTCAGTAATAAATCCGCCCTCTTTCAACCAGACTCAAAACTTTTTAGCTTATTTTATTCTTTAGACTAACAGCTTTTGTACAAAATAGTTAAAAGTTTAATTTACAGTTTAAATAGGTAAATATCTAATAAAGTGTTGCATGTGTAACATAAGTTAAAAATGGAATTGCATATATATATATATATATATATATATATATATATATATATATATATATATATATATATATATATATATATATGTATATATATATATATATATATATATATATATATATATATATTATATATATATATATATATATATATATATATATATATATATATATATATATGTATATATATATGTATATATATATAACCCAACTAAAACAAAACTCAACAAACTAAAATGCTTAGTTCATTTAAATCATGTTTTTAATTACATTTGGAAAATTTTTTTATCTTTATTAATGTTTAGAGCATTAATAAACAAAATAGAATTTAATTTTAATGATTGTTTAAAATATACTCACACTTTATTTAAATTAAATTTTTTTTACTAATTTAAAAATATCAGTTTCAATGTAAATGTAAACAAGTAAATAATTACACATTAAAAACTTTCATTCTTTGTTTTAAGGTTTGTACTTTTTTCTTTTTTTTGAAATTAACATTTTTTTAAAACTAACAAAAGATTAACATTTATTATAAAAAGTACATAATTATATAAATCAAAAAAATAAGATTTTATTAATACCTACTATAAAAATTTATTAGAAGTGTCTTGTTACTTCATTAAAAAGTGTTTCGATAATATAAAAACATTAAAGATCAAACTTATATAATTGTAATGGCTTTCTAAAACACTTGCCATTTTTTTTTTCAACAAAGTTTTGTTTATCTTTTAAATGTATTAACTTTAATTATTCTTATATTAAATTTTTTTAAAGAGACTTTCGTTGTCGTTGAAAATCATCGTTTATAAAAACAAAATTATTTTTATTTTTTAATAACGTTTATTATAAAAAATGCATACTTAATAAATTTATATAATATAAATTTAAAAAGTTATATACAATTGCTAATTATACTTAAAAAAAAGAATCATTTTTCAGTAAATTTTTATTTTATTTAAAAGCATTTCGCTAATACAAAAATGTTTGCTAAGAAATTTTGATGTAATTTATTTCACCTAAGGTATAATTTAGAATATTTTTCATTCAGCACGCTTTTAAAATGTTTTTGGAAATAACCACAGTCAAATCGTCAAAGCAAAATGTGATTTGTCTGATTATATAATAACGTGTGATCACATATCTTCCTATGAAAGATTGATATATATATATATTTATATATATATGTAGAGTTCCACGCGGTTAATATAATAAATCTCATTTAAAAAATCACAATTAGGAACATTTTTTTTAACAATTAGTTTATAGTCTTAAATGTCTTAAAAAAATAATGAAACAATAAATAAATAAATAGAACAAGCATTTTATAGATTTTAAAGTAAGAGGAAAAGCATATAATTTGATTTAAGAAAAAGTGCTTAAGTATCATTATTTTTTTAATACCTTGTAGCAATCTAAAATATTAGCAATTAGTTTTAAATGGGTCAACCGCAAAGCTGGTTTAATATTTTAAAGCATCAACATTGAATTTTTAACTATTTACGCGATATAAGCAAATTAGTTTCTTAAATAATCACATTGCGTAGCTGACTTTTTAACTTTAATTTTTTTTTTTAATGCTTGTCAATTATTTACTTAAACTAATTTGCCATTTTAAAGTTTTGTTATAATAAAAAAAATTGGCATCAAATAGTTATAAAAAAATCAACTAAACTTCCTTGCGTAGCTGACTGTCAAAACTAAATAGTTAAATGTCACAAATTTTGTTGTTTTATTTCAATGCAATAAAATGTTTTGCCAAATATATTTTTAACTTCAAAACATTTATATTCAATTAGAAATTATTTGAAATTTCAAAACATAGTCATATAGTCAATTTATAAATATAGAATCATTCCAGGAACCAGTTGCTTTTGCATCTAATGAAAATAAAAAAGGTGTGCATTGAGTAAACATTATAGATTTTTTAAATTATTTTAAAATTTATTTGTATTTGTGTTTAAAATTTATTTGTAGTTTAATTATTTTATTACAGCCATCAAGATAAAAAAATAGAAAAACACTGAATCAAAAGATTTACATGAGTAGAAATCATCACAAGAAAAGAAATACAAAGCTAAAGATAATTCTAGACTTCGAAGACAAATGTGGAAAAAAGATTTTCGAAAAATTGCAGCTGAAAGAACAAAAAGTTTAGAAAGAATGAGAAAAATCTCGACTGTAGCAAAAAGAGGTATCGTCATCTTAAGAATCAAATCACTCACCATTTGCAAATGTGCAAGTTAAAGGAAAGTATATGAAAAAAATGAATCGCTCAAAAGTCCTGTTCAGAAGAAAGAACTGTTCCATTCAACTGTTCAAAACTCAACCATTAACTTATTCAATTCAAAAATCAGCAAAAAATCTCAGAGAGAAAGACTTCATGTTTATTAAAATTTTTTATTGCGACAATGAAATAAGTCGAATTTCCCCCAGAATGGCAGATTATACTTCGGTAGTGATAGGAGACAAAAAGGTACATGTTCAAATCCAACACATGTTATATACGCTAAAAGAAGCTTTTAAAGAATTTAAACTAAACCACACAGATATTAAATTAGGTCTGTCAAAATTTTGTCAGTTGGAACCAATTTACGTTCGATGTCTATCATCAATTCCTCATAACATATGTGTATGCATGTTACATGAAAATGTGCGTAATGCTCTTGAATCACTTTCGCAGGGTTCAGATATATTTTCTACAATTAAAACCGGAAACTTTATGATTCTGAATTTTATTTGTGAAAAACCAACAAAACAATGTTTCAATGCTGTTTGCAAGAAATGTACCATTTATAGTCCTTTTGATAAATTATTACTTCAGTTCAAGCAATTTGAGTTAGACGTTTCATGGGATCAGTGGCAGAAACCTCAAGCAAAATTGTATATTAAAATTGAAAAGAAACAAAGAAGGAACAATTGCAGTCTTATTATAGGAACAAAGAAGGAACAATTGCAGATATTAAAAAAATATGTGCAAAGTTTATTATTCATAGTAATGACGAAAGCAGTCAATCATCCATATTTAAATTAAATATAGAATTAGTGATTTAAAAAGACTCAAATAAGGCTGTTATTCAAGTTGACTGGGCAGAAAATTATACTTGTTTTTACCAAAACAAAATGCAAGCAGCTCATTTTGGTCAAAATCGCATTTCTATTTTTACATGTGCAGTTTGGCATTGTCAAATTAAATCTTTTGTGCTAGTTTTGATTCAAGCGATCATACAAAATTTTCTGTCATTCCAAACATAAATAAAACTATCTAGCTTCTATCAGACAATATTACAGAAGTTAATATTTTCAGTGACAAAACAACATCTTAATTCAAAAATAAGTACATTTTAGCATTAATGAAAATTTTAGAAGAAAAGCATACAATGCAGCTTTCACCAAAAATTGCATGATACCGAAGGAATAAAAACTTATAAATTCACATTAAGTGTCTAGACATTTAGTAGTGACCAAGTATCTTCAAAATGACCTTTATAAAGAGTAGAAACAACTTTTATCACTTCTAAATAAAAGCTTCAAATATAGTATGAAATTTGTTTTATACTTTAATCTGAATTTTAATAAAAATTCGCATGTTGGATTGTAGCTGATAGTTGCGTAGCTGACTTTATGGGTTTTTTGACCTGTAATTATTATTATATTTAAAAAGTTTTATAAATAAAACTTGGACGAAATAATTGTTATTGAAAAAAAAAAAGTTTTTATGAAAATATAAATGATAATTTAAGAGAAAAATTAATTCAAAATTTAAGTTAAAAAAAAAAGAAGCTCAATTGCGTATTGTGTAGCTGACTACTGTCTTTTAGTTCTACTTTTATCAAACTTCCTATTTCTTGTATTTTTTATGAAAAACAATAACAAATGATAATTAGCATATAAAGCAAAAAAAAGAAATTTATATTATATTAAGTCAGCTAAATTTAAAAAAACTTGTTGCACACATTCCGTACCTGATCGAAGAACTCTACATATATATATATATGTGCATGTATATATATATATATATATATATATATATATATATATATATATATATATATATTCATGTATGTATTGAATGATGTATCCTTACTTATATAATACAATATAAACAATGTATAGTATATATAGTAAATTTTTGTTAATCAATAAAAAGTTTTATTGATTTATAAAGAAATTACTTAAAGTTTAATTTTAAAAAGGATTGTAAACAATATTGTTTAATGAAAAACATTATATCAGGAAGAAATTTTTGCTTGTTATTTTTTTTATTTTTTAACTTTTTCGAGTCATGCTGCTCAATATATCAAGATCATCCTGCCATTATGTGTTGGCCCTAACTCATTGGTAATGATCTTTAATTGTTTTAAGATTTTGGTGACTTCTAAGATTTTCAAGAAACTAGTCAAATATGACTATTTATAAAATGAAGTTTTTTACGCATTTTGCATCCAAGATTAAAAAATTTTTTAGTACAAAGAAAATGTAACAATAAAATACTACTTTGATAAATGGTTAGTAACACTGAATTCAGTTTAGGTTAATGGAACAAGAAATTTGCTTGCTTCAACTGCAACCAGATAAGTATTTGTAGAAAAGAGAAAAAGCTGCCTCAGAAGAAAACACATACAAGATTCGCTGCCTGTTCTAACCAAGTAAAAAGTCTTTTGTTTAGACTAGAACAGTAACATCATCAGCATAAAGAGCCACTTTAAAGAAAAAGTTATCAGGATGATAAGTAGTATAGATGAAGAACAACACAAGACCAAATACTGGAACTTTATGGTATCCCTAAATATATATGCATAAATAGTTCTTATATCAAAAACTACTCCTTCATTGATTTAGCCAAATTGAAGTAAAAAACTTTACCGTGCACACCTTACTTAAAAATTAAAAAATCTTTTTTTGAATTCTTTTTTCAAAAACATAATTTGTTTCTAAATTGGAACAATTGAATGTCCAGATGACCTTTTTCGGGATGCCGGGACAGCTTACCTTAAATCGGGATAATCCCAAAAAACTGAAATGTTTTGTCACCCTAATGAAGAAGAGTATTGTCCATCAAGGATAACTTTAATACTGAGGTTAGAAAAAAATGATTTAATAGTTTTAAAAACTTCCCTAGATACACCTCATCCTATAGAAACAACTGAGTGAAATTTGATGTTTTATTTTAAATTTCTATATCTTTAAACACTGCAATATTTTTTAATATTTAATGTATACAGTATACTCTTATAAAAAAATAAAATAAATGCTTTAAAAAATGACTATTTTGTTGTTACTTAAAAGCACTAATAGCAATTAATTTAATTAGTAAGTTTATAAATTGTAATAGAAATTATTTAAAAAAAAAGTTTTATTTAAAAAATAAAAACTTTTTTTTTTAATGGTTAAACGCTTAAATATAATAAATTTATATATAAATTTATTATATTTATATTATTATATATTACAATAAATTATATTTATTTTACAATAAATATAATTTATTGTAAAATAAATATAATTTATTGTAAAATAAATTAATTTAGTTTACAATAAATTAATTTAGTTTTCAATAAATTTATTTATTTTACAATAAGTTAATCTATTTTTCAATAAATTATATTCATAACATTTAATCTTTTTTTAAAGAAAAAATCTTTCTATCAAACAATTGAAAAAAAGATTTTTGCAAAAACATGTTAATCACTTTTGAAAAACTTTTTATTTTATTTTATTAGGGACCAACTGAATCTTTTAAGGTCATGTGACACCACTAAATGACGGAACATTCCTAAGATTTTTTGTACGCTACATTGGAACATCAATAGGAATCCCCAGGAATTTACTGAAAAAATTTTTTTTGAGCATCACCCTAATATATTTATGCTTTATGATAAAAAGATTTATTTTTTAATAGTTCAAGACTAAAATAATTACAATGAACATTACTTCTCCATTCAGACAATATATTATCATAAGCAGTGCTTTTTATAAACAATGTAATTTAACATTTTTATACAGCCAAAAATGTTTTCATTTAAATAATAGATTCAAAAATAACTCTTTGTTTGCTTTTAGTTACTTGATATTTAACCAAAAGGTTGTTATTGCAAAATAAAAATAAAACTGCAGGCTTCAAAAAAGTGTTTTTAAACATAAAAACATTTTTTTTTTTAAATGATAAAATATAAATGATAGGTGGTAAAAAAACATTTTAAAGTTTTTAAAGTGATAAAAAATGATAAGTGGTAAACTATTGAAAACAAAAATTGTAAACATTTTAAAGATTTTGAATTCACAACACAACTTGATCAAATGCTCCAATATTTAATCAAAGTGTTCGATAAAATCAAAAATCAAGTTTTCCTTTGATATAATCAAAGTTTTTATAGAGTTATGAAATTTAATTTTTGAAACCTTGAAAAAATATCTAACGATTATTGCTGCCTATTATAAATTAAAAAAAAAAAGTATTCCAATCAAAATTCAAATATCCTCAAGATTTTAAATATTCACAAATATTAGTAAACATGGAGAAATATAAATAACAATTAATGTTATTATTATAATTAATTAAATGTTGGAGAAAACAACAATCTATTAACTAAATTTTCCCCGTAAATTTTTCAAACTTTTTTTTGTCATGAAATTACTTCATTCTGTTGTACCATCAAATCTTTTAAACCATCGGCCCTATTAAAATAGGAGCAATATTTATAAACATTTATTTCTCAAAATAAACTACCTTTTTATTCAATTACTTCATTAACTGTTTAACTTAATCTCTCAAACTTTTTAACTCAGAAAACTCTTGAATATCAAAAATTTTATTAATATAATAAATTATTGCACACCTAAACAAGTGTTTTGCCAACTTATCCATTATTCTGGCACAACACAGTAGCAGTGGGTAAACCTATGCATTTATTTATAACTTATTGTCTTAAACTTTATGGCTTATTGTCTCAAAATGTATAATTTATTGTATGGAAATGTATAAAGGTAAACTTGATTCAGTTTCAAAAAGTAAAGTTACCTGAAAATCAGCTAATGGTTTGCCAAATTGCTTCCTAGATTTAACATAATCTAAAGCCAATTCTAGTGATTTTTGTGCTGCACCTAAGGAACATGATGCTAAAAAAAATATATATAGTTTTTATTTAAATATTCCATTCATTGAACATTCCTTTACAAAAACAATAAAAATAATTTAGTGGGACAACAAAATAGTTCTCAAATAAGAAAAAAAGAAAACAATACAAAATTGAACAACAGAATTATAAAAACACTATAAATATTATGAATACAGAAAAATATGTTTCATCGGCAATGAAACATATTTTTCATTCCAAGTTAAAGAAAAAACTGATAATTTAACTTTGTTTTAAAAACCAGAAAAATTAAAACAGACAAAAGTTTTTAGAAAATAAAATGAACATATGGCTAAATAAAAAATTTCATTTTTTTACTCTTTTGTTACCAGCCGTTTTTAACAAAAATCTTTTTGCTGTGACCGCAGTTTTTTTTTAAATTTGGATGACATAACATTAAAAACTAATTATAATTTAAACAGCTTTTTAATTAAATAAGTTTTTAAAGCGCATCGTTTAACAACAAGAAATGTAAAGTTCTTAAAACTAGTGTTTTTATAAATAGTAACTAAAACATTAAGTCCAAAAAAAACTCATTTAATGTATAAAAAGAATGTTTTTCTTCAAAAGACTTTTGTAACTACTTAGCTAAATACACTTCTACAAGTTAAATTTTACAGTGTTAACGCTGCTTTTTTTAGAACTAAATTTAAAGAAGTTTTTTTTAAACCAAAAATTTTTCAAGATTTTTTAACTTTGTCAAGTGATAACTTCTGTAGTTACACAATATGGTTCTTATTTGTCTTGATTGTGTAGAAAATTAATTAAACTTTAAGAACAAAAAAATTATGTGTCTAGAATGAAAATTTATGTACAAAAAAGGATAAACCAACAAGCATACTCAAAAGCAGCTACCAGTGGTTTGCAGTAAAAATTCAAAAAAATTAAAAGCCACTATCATCGGCTTGCTGTAGTGAAAGAGTTAAGTAAAAAACTTGCTTTACAATAACTTTTAATTGTTTATTTAAATACTTATACTAAGGTATTTAGTATTTTAGTACTTATACTAAGGTATTTATTCAGCTGTTCTAAACATAATTCAGCTGTTCTAAACATAAATATGACTGATTATTTCAAAATTTCTTAAAATAAATAAAGAAAAAATAAATATAAAAATTTTGGGGCTTACCGATACTAATTCTTCCACCATTTAATGCATTCATTGCAATGTTAAATCCCTGAAAAATTTAAAACAAAAAATAAAAAATTATTTATTTATTATTAGTTTGTTTTATTATTATTATTATTTAATTGTTGTGTACGCAGTGCAGAATTCCTAGTCACAAACTTTCCGCAACACACCAACACTCATCACAATGTTATAATATTATAGCTTATTATTTAAATTGAAGTTATTGTGGATGACATAAAAAAAATAACATTTAAAACAATTCTGTTAAAATCAAAACTTAACTAAAATATGTGCCCATATTTAAAAAAAAAAAACATTACTGCTATTTTATTATGCAACAGTGCTTTTACTAATTAAAGGTTTAAGCAATTAATACCTGCAAATTTTTAGCACCTCTTTTTATTATGCTAGTTAATATCAACACCAAATAGAAAAAAAAAACAATAAAAAAAGGGTGCAATGCAAATGATCATAATTTTTATGATCAGTATTTTTATTAAATGAACCTTAATTTTAAACCAGTAAATTACCAGTTAATTGATTAAATGATCAGTAAATTAATCAAATAACAAGTATTTTAATAACCACAGAAGAACAACCTTAACAGTTTTAAACAACCTTAACAGCTTAGCTTTTGCTGTAGATAATTACTAATATTGAATAAGTAAACCATTTTTTAATTTGTATCAGATATCAAAGACTTTATCAATTACTGCAACAATTGCTAAAGTCTTTGAAGAACCAACTTTTAATAAACAAAAAAAGGATTGTGCATAGATTAACACTGAAAATTTGAGGATAGAATAATTTTTTTATAATACCTGTCCTCTTTGACCAATTATATTTTTTGCAGGTACTTTGCAATTGTCTAAAATTACAGAGCGTGTTGGTTGACTGTTCCAACCAACCTAAAATTGAAAACTTAAAATTAATTGAATTTTAATTTAATCTTAAATAACATTGACTAAATAATTATATATCAAATAAATAACTGAAGTTCAAAAAAAATATTTACTACATGTTTTTCATGTTTCATTACACAATGAAGTGCTTTAAATAATAATATTAGAAAAACCTTTTTTTCCTTTTTTCCAAACTCTAAGCCAGCAGTACCCTTTTCTACAAGAAAACATGTTATTCCTTTGGAACCTATAAAATAACAATTAATATCATACATTTATGATATATTTTTAAACTTTTTTAATAAACCAATCTAAAGTTAAACAAACCGGGTCCATCACTCCTTGCCATGATTGCATAAATATCTGACTCTCCTGCACCACTAATAAACATCTAAAAAAACTGTAACTAATCTGAAAATGTTTTGCAATAATATAAGCAAAGTAATATGAGAACTGCAAAGAGAACAAGGGCTGGGGCAGAGGCATCAAAAATGTTAACAAAAGAGAAATCAACATAAATAAAAAATATAGAAAAAAATTATATTTTTTTGTTAAAACAAGTATCGAGATTTTTTTTTAAATGGGTAATTCAAATAACATACTTTTGAACCATTCAAAATGTAATGGTCTCCATCTTGTCTTGCATTTGTTGATAATGAGGAAGCATCGCTTCCAGAATCTAAAAAAAGTATTTTAAATTTAAGTACTAACTTATTACTATTTTTGGAATATACCAATGTAAAATTAATTTAAATACTTTTTATGGAACATTATAATTTAAAGAAAGTATGTTAGCTTTGTAACATTCCTTCAAGATAATTTACTGTAAGTAAAATTTCTAAAATTTTCTGTTTAATTTCATTTTATTTGTAAGCAACCTACAATAATTTTGTTCACTAAAAAGCTTCTATAATTGCTTAAATCTTACAACTTACAGTCTAACATTGCTACAGGTCATTCATGTACAGTCATTGAAAGTCTTTTATGTACTGATAAAGATTGCTAATACTTCTTTTGTTATTTTCTTACTTGATTACTCCTTGACAGTATCTCCCTAATATTGCTACTTCTATATATCTAACTATGGAAGACATAAAACTTTTAATTTTTTTAAAGGAAAGAAATGGACAAAATGTTAATATGTGGCAATTAAAAAAAATGAAATAAGAAATAACTACAAGAATATACAAAAATCCTTACCTGGTTCTGTTAAACAATAAGATGCTATTCTCTATAAATAATTTTAAAATATTATGGTAACAAATTTCACTAGAGCATATATATATATATATATATATATATATATATATATATATATATATATATATATATATATATATATATATATATACATATATATATATATATATATATATATATATATATATATATATATATATATATATATATACATATACACATTTGGTGACATAATACATTGGTTTTTTCAGAAAAAGAAGAAAAATAATGAAAACAGCAATTGCTGCTCCAACCCAAAATCCATAGTATATAGCAGCACTCCTTTGCATTTTCTTGGTGTTTGACAGCCGATATATGTACTGAAGCCCTCGCTAACTCCCTACTTCATACATACATACATACATACATACATACATACATACATACATACATACATACATACATACATACATACATACATACATACATACATACATACATACATACATACATACAGCATATAAATATATATATATATATATATATATGTATATATATATATATATATATATATATATATATATATATATATATATATATATATATATACTATAACATATATAGATTAGCAAGTGCTTACTAGTTTTACTTATCTTTATAGCGTACAGCTTTTTCAGAAAAAGAAGAAAAAAATAAAGAATAATTAAAGAAAAGGTTGCTGTTCCATCCCGGTTGATGTAATGGCACTCCTTTGCAGCAGCAGGCTAGTCAATGTATTTACTAAGTAGGTCTATGAATGTATTGAAGCCCCTGGCAGCAAGCTAATTCAGTATGAAATCACATGTAGCTTTTGTTAATTCACTTGTTTAATGTGTAAAATGATAATGAAAAAGTACAGTGAACTTTTATACTTAACTAAAGTTGTTTTTTTACTGTTGTTGTTGATTAATGTTTTTTATTTGTTTGTTTGTTTTTTAATCTTGCTTTCAAGTTCTGTGCTGACCTGCATTTGATATATACTTGCTAGAGCTGTTTAATTAAAGTGTTCCAAAAAAAAACAATGTAATTTAAAAAAATATTGAAATGCATATGATAGTTATAAATGATAGTTATTTATAAACCCATTTGTTACTTTGATATCACTATAATTTATTAATGACACTTAAGCTGTATAGATAAAGAACTTATTTGTTAAAGAACAATACCTAATAGTTTTAAAATTCACTCTTTTAATAAATGATACACAACTAATGTCTTTGTAAATGATTATCATAGTTTAATATTTGTCAATACATTGTTTTATCAATTTAAATTTTATAAAGTTTTCATAGTAACTATTTGTAGAAGTCTTAAACTTAAGGGATTTTATGTTGTTGTCTTTTTATAAATTTAAACATTTATACTTTTTCTTATTCTTATATTCTTTTTTTTTAGTTCTGTCTTTGTTATTTAATAGTTTGCTTACTGTTAAAATATGGTTTTATATTAGTAAATTTTAATGATTTAAAATTTCTTTTCTTAATCTTAGGTGAACAGTTAGGGAGGAAATTCTACACAATTGAGGTAAAAGTATTTTGTTTATGTTAGAAATTGGAAAGAAACAATAACTACAATACAGTTCACTAACAAGAATTCCTCTCTGTAATGAGATTTTCTTAATGGAAATAGCATTAATGGATTATTCTTAATTTATTCTTAAGCTTTTAGACATTTAGACTTTATACCACTAATTAAAATGATCATGTTTTAACTTTATGAGTTGCCTACTGCTTATTCATTTAATAATTAATTCAGAATGTCTCCATCAGAATGTCTCCATCAGAATGTCTCCGCACTTAAAGAAAAGGTTTGCCCTACCAATGCTCTCAAACAAAGTTCAGAAAAAATGTCTAATCTTCAATCAACAAAAGATGACAAAGCAGCCAAACAAATTGTATCTTGATTCATTTCCAATAAAGAATTTTTAGAAGGAACTATTCAACTTGCTAAAGCATCTTTGTAAGTATTTATAACTAATTAATTTTTACATATATATCAAGGCTCAAATAAGGTGATCTTAAATTGCAATATCTGGAAATGTTTCTGGTCTTTAAATTTGTAGCTTTTTAAAAACTAAAACTCTATTTTTATCACTTAACTTAATAGCTACTATGCAATAAAAAAATATTTATATCGACCTTGAACTATAATATAGAATCTTATTATAATTTCATACTATTACTATTATTTTTATCATTATTATTTTTATTATTATTAAAATCTATGATTTTAACTTAATTAATACTTTTATTTTATAAATCATTTGATAAAACTAGAAAAATAAAGCACACAGCAAATTACAGCATTCTAAATTCCTTTAGACTGTTATAATTTGCAGTTGTTTTTTTAATATTACATCATAATATTATTTACACGAAATAAGATATAAAATACTTTTATATCTTATTTAAATCTTATTCAACATTTTCTTATAAACTAAATGCTCTTAACTCTTTAGCAGATATGTATACAAAATTAAAGACAGGGGAGTTTAAAAATATATAAAAAACTAATTTAACATTTTTATAGTTATTTTAAAATGAAACAAAAAAATTCTAATAACTTATTTTAAAATATATATTTATTATTATTATTTTTTATTACCAATTAATTTCTAATTTAAAACATTTAAATTTTTAAATAAATAATTCCTTAAAGTTTCCCCCTAAACAAAAATCGATTTTAATGTTTCATACAATGCGCAAATAGCTTGAATATGACTTTTTAATGGTTGATTTTTTAAATTACAACACAAATTTTTAGGACCTTTAGTGATTATTATTTTTTTCTTACAAAAATACTTGATGTTTACCTGATGTTTAAACAAACAATGAATTAAAATAGGAAAGTTTTGACTGTTATTATTTTTGCAGTAGTAAATCTATAGTTTTATTTTTTCATTAATTTTTTATTAAAACTTCATTAAAACAGTGTTCACAGTTTTTAATAAACTGAGAAATTGATGACCAGAAATATCTTCAGATATCACAATTCACAATCACTTAATTCGCGCCTTGTATATTGAAACAAAGTCTTGACTATTAAGAAATAAGACTAGATTTTAGGAAGTATATTTTAGACAAGTTTCTAATCTCTTTGAAAACAAATAAATTGAAAGTTTTACACAAACTTACTAAATAAAGTTTATTATAAACATAAATATGTATGTTTTGGTTTTAAGTCAAAGTAATGCCCAGCCATCATCAAGCACTCTGAAATTGACCACTCTAGCCCTTATGAATGCGCAATTAAATACAGGCCTGTTAGCACAGGAAAATTAAATTAAATTGTCAGAACTGTTAAACCAAACATCAAGCAATAAGATGGTAGAGCCAAAGATTTACATAAATTTTTTAAGAGCAGGTCAACACTTGAGTGATTTCTTCACCTGCATTGACTTAAAAATCACAGATAGAAAAGGAGATTCAGGAGTACAGTTCAAGTTGTTGCTTTACACTGCAATGATTAATCAAGTCTTGTGAATCATGCTTTTCTATCTCTCAAAATTTCTAGTGGCTATTTTGTCAAACTAGGGATTGATGGTGGCAAAAGTTTTCTTAAGTTTAGTCTAAGCATTGTTGATACTGATTTAAGGGATGAAATCAGCTCACCGCCATAATAACAACCTCTTACTCAAAAGACTGGCAAAGACACTGGAGTCAAGAGATAAATTAATTTTTCCATATCCTAAGATTTGCGGTAGTGGTGCAGTGGTAAAGTGCTCACTTCATAAGCAAGAGGTTATGAGTTCGATTCCAACCACGTCCCTGGTAGTACCGCGCTCAACTTGTTTCTCCGTGCAGCACCCTTGTTCGTTGAGGTTTGTGTTTTGGAGTTAGAGAGTTGAGAAAGGGTTATAACCACAAGTAGCCTCCTCATCTGTAGTGGCCTTCTTGGCCTTAGGAAGGTAAATCATAAAAAAAAAAAGATTTGGCAGAAACTCACTCCAATATTGAACAAGTCTGGTCACTATTAATGATTCAAGTGCCCATTCACGTGACTCAAAATGCAACTAATACATTTAAAAAAGTGATACATTAGCATTTTAAATTGAAAGAAAATGTAACTTTGAAACTCATTTTGGAATGAGAAAAAAATGTGATTCAAAATGTGACTGTAATGTCTAAATTTTTTTTGGTGAATTCGCATTTTGAATTGAAAAGAAAACAAGCTTTAAAATGCAACAACAACATTTCAAAAAATAATAGTCGTACTATGAAAATTTTAAATTGCATGCATATCTAATTTAATTCAAGTCTGCTTCTTATTATGTTAAATAAAATTATGTAATGCACCACAGTGTATTTATTTTTTAGTACAGCATATAATTTTCATTTTAAGTATGCTACATTTTTAAATGTTTCAAAGGTTTCATTTAAATAATCAAATGGATTAAAATCTTCATAGTTCAAAATATGGTTTTATTAACAAACACTCTTTTGTAAGTAAAAAACTGTCTGGTTTTCCCGTTAAACTACTGACAGGCATTTTTGTTCAAAATTTACATTTCTACCCGTTTCCACCCCTGTCATGATATGAAAGTTGCAAATATATTTTGTGGTCTTTAAATATATTCAAGAATACACTCTTGCACACAGTGCAACATTAAATCCATGTCTTGCTAAATCTGGAAACTTGCAAACACTGGACTCAATCAAATCTAGTCTCGAGTCTTTTTGGCAATATGGTGGGGTTGTTGCTAATGCAAAGCTGTTCGGCAATGCCATTTGAAAGGCAATCATCAGCAGACTTGAAAATGTTCTGATTTTGAAAATCATTCTAACAAAGAAATTGCATCTCCTCTTAGAAAATGTCAATTATCTTTTCAAGATCCTTACAACTGGTTGGATAGAAGTTGTTAAGTGGCCAACTGCTCTCCACATTTAAATGAGTAAATATGATGGCGACCAGTTTGAGGGAAATGCAGGAAGCTTCTTAAAATATGGATGTGCTGCGCAACTTGCTGATGTAAATATGGTTTCCAACATTGTTCACATAATTTAAGAATTCAAAAACTTCAATTTAGTAGGCTTGCTTTAGATTCATTCTTCAGCCTAATTTCTCTGAAAAAATTGAAAACTTTAAAAGGTGTTACTTGATGATAAATGCTGAAAGCTTAACATCCGAAATTCACACTGTCTTCTATCACATCAAAGATTTCATCAGTAGCAAAGGATACCCCTAGAGACCCTATAGTGAATCATCAAGTTTTTAATCAACATTGGTCAAGGTATAAGGGAAACAATAATTATCCAGAAAGATTGTTGCGCTGCTTAATTAATCTGAACAGTAAGCACCTTAGAATTGTTAGCACAACTTGAGTTATTAGAGAAGTAGAAATTCATAGCTTACGGTTTATAATAAACATTTTCACCATCTTAATCCTAAAATGCTGTTTGTTTAAAAGTTATGAATTTTGATATTACATTTTAAAATAGTATTGTCATATTTTTGCTTAATTTTGAAAGTAAATTTTGAAAATATATTTTAAGGTTTCAAGAGTCAATAAAAAATTTGTTAACAGAGACATTTTTTTGTTAATTTTACCAACTGGTTGTCCGACAAGGTTTTGCTTTTTTTAGTATTTTTTGCATACTGGCAGTAGTTTATACATTAGGAAATGTTAATGTAATTAGATTATGCTAATTCAAACCATGCTTTAAATAGCAAATCAATATTTTATCCTATGGATATAATATTGGATATATAAAAATGGGACATGTACCAATATTTTAAAAATAGTGACCAAATATCACAGTAATTGTTAACATTTTGAGAACATTTAAAACAAAACAGTCATAAATCCTTAACCAGTTATCTAATTAGACTGAAATTTTGTACTGAGTTTGGTGTGGCCATAGACTACATTTGTACTAATTTGTATCAAATTATATAGAGTAGTTTTCATTCTTCAGGTGTTTTTATTGACTCACTATGAAGTTAAAATTTCATTTAATTTGAACGTTCAAAATTAAGTTTTTTTCTGCTGATTTAATTGATTTAAAAGATTCCAAATTTCAAAATATTGTGGAATACTGCTGATGTTCAATAAAAATATTGTGGAATACTGCTGATGTTCAATAAAAATATTGTGGAATACTGCTGATGTTCAATAAAAATATTGTGGAATACTGCTGATGTTCAATAAAAATATTGTGGAATACTGCTGATGTTCAATAAAAATATTGTGGAATACTGCTGATGTTCAATAAAAATATTGTGGAATACTGCTGATGTTCAATAAAAATATTGTGGAATACTGCTGATGTTCAATAAAAATATTGTGGAATACTGCTGATGTTCAATAAAAATATTGTGGAATATTGTGCTGATGTTCAATAAAAATATTGTGGAATATTGTGCTGATGTTCAATAAAAATATTGTGGAATATTGTGCTGATGTTCAATAAAAATATTGTGGAATATTGTGCTGATGTTCAATAAAAATATTGTGGAATATTGTGCTGATGTTCAATAAAAATATTGTGGAATATTGTGCTGATGTTCAATAAAAATATTGTGGAATACTGCTGATGTTCAATAAAAATATTGTGGAATATTGTGCTGATGTTCAATAAAAATGCTTATTATTATTCATATTATTTTATTCTTAATCACTATGCTACCATCTACCTCCTCAAATACTTGCTTATCAACCCCAAGAATTACTACCCCTACAACTATCTGCTGCTACAACCCTACTACTCCTACTACTCTCTGCTGTTCTTATTATATAAATACTAGCAAAGTTGATTATTTTTTATTTTAAATTTAATAAATATTTAAATCAAATTTTTTTTCAACTTTTTAAACATTTTTTAGAAAAATGGAAAGAGCTAAAATTAAAAAAGAAGCTGTAAGAAGCTGTAAGACTGATCAATTATAAACCAAGAAGGTTTTACCATATTGAAACTTAATGACGCTCTCTAACTAGCGGACAATAGCTGATTCATGGCAATCAAGACTAGTTATTTAGTTTAGTTTGTACTAACAAGGTTCTAACCATAATGCCAGGTTTATGTGTGACAGCATCTATGTGGACATTACGCCTCCAAATATTAACTGTGTAATGATCAAAAAAGTCTAGTCTCCGAGACTAACTTTATTGTTGTCCTATACTTTGCTTTTTTAGCTATTTAAATCCAAAAAAGCTAAACAGGCACCAGTTGAGGCATACAAAGCTACTAAAATCATCAAAAAGGATTGGTATTATGATGTTGGTAGTGCTTTACTAAAAAGTTTTAATAAACCATGCTTGGTATCTCTTCTTAAAGTGTGCTACTATGGTGTTTGCTGATCCTGAACTTGACTGATCTACCAAAATTGCTGTAATAGGTCAGCAATTTTGAGTTCCCTATACCAAACAAGAAAGATTTAAGCTTAATATCTCCTGGTAGGATCCATCTCAAAGTCTAATAAACTTGAAGACTAATTTACAGAGAAGAGCTTGCTTTTCTTTATTCTAAACAATACCGGTAGTGCTGTCAGGGAGTGGTATCAGACTGAGGGAGACTTCCAGGAATATGCATTATATAAAGATTAGTGTAGCTTTTAAGATTAACATTGCTGTAGTTTTTAAGTTAAGTGTCACTATTGATTGTGCAGAGAGAAACATTGGACTTATCCAAGAATTTATTGATACATCCTACAATGAAGAACGACATTAGAATATATTGCTGGTTCTCCAAAAGCACAGAAAGCTACAGCATGTTAACCAAGTACAGAGTTGTTAAAAAATAATTGTAATCAAGTAACTTTATTTAAATGTGTCTTAATAAAAAACAAAATATCAACAAACAGTTTAAATTTACTGTTTCTTTAAAACCCAGTTTTTACTTGTCGCTGCTCCCAACATATTAAAAAATACTTTAGGGAGGACTCTTTATATGGTGTGTAATAGATAGAAAAGTTCAGCATGTGGAATTTTTGAAAAAAGGTAAATTTTGACTAAATTTGGATCACTAATATATATATATATATATATATATATATATATATATATATATATATATATATATATATATATATATATATATATATATATATATATATATATATATATATATATATATATATATGGTAAAAACACTTATCTAATTTTTTTTCTTCAATAAGTTGTTTCTCTATTAGTAGGTTGTTGAAGAAAAAAACTAGATAAGTGTTTTTACCAATTTATTATTGCTCTGTTCTTTAAGAACATTAAGCACTCTATTTGTAGAATACACTAACATAATTTATATATATATATATATATATATATATATATATATATATATATAATATATATATATATATATATATATATATATATATATATATTAACCCTCAGAATTAGGGTCAGCATTCGGCAATTCAACCTTACTGCCAACCTAGAACTGTTTGAGGTCGGCAAATCGCTGACCTTGTTTCTATGTTTTATGGTAAAACCTTTGTATCTAATTATTTTTGCCTACTTCCAAAAGAAAAAGTCATTTGGAAAAAGCATATACTAAAATTTCATAAAATCATTTATGTTTTGAAAATGCATTCAAAATAGTTTCGATATACTACATTAATTCACTTCGTTGATAATATTAAATATGATCTAAACTATATCTATTAGTTTTTTTGCTTCACTTATTTAGATTAGTTTTATTTTACTGGTGTTAAAAATCTATTTTTCATAAATGATTGAAGTTATTATTTTACTATTATTTTAATAAAAATATAATACATCATTTTATTAATAGTATAATAATATATACATTTTTTTATTCAACTGTACTTTTCACTTTGTTTTTCTTTTATTTAAATCTTTGTATTACAACTTCAAATAACAAAATTTTTTGTACAACAATTTCAAATAATAACAAAATAATATTAAGAAGGCAACCGTTTTATGAAACACTACTATAAAAACTGCCAATGTTAATTAGCAATTAACAATAATGTTGTTTACTCTCGTGCACAGGTGTTTAAACCGAATACTTAAAACTAAGAAGACAATGTATATATATATATATATACATATATATATATATATATATATATATATATATATATATATATATAAATGCATATATATATATATATTTTGTTTTTTGAAACACATTTTTAAAACATGCGCGGAGTGTTGCTACATCGACTATCTTATAGCCTGCTGCTACAAGGGAGTGTTGCTACATCAACTATCTTATAGCCTGCTGCTACAAAGAAGTGCTGCTACATCGACTGAGGGTTTGGTTCGGGCAAGCAATCTATCATTAAAAAGAAAAACTTTATTCAAGTTTTTAAACTTTTTCTGGCCTTGTTTATTAAAGTTCTCTAAAACGACAGTTTAGTGAAGAAACTTCTTCGACTACCATGCAAGACTATCTATATATATATATATATATATATATATATATATATATATATATATATATATATATATATATATATATATATATATATATATATATATAATATATATATATATATATATATATATATATATATTAGGTATAAATATAATAATAATAACAATAAAATAAGTATAATAATAACAATAACAAGAAATACCTCACAAGAAACAAGTGATGGTAAAAAGTTGTCTTTTAAAAATGAATTTCCGTAATTCTCAATTAAGCCAGCTACCATACTAAAAAAATAAAAAATTTAGTTTGTTAATAACAACACTGAAACATAAATAAATAAACTTTATTCACTGAAACAAAAACAAATAAACTTTAAGCCATTCATCTTTTCGAATTTTATTTTGGAAAGATCTGGGAAGCATTCACAAATAAACCATGCTATCAAGCATATCAAAATAAACTAAAAAATTGTATTTTTACTAATTTTTATAACAGTTGACAACTAATAAATAGGATAGTCTAAATTCAACATAATCATTGTCAATGCATCTTCAATCTTCTAAATTTAGAATCAAATATAGCCTCATAGAATCAAATGTAAAGCTCATACAGCTCTGTATGAGCTTTATCTCTAGATAATCTAGATATCTCTAGATAATCTCAATCTTTATCTATAATCTTATCTCTAGATAATCTAGATATTTTTAGATAAGCTCAGTCTATACATAGTTATTAAGAAATGGTTAATATTAAAAAAATACTCATTTATGTTTATATTATAGCGTATATAGATATGTATTTGCCAACTTTATTTTTTATATCCATACAAATTTTTTTGCAAAAAGAAGAAAAAAACTTATTGTTGCCCAACCCATTTAATTGCTTAGTGTACTTTAATTTTTTACCAAAAAATGTCAACATTAACATGTGATAACTAAAAATCTGGACAAAATTAGAAATGGTATAACTTTTTAACGGAGTCATCTTTTTTAACAATTTAAAAAATAAAATAACAAAAAAACATCTAAATAACAAAAATAAATAGATTTATAAGTTTTTCATGCCATGATGACGAATAGTGTCTACTCTTGTAAATGTGGCGGCAGCGAGCCGATGTACACATTCTATGTCGATTCTTTTAATTGAAATCTCTATCCGCTTTTTAAGTTTGCCTAGATTTTCAGCTTGCCAGTTTTTGTTGTATACTAATCTCTTAAGTTCAGTCCAAAAATTTTTAATTGGACGTAATTCTGGCACATTAGCAGGATTATTCTCTTTTGGTACAAATTCAATATTTTTTGCTTTAAGATAACTTTGTACTTTACATGAATAATCCGATGAAGCTAGATCCAAAAAACAATATTGTCATTTTTATGATGTTTTTCAATGAATTTCTCCACTTTAACAAGATATTTTGAAATATACACATCTTCATTGACTGCTTGGTCTGACAGAGCAATGTACTGCTGAGAGATTCCCTTTGTAGAGAATGCAATCCAAACAAGTAATTTTGGCTCAAATTCGTCTTTTCTTTTTAACCTTACATCATTTGATGCTGCATTTATGTGAGAAGAGGAAAATCTAACATTTCCAGAAATATTAGTGTTGTTCAAATAAAAATACAATTCATCGTCAATAATAAAAATTTTTTTCTGAAAAATGAAACCAACCTGCGGCACTTTGAACGAACAGCTGCTTTTTGAGCCGATGTTCTTTTTGGTGTTTTAGTTTTTTTGCGATAACGAATGCTTGATTTTTGGTGAATAATTTTGCATATGTACGGTTGTGATACATGAAATCGTTTTGCAAGACCACGCTGTAAAATACGAACCTTTTGATCAATCGATTTTTTAAGGCGCTTTATCTCTTTTGCAGGTACCTTTATTGTTTTACGACCACCTTCAACTTTTCTTTCTGGTTCCATATTGTTCCCCTTTCCTTTTAAGTATATTATAAATAGTAGATTTTGGTATAATCTCCATTCGAAAATGATTTACAATAAAGTTTTTGTTGTCATCCTGATACAAATACAAAAATGCGTATACTCGTTTTCTAAGGGAGTCTTCGTTATAAGCTTTTTTTTTCATTTTTAGTTATTCCCAAATAAATTATTTTTTAATAATACATTTAAAAAATTAAATTTGCAACAAAATAGAAGTGATTGCAATTATATGAAATTTTTCATTTGTATTTTTATATTTACACAAACTTTGTCCAGATTTTTAGTAATCACATGTTATTTTGTTATTTTTTAATATAGAAGTTAATATAAAAGACCAGAAAAAGTGTAAAAACTTGAAAAGATTTTTTTTAATTGATAGACTGCCTCACAGTGGGCCAGAAGGTGGAAATAAGTGATTTATAAAAAATTTTTGATACAGTCTAGGATACATCATTAAAAAGCTTATTTACCAAGATTTTCAAAAATCTATATGATATGTTCATACATATTCTAATAACATTAATCAACAATAATACAAGACAATTATGTGCAGTTTGAAAAAAATACCAAATAATAAATTAAATTTTAAAATTAGTTGTCAAGACAATATCTTGTTGTGTTTTTAAATTAACTGCATTTGCACTTTAGTTTAATTATTTTAGAACTATTCTTTTACTTTCAAACGAGCTATAACAACACTATATTGCAGGTAATTGTAATGTTAAAAAAGTAAAACAATGATGTGATAAATTGTACCCATTTATATTCATTTTTACTAAGTAATTTGGATTATATATTTTGCTCCAAAGTTCTCCAATGTTTTGACACATGCGATACATAGTTTAATATGTGTATAATGACATAGAACTTGAGGTAGCTTCAGCACATGTCAGCTGTGTCTTTATTAATAGATTGTGTATGGCCTGTTATAACCCATAATTTGTATCACAGTAAAAACAAATTTGCATAAATAATTATTTGTTTGATAATAGAGCCAATAAACAAACATGACAAATACACACTACTATATGAATGAATGGCTTCGCTAACCTTATATATATCATCTTTCTTATATGATTATATTGTTGCTATTGTTGTTATTTAAATTAAATAATTTTTTTTTTGTACTTGTAGGCTGAAAATGAAATATTTTGACATCTATTCATTCATTATGCATAAACCTAATAATCTACAAATATCTGACTCTGGTATTGTCGAAAAAACTATTGATGCTATGAATTTGGATTGCAACAAGGAGCAATTACAAATTATAATAATGCATCTACAAGATAGGTGGACAAGTCATATAGCAGCATGGCTCAATTTGAAGAAAAGAATAAAAAATGGCTGCTAAGTCATGTTCCTGAAGATTTAAATGGAACACCAATATCTATTGGAAGACCAATCAAGGCAAACTTTGATGACTACTCCACTAAGACCAAAAAACATAAAGTTAGTCACTTAACTGAAATGTATTCTGCTTCTGCGTTACAATTTGCTTCAGAAATTATACAGAGAAAAAAAACCCAATTGAAAAAACCTCAAAAAAAGATAGTAAAATGTCTAAAGATGAAGCTCTCTGTTTTTTTTCAGATGCTAGATTGACAAAAGCTTCCTATCAACTTATTTGAAATCAAGCAATTGAAAAGGGAGTTGATATATATATCCTCCATATAATGATGTTCGGGATGCAAAGCTGTTATGCTATCCAGCGGATATATCTGTCTCAGACTTTTCAGCTGAAATAAAACTGCAAGATTTGGTGGATCATACAGCAAATAGAATATGCAAGGCACAGAATGATGTCCTTAGCACTAAAGGCACTCCAGATAGACTTTCTCTGAGATACAAAATAGGCTTTGATGGTGCAACAGGACAGTCCATATATAAACAAATATCGCAAGGAACAGTAACAAGAAATTTAAACAATGAGTAGGCACTTTTTATTACTTGTCTAGTGCCATTGGACTTGTGTGGTTTTTAAAATGGAAAACAGTATCCAGCTTGGCAAAATCCATGACCATCGTCAATAATGTACTGTAGACCTCTGCATTTTGAATTTGGATAAGAAACGGCAGCAGTTTCTAAATCAGAATAGGATCTCATTAGGCTTGAGATTTTAAACTTGAAAGTAGATATAAACAATAAAAACGATAAAAATACATCATAAAATACAAATTACTATGATTTATGGAAAAGTTCAAACTGCTCTTTCATATGTTACAAATTCTAGTCAATGCTGTACTATATGTGGGGCAAGTCCCAAAGCGATGAATGATATTGACAAAATGGTTTTGAAAAAGGGTATGACAGGCACACAGTGGGCCAAACAGCTGTTTTCACGGACATTGGTTCATGATTTTTGAACAGAAAATGCTATAAGGTTGATTAAAGACTTTTTGGAAAGGTTTTTATCTGTATTTTGGAAAAACTAAAAAATAACTTTGCTGCGGGATATTTTAATTACAAGGTTTGTGTTTTGGAGTTATAAAGTTGAAAGAGAGTTGTAACCATAACTAAAGTAGCCTTGTTGATTGCAGTGGCCTTCAAGGCCTTAGGAAGATGAATTGAAATAAAGAAATATATATAGAGAAATATAGAAATAGACTTGATAATTAGCTATACTTGAACACATAAACTAAGGCTGAACTATTTGCAAAGAAATTCTTTTCCAATTTGACTCTCAAATCTTTGATGAATGGCAACCCTCTCACTGAGTCCTTCTTGGATTATCATTTACTACTGACCTTTCATAGAAACCATATATACAATCGATTGCTAAATTAGCATCTGCTAAAGTTGCTTCTCTTTATCATGCTCACCATTTTCTCTTTCTTGAATTTATTCTCTACAAATCTCTTTCGCCCCTGTATGGAATACTGTTGTCATATTTGGGCTGGTTCTTCTAATGATGCTCTTTCTCTTCTAGACAAGGTCCAAAAATGCACTGTAAACCTTGTTGGACCCAGTCTATCTGCTAAGCTTGAGCCTTTTTCCCATCATCGTAAAGTTGCATCTCTTTCTCTTTTCTACAAATACTATCATGGTTGCTGCTTTTATTTCTAGTTCCTTCAACCAAAACTCATTCTCGCTTGACTTGTCATTCATCAAAGTCTCATTATTTTACTGTATCTGTCCCTGCATGCTCCAAAAACTTTTATTCCCCTAGCTTTTTTCCCCGCACTTAAACCCTTCAGAACTCTGCCCCATCTTCATGTTTTCCTGACTCATACAATCTTCAACTTTTCAAGTCTTCTGTCAACGTTTTCTTTGCTTTATAACTCTATTCTTTTTTTGTAGCAACTCCCAACTTGATAGTGGTTGTTTGCAACATTGTTGGGAGTAAATAAGAATAAAAAAATATATATATAACAATGCTTAAATAGGTTACTTTTAAAGCTTTTGCCTGTAAACAAAGTCAAAATAAAAATTTATCAAAAAAAATCTAAGCAATGCATAAAGTTTAGTTAATAATGCAGGATAAAAATATTAAAATGCCATCGGTTGGAAAATTGTTGAATTAATAAAAAAGGCTGATACCGATACCGATTCCAATTGTGCAAAAAGTGGCCGATTAAGGCGATGCCAATTAATCGGTACATCACTAATTAGCACTACTTATAGTGACATTTTTTCTTATATAATGCCAAAAATGACTTTTATGTATCATTTATACTTATTACATATCTTTTGCAACGAATTTACGTTATTTAAACTAGTATATTTCCTGAACAAATTACGCTTTTGAATTAATTTTTTTTTTTAATGAACTGGTAATTTATTTGGCTTTCAATAATAACTAACTTAAATTTATTTTGGTAACATTAATTTTTGAGCAATGTCCACTGTTTGGTCCACTGTGAGGTAGTTATTCATTTGGTTTATCATCCTTACATGCTTGGATATGTTTTTTTGAATATTTATTACATATTGGATATAAAATGACTATGAAAAAGTGGCAGGCAAGAACAGTTGAAGATAAATCTACAGTGAAGGACCTGAAGCAACAAATTCAAAATAGATTTAAAGATGAAATGGGCTTGATAGTTGATGTTCCGAAATCTGGTGGTAGTGGAACATCAAATGATGGAAATACGGCTTGAAGAGCATTTCAAAATGCAGAAATTTTATATATTGATGTTGAAGTGATTCTAAATTTGCATGTTATATTGGCAACAATTTCATGTGGTTTAGACATTGACACTGGTAAATTTGAGACTTTCTGTTTAAAAACAGCTCGACTTTATGTTCATCATTATCCTTGGTACTATATGCCACAATCTATACACAAAATTTTAATCCATAGTTCTGAAATTATTAAAACTTTACCATTACCCATTAGTATTTATTCTGAAAAAGCTCAAGAAGCATGCAATAAAGACTTTCAAAACTATTGTGAACATTTTGCAAGAAAACCATCTTGTGAGAAAACTAACCAAGATTTGTTAAATTGACTACTCTGTACGTCTGATCCATTTATTGCATCTATGAGAAAGACAGCAGGAGGTGACACCAAAACAAAAAAGTTACCAGCTGGAGTTATTGACTTATTGAGGTCATCCACAGATATTAGTTTATAAATGTGTCTTTTGTATCTTTATAATTTTGGAAACTGTGTGTACCTATATGAAAGTGTGACTGTAAATTAAAACAAATAGTAATGATAAATTATATTAGAATCATCAAATTAGTTTATATACCAAGTTTAGAAACATTTGGCTAAAATTAATCCATTGGAACTAAGCATAAATGTGTTGCTATGCAACTGGGATTGTCATGGCAATCATACAAAAAAATAACCATGCTCATTCAAATTATAATCATCCAATTACTTTATAAACTAAATTTTGAGGTCTATGGATGATAGGAAAAAAAGTTATGGCTTTTCAAAAATATGGGATTCTGGCCCACTGTGTGCCTGCCCAAAGCAAAACCATCAGTTGATGTATATACACATACACTCCATGCATGTTCTCTAATTATACATTAAACACAAAACCATCAGTTGATGTATATACACATACACTCCATGCATGTTCTCTAAGTATACTTTAAACACAAAAAGCAGTTAAGAGCAAAATAAATTTGAAATATTCAAAAAAAATTTAGTGTTATGTATTTCAAATTTAAATGAACAAATTCTTATAACTGTTTAAAAAAGATTTTATTTAAGTTATTAAAAATGTGTGTATCTATTATTTTCACTTTAATTAAGTATTAAATTTTTTAACTTAGTGTATAAAATACGTAAATATATAAATATTGCATAAAAGTTCTTTTGTTTCTATAATAAATAGGATAGATTAAAGTTAATATTTTATTTTTAAAAAGTTCTCAATTGAAAGTATAAAACTAAAAATTTGAATAGCTTCTTAAAAACTTTTAAAGCTCTATAGTTCTTGGTAGTTTTTTTTTAAATTTTTTTAATATGGTTTTTTTTTAATTAGAACATTAAAAAAGAATCTTCAATAGCAAACTATATTACCTTTAAGACACTTAAAAATACATAATAACCAATAAAGAACATTTAGCTTTTTTTAATGCTTTTATTGAAAATAATGTAATACTTCTTAAAGCGATTTATTAACTTAAATACGCTAGATATTTTTTACTATTTTTATTTTATTCGTGTAAACTGAGTTACACTGGTGTTTTTTAAAAAAATTATTTAGAAGAAAGGAAAAAGTTTAAAAAACTTTTTTAAATTGATAGATTGCCTACTCTAACCAAAACACTCAGTCAAGAGTGTAACAGCACTTCTTGTATGTTCTACCTAATTTGTCATTCAACGTAGCAGCATTACTTGCACGTTTATCTATTTGTCAGTCGATGTAGCAGCACTCTTTGCATGTTCTACCTATTTGTCTATCTATGTATGTAAACAACAAAAAAATAAAAATGTTCAGAATGTTTCTTTTTAATTAAAACATAAATGGAATATTATATTGTTATAATTAATGCAATGTTTTAAAAACATTCTGAATGTTTTTAAAAACATTCCACCCTATTAATTTTCGCTTTTTAAATTTAATGGTTTTGACATAAAGTGTACTTAATTTTGCCTTCTTTAAGCACAGAGTCATTAAGAGCTACTTTTTACCACAAACAATAAATTTAAATGTTAAACTATAGGAACATATATAGACTTTGATAAGAAGCATTACGCCATTTGAATTTTTCATATGAAATTTCACTTACGCATATGCAATTTCACCTACACATTAAGCCATTTACATTAAGCCAAAACTATTTTCAATTTATAAACAGTCTTATATAATAGTTTATGTAAAAAATCTTATATTGACAAATGTTATATTGACATTATATTATTAGGCAGTAATTGATTGTTGTAAAAAAAAATTTCCCTGCAATTGTTAAACTATTTTTTTTTAAGATAAAAAAGCAGATAATTAAAAAAAAAAAACTTTTTTCTGCTATCTGTTTTTAAAAAATTTTTAATTTAAATTTATTTTATTATATTAAAATTAAATTTATTATTAAATATTAAAAAATTTAAACTTATTTTATTAAATTTAACTTAAATTTTTTTTAAATTTAAAATGCAATTTTAAATTTAAAACGCAATTATTTTTTTTATGTTAAAGAAAAGAAAATTGTTTTTAATAAATTCAATTCAAATTACTTTTTTATGCTCGTTTTATATTCAACTATTTTTTTATTTATTTATAGCTTCAAATAAATATTTTTTTTGATCCTGTTACAAAAGTGCTATTATACAAAAGCACTTTTTTTTTTTTTTAAACATCTTCGCTTCCAACAAGGCTGCAAGCAGCCACTAATTAAAGTTGGAAGTTACTGAAAGAGAAAAGGTAAAGATTGTAGAGCAAGATAACGATTGACGGACGATTTAAAAGATTGCAAATTATATGAATCAGGAAAGCAAGATGAAGGAAGCGAATTCCAAAAAACTGATGTTCGAGGAAAAAAACTAGACGAATAAGCGTTTTTGGAGCACTTAGGAACAGTCACAGAAAAAGGATGATACTTAATTGAATGACGAGTAACACGAGAATGAATTTTAGTAGATGGCACAAGAGACGCTAGCTCTTTAGAGCAGTGCCTATTATAGTATTTGTAGAAAAGAGAAAGAGAAACAACATTATGACGATGTGATAATGGTATGAGGTTGGCTGCAAGAGCAGGTCCAACTATGTTTACAATGGGTTTTTGCACCTTGTCTAAAAGAGAAAGGGCATCATTAGAAGATCCGCCCCAGATATGGCAACAGTATTCCATACAAGGCCGGAATAGAATCCGAAGTAAGAAAGTGACAAGCTCGATAAAGAGATGCAACCTTAGCAGATGCTAATTTTGCAACTGATTTGATATATGGTTTCCAAGAAAGATTGGAAGTAAGAGTTAATCCTAGAAGATAAAGAATAGGTGACTCATCGAGTACATCACCATTCATAAATATAGGAAGATCTAAATTATTGGGATAACGATTGGCTGAAAAAAATTGAGTTTTATCTGAATTAAAGTTCACCAGCCACTATGAGCCCCATGCTGTAGCAGAAGTGAGATCCTTTTCAAGCTCAAATGCCCCCTCCAAGCAATCAGAGGGTGTTGCTTAATGCACTTTATAAACTTTATATAAATGCATTCTCAGATAAACCATAATGAAGCCTGTAGGAAAAAATTTTTTAGAGAATTTCTTTAGTAAACTTTATAATACAAATTTTATGAAAATATGATTTTTTTTAGTTTTGAAATTGTTTTTAGCCAAAATTTTTCAATTATCATTAATTTTTTAGATTGATCATAGAACGAATGTTGATTAGAAATGATTAACTAGTTTATGCGAAGATTTTGTTAAAGCCAAAACTACATTTACTTGCGTTAAACTTTTCTGCTACACAACAAAATCCGTGCCGTTTTCAACTTGTTTCTCTGTGCAGTGGCCTTGTTCGCCAAGGTTCTTGTTTCAGAGTTATAGAGTTGAGAGAGGGTTGCAACCACAACTAAAGTAGCCTTTTCAACTGTAGTGGCCTTCATGGCCTTGGAGAGGTGAATTGAAACAAATAAATAAATATATATATATATTAATTAAAAAAAACAATTATCTAAATTTTTTCTTCATCAAATTGTTTCACCATGAGAAAAAAAAAAAAGAAAAATTTCAAAAACATTGACTTCCAAATTGAAATAATGTCAAATTTAACCTCTTGGGAAATTCTTATAGGCATTATAAAAAACCTAAAGATAAATTATTCTATAATAATATAAATTCAAATCATCACCCTCAAATTTTAAAACAAATTCCTATTTCAATTAACAATAGACTAAATTACAACTCTTCTAATGAAAATATATTTAACTCTTCTAAACGCATAAGATGCTCTTAAAATAAGCGGATTTAAAAATTTCGAGCTAAGATTTAAAACAAAAATTGCATAAAAAGCGAAATAGAAATAGAAATAGAATTTTGTTCAATCAGCAATACAGCTGATATAGAGCAATACAATGTTTAAACAAATATTGGAAAAGCATTTTTTTAATTAACAGCCAAACATTTTCCTTCCTCTAATAAATTGCAAAATAATTTTAACAGAAACACTATCAAAATAAGCTAAAGCTGTACAAAAAATATTAAAAGAATCATAAAGGGCCACAGTTTTGCATTGATTAATAAAAATGAATTTCTTAAAGAAAAAAATACTAAAAATTGTAATTGCAAGCAAATAATTTACAAATGGCAAATGCTTATCAAAAAATATTATTTACAAATTGTTTCCTCATAAAACAACCCTGATAAACCCTGATAAACCCTGATCGGCTAAACCGAGGGCGAACATTAACGTTATGCCAACCAAAAAATCATCTTACATACATACTTTATGAATGCTTCATTTTGAGGTCATGAAAAAATTTAAAGTACCGTGGAGTCTTATCTGCTGCACAGACCCATATTTTATTAGTAGAATTTTTTTTATTTTGAATTTGGACCACTTTCAGGGATTGCTCAAGTGCCTCAAAAGTCATATTTGAGACATTTAAACCCTTTTTTTAGCTTATTTTTGGCACATTTGAGCAAGTTCTAAAACTCAATAAAAATCAATTTTATTTTCTTTCCAGAGTTTCTTTGTTAAAAGAACCAAATAAAAATCCAAAGTAATTTTATTTATGGGGTATATTATGTGAATCTGTCAGCAAAATTACAAATTTTATGAGTTTAAACTTTTTAAGTTTGCCTAGGTTTTCAGCTTGCCAGTTTTTGTTGTACACTAATCTCTTAAGTTCAGACCAAAACTCTTCAATTGGAAGTAATTCTGGCACATTAGCAGGGTTATGCTCTTTGGTACAAATTCAATATTTTTTGCTTCAAGATAACTTTGTACTTTACGTGGAAAATGTGACAAAGCTAGATCAGGCCAAAAAACAATATTGTCATTTTTATGATGTTTTTCAATGAATTTCTTTAATCTAACAAGACATTTTGAAATATACACATCTTCATTGACTGCTTGGTCTGACAGAGCAATGTACTGCTGAGAGATTTCCTTTGTAGAGAATGCAATCCAAACAAGTAATTTTGGCTCTTATTTGACTTTTCTTTTTAACCTTATATCATTTGATGCTGCATTTATGTTAGAAGAGTAAAATCCACCATTTCCAGAAATGTTAGTGTTGCTCAAATAAAAATACAATTCATCGTCAATAATAACAATTTTTTTCCGAAAAATCGAAACCAACCTGCGGCACTGTGAACAAACAGCTGCTTTTTAAGCCGGTGTTTTTTTTGGTGTTTTAGTTTTTTTACGATAACGAATGCTTGTTTTTTGGTGAATAATTTTGCATATGTACGGTTGTGATACATGAAGCCGTTTTGCAAGAACACGCTGTAAAATACGAACCTTTTGATCAATCGATTTTTTAAGGCGTTTTATCTCTTTTGCAGGCAACGTTTGCTTTGCGACCACTTCCGACTTTTCTTTCTGGTCCTATATCGTTCCCCTTTCTTTTAAGTATATTACAAATAGTAGATTTTAGTATGTTCTCCATTCGAAAATGTCATTCAGATGGCAACAAAAACTTTATTCATAATAAAGTTTTTGTTGTCATAAATTATGTTTAATAATACATTTAAAGAATTAACTTTGCAACAAAATAGAAGTGATTGCAATTATATGAAAATTTTTCCTTTGTATTTTTATATTTACACAAACTTTGTCCAGATTTTTAGTTATCACATGTTATATGTTGCATAAAATATCAAGCAAACTCATACAACAAACTTCTTATTAAATTATTATTAAAAAAAAATATTTTGTCATATTTATTCATTGTTTTTTTGTCTTGCTTGGTGGTCTTGCTTTTTCCTTTATATTTGCTTTTGTAGTTGTTCAAGAATAAGAGCAAAAACTGTCTCTTCTCTTCATTTCTAGCATCATCAATGTTGTCATTTAGGAGCTTAACAGTTGTTTTTTTTTTATTCACCTTTTTATTATAGATGCCTAAATACTTCAGGATGTCCTACTGGTCTTATCACAGAGCGCCGCAGAACTTAACAGAAAGTTCACACCTACTTCTTTACTGATCTAGTAAAACTTGTTTAAAGCTGGCTTTAAACATGAATCTCTTGCTAATGACACAAGCTCGCTACAACTGCGCCATGGTTCCAGTTCTTTCAGAGCAATGATTAACAACAGCAAGATCAAAAACAGCACCCTGAAATTATAGGTAGAAGTCCTTGCAATTGCAGTATTGGGAGGCGGAGGGAAGGAGTTTAGGGTAGGGAACAAGAACCATAAATTTTCTGTGACTAATTGAACTAAGCTTGGTGGCTTCGACTGAAATTTAAAGCATTGAGGATCTCAGTGTTTGCTCTCATTTAGGCTGATGGATGTTCCCCACAGTTTTTTAGCAATTTCACCTCTTTCTTAACATTTTCATCAGCTTCCATCAACTAGGGCTAGCACAAAAAGATAAGGGTCAAGAAGCTATGTGAGTTGTTTTAATTATACTATACTATATTTACATATTTCATACTTTTTAAGTTGATATTTACCTGACATGGAGCAATAGAGGCTAGTTTAGCTTTAAGAAACCAGTAGTTTAGAAGACAGCCACAAAGGTTGCCACTTCAGTTATCTCATGTATTAATTGTTTTGTAAGATTGCCTATTGCACCCATCAAAAGCTAGAGCTTTAAGTAGTAGATACCAAAAAAAAAATTTATTATATATACTTATTTATTAAAAAGCTAAGTATTTGTTAACGTGCAACAAAGTCCTTCCTTTTGCCATAAAGTTACTCCCTACCTTTTTCCATGAAGCAAGCATGGTGAACTGCTAGGGAGTACAAAACTTGTACTTGCCCTCAGAAAGCACATAAATGTAAGCTTAACGTAGTACTTCCTTGTAACCCCACCCAAAAAAAAAAAGTAAATCAGAATATATAGTTATAATTAAATATACATATGTATGTACATTTTTGTGTAAAAAAGAGAAAAATATTAGTCTTTATTTTGCAAAAAATATACATACCTATGTATATTTAATATGTAATTTGTACTTGGCTTAAAAGTGGAAAAATATATATATATATTAGAAAAAAAAGTGTTTTACAAAAATGGTAACCAATTATATAAAACCTTACATTCTCTTCATCAAGATCATTCCATGATATTGCTAGAAATAAAAAGAAGTGACAGGTTTTGCTTTTATTCTTGCACAACTCTAAAAGCAAGTATGGAGGGAAAAGCAAGTCCGCCAAGCAAAACAAAAAAACATAAATATAACAAAATATATTTTTTTAAATAATATTAATAAGAAGTTTGTTGTATGAATTTGCTTGAGGTTTTATGCAACATATATGTGGTGCTTCTTTCAAAAAATTTTAAAAATATGTGAAAAGTTACCCTAATGTGCAATAATTAGAAAAAATCGCATAAATTTGTAATGTTGTAGACAGATTTATATATAATATTTCCCATATATAAAATTAACATGCATTTTTATTTGGTGCTTCTACCTAAGTAGAAACTCTGGAAAGAAAAAAAATTAACTTTTTTGAGTTTAAGAACTTGCTCAAACATGCCAAAAATGGACTAAAAAAAGGTTCAAAAGTCTAAAATATGATTTTTGAGGCACTCCTCAAGCCCTAAACAGTGGTCCAAAGTCAAAATAAAAAAAAATATTGAATACAAACTGTTTTTTTATTATTATTTATTTATTGAAGACATATTAACTGTAATATTATATGAGATATAAACTATTTTAAATTTGTTTAAGAAAACTATACTTTTAGAAAAATAGTTGCTTGCAGTGAATAACTAACTTTTGTTTGAGTTAAAATTTACAAACCACTGTAAGCCCTAATCTGTTAAAGAAGTGAGATCTGATTCAAGATCGGCTGCTTGTTCTAAGCAATCGAAAAGAGAAGACTTTTTGTCAAGACAGAGTGGATTGAAGAGTGTTCTGGAAAACACTTTTGTAAGGCTATGACAGGAATCATGTCTGGACCACAAGTCGTAGAAGAGTTTAATCAAGATATGACTTTAGCAACAGAAGCTGAAGTAGCTTGAGTTACTAACAATGGGATAACCTATTTAATTGATGATATCAACCCAAGGACCATCACAAAGAAAATCCTGAAAAGAATCCTAGTCAGCTTTAGGGTAGTAGTAAGTAGTGCAATGATAGGATAAGTCCGAAAAGGAAGTATGAGATAAAAGATTTAAAGAGATCATTGCATGGTCAGAACCACCTAAAAGAGAAAAAGGAGAAATTGAACAAAAGCTAGGATCAGAGACCAGACAAAAATCAAGGAGTGAAGGTAAATGATTAGGGTCATCAGGAAAACGAGTCACAAAGTTAATTATCTGAGTAAGAAATTGAGAAAGTTATAGGTTTTAGTGCCAGCAGGGTCAGTGACATTAGAGCGAAGCCATTCAGTGTGATGAGCATTAAAGTCACCAATAACAACAATATTGGCAGAGGGGTAAAGAGAGAGGAGATGTAATCAGAAATTACATCTAAAAGAGCAGTCTTGGGAGGAAGGAGAAAGATAAAGAACAAAGAGAAAGGTGATAGAGTGGAGAGGTGCTAAGCGGAAGCACATAAAAGAATGGTCAAAAGGTTCAAACCTAATTTCATGAAAAATAGGTGAATTGATACATATGTATACCCCCTAAGGCAAGCATGTGACTATTGGAGTCTTTGCAAATCAAAAGATAGTACCTATTAAGACTGAGACCAGAAGAAGGAAGAGCAGAATTTAAATTAGTCCCACTAAAAGCAAGCAATTTTGGTGAATTTTGCAAGAGGTAAGATTCAACTGATGGAAGGATCCATGTGGAAGGATCTAAAATCTTTTGTAAATATTCGTGGCAGACCACGATTATTTGTAAAGGATATATTAAAACAGTTAGGTGGTGGGGATGATTTTTTATGTTTAATCTTTTGGGTTATTTTTAACATGATTTAAGTTTAAAGAGAACTTGACTCATTCATAGATAGAACACAGCCTCTTAAGCAATGAGCAATGCATCTTTCTCAGTCCTGTTAATTGACCCTAAGCTGTAACATAGGGCTTCTTATGTGGCCTCGACAATGCGCAACATAGCACTGTTAATACTCTGATATTTTACAGCTATTGATGGAATCAGCCTCTTTGAGAACTACCACACAGTTCAGGAAACCTTACTACCAGCCGGCCTCTGAAGAAGGAAGAGTTGCATAACCACTATCAAGGAGGCACAAGCAAAAACCTATGAGAAGATTCAGGAAAGGCAGGAAATAATGTAACACAAGTTTACATCTTTACCAGCCTAATAGATGAAGGGGTTCAAAGCTCGTGAGCAGAATTATTCTGCTTACCCCTAAAGTCTTTCCTAGGAGGCCAGACCTGTGCCAAACTCTGATCCTTCAAATTTCCCTAGGATAAAAAATTTGGAAAAGGTCTGTGAGTTTGTTTTCAGAGTTAATGCTAGGGTTATAAATTCCAATTTATTCAAGTTGCTAACAAGTTTTTGCAAGTATAACAACAATGTCTAATTACTATTTTGGAAGACATGAGGCCATATAAGCCTAAGGAGAGGAGTAGATTAGAGTAAGTTTTAATTGATAGATTATTAGAAACATCAGACAGATGTCCAGTAATAAAAAATTCAAGCAAAATAAAGCAGAAGTAACCACTGGATATGAATGAACAACCTGGTTATCATCTAATATTCATTGATCATATTATGAATAATTTTTAATTTATATGTATAGTTAAATTATTTATCTTTTTATAGTTTTTATTATTTATATTGAAAATATTTTTTTACATTATATTATATTATATTCAATTAATTCATATAATTTAAAGCTACTCTAAAATTTTTTATACTTACTTCAAAGTTTAATTAAAATTTAATAAACTTCAAAAATGGTTATCAATATGTGATTCTGATAAGTAAATATTACGCCCATTAACTGACTTAAATTGAGGGAGGCACTGAGGAATGTATGCCTAACAATTAATTTAACTAGGGATAGGCAGAATGTTCATATATAGACTGACTTGAATTCTCATCCCCAATTTTATATAGAATAACACAGTAAAAGTAATAATTTTATTTAGTTTTTGAACTGTGCTTTGAAACCCAAAAAAGAAGACAAATTGCTTGTTTATTACTATGATAAACAGCAAGTTGTCTTCATTTTTTTTAGTAGCTAGCTGCTAGCTAATCAGCTAATAATTTTTAATGCTTAATTGATAAAAATATTTAAAATATTCAATTAGATTATATAAAAATTTAATAAAAATAAATAAAAAAAATTTAATTTAAATAAAACAATACTTATGAATAGATAAAAATGCTGTAGTACTAGTACATCCAGTAGAAAGAGCTTCATAAATAACTGATGCTGCAAGACATGATAAATTACTGCCTCCGTATTTATCACTTACACGAATCCCTTATAAAAATATACATGTTATCAAACCAACCATATAACTATTTAACTTTTTATAACAATTTAAAAAAGAAAAAATTACTAATAACTTAATACCACCAAATCCTAATTTTGCTGCTAACGATAGTGTTTTTCTTGGGAAAATTTCCTGAAAAACCACTAAATTTAAATATACTTATATATATGTATATATTATATATATATATATATATATATATATATATATATATATATATATATATATATATATATATATATATATATAAAAGTATATGTGTATATGTATACATATATATACATATATATATATATATATAAATATATATATATATATATATATATATATATGATATATGTATAGATATATATTATATATATATATATATATATATATATATATATATATATATATATATATATATATATATATATATATATATATATATATATATATATATATATAATATATATATATATATATATATATATATATATATATATATATATATATATATATATATATATATATATATATAGAACCCTTAGATGTTGTCCGAAAGTTTTTTCCATATTTTGTTGACAAAAAGTAAAAAGTAAAAATTCAAGACCGGAATTATTTTTTTTAATATTGATAAACTGCCTGCCCCAACCAAACCCTCAGTCGATGTAGCAGCACTCCCTTGCGGGTCAGGCTATTTGTCAGTCGATGTAGCAGCACTCCCTTGCGAGAGTCAGGCTATTTGTCAGTCGATAGTAGCAGCACTCCCTTGCGAGTCAGGCTATTTGTCAGTCGATGTAGCAGCACTTCCCTTGCGAGTCAGGCTATAAGATAGTCGATGTAGCAACACTCCACGCATGATTTACAGTAAAAAAAATAAAAATAAAAAACATTTTTAATAAAAAAAATAAAAATAAAAACATTTTATTAAAAAAAAATAAAAATAAAAACATTGTTTATATTGTTAAAAACATTCAGAATGTTTTAAAAACATTCAGAATGTTTTTAAAAACATTCAGAATGTTTTTTAAAAACATTCCGGTCAATTAAATTTGCGTTTTGGTGGTTTTTTTATATAACAATTAATTTGTAATTTAAATTAATGGTTTTTGACTTTCATCCAACACAAAAATGTTGGACGAAAGTCAAAAGTAATTAAAAGTGACGTATGTGTTGGCGTAAGAATCACTTTTTTCCTTCCGCTCTTCCTAAAGCCAACGAACTATAGATCTATAATATATATATATATATATATATATATATATATATATATATATATATATATATATATATTTAAATATATATATATACAAGACTCATCAAGAAATGAATGTTTAAATTAATAAAACTTCCATTTATATCAGAATATAAATTACAGGAAGTCGTAAATGTCTTACTACATATGTAAAATTAGCAAATTTTCACACATTTGTGGAATATGCTGACACAATTATAGAAAGAATTCCTAAGAATTATTTACTTCTGCTTAAATATATTTTTAAAGGGGGAATTTAATGTAATTTTTGAGCTCACTTATTTTTATATTTTTCAAGAGAAATTTATTTACATACCTGCATTTAGATAACCTTTATCGATTGGTTTTCGCTGATAAAACAAATAACATTAACCAACTCACAACAGAAAATTATGAAAAAATTTTACGTGACAATATTAAAGCTCTTATGAGAAAGCCACGAAAAATATGAAAAATGCAATTAATTCTAAAGCCCATGCCCAAATTTTGAATAAAGTATAGCTAAAAAAAAAGTATAGCTAAAAAAATAAACCTTGATAACAGAATCAATATAAACTGCCTCTGCCCAAACTTTTGTGAAACTTAAAGACCATAAACCAAATTTTCAAAACAAACTTCCTTGTAGGTCATTGGTTCCTTAAAAAATGAGATCGGACATGTGAGCAAAATTAAATTGGACAACATATTAATAATATTCTTAGAAATAAATTAAATTTACAACAGTGGAAAAATACCACTTATGTTATAAATTAATCCTCCATAATTGAAAATAAAAATGAATGTACATTCATTCAATTTGACATAAATGATTTTTATCCCTCAATAACTGCAGATATTTAAGATAAAACAATTGAATTTCCAAACAGTTATTCCAGAAGAGACAGTTCATATAATAAAGCATTGCAAAAAAGCCTTACTTTATTGTAATAAGGAAACTTGGAAAAAGAAAAATATACATGACTGCTTTGACGTACAATGGGCAGTTATGATGGAGCAGAAATTTGTGAATTAGTTTGACTATATAATTAGATTTATCAAGTAAAATAATCAATAATAATGATTTAGGCCTTCCATCATGACAATGATTTAACAGTAATGCTTAAAAAATCTGGTCCACAGCTTGATAAAATTAGAAAAGATATTACAAAAAATTTTTTAAATATTAGTTTTCAAATCAAAATATGCATAAATTTAAAAATTGTGAATTTTCTTGATGCCACATTTAACCTTCCTAAAAATTTATATAAGCTTTCAAAAAACCAAACAATGAGTTATTGTATACTAATATTAACTCAAATCATCCACCCCAAATTCTAAAACAAATCCTAATTTTAATTAATAAAAGACTAAACCAAATCCTCTGATTAAAATGTTTTCAATTCCTCTAAACAAATTTTTGAAGATGTCCTTAAAAAAAGTGGCTTCCAATATTTTGAACTAAAATTTCACTCTGAATAAAAGAAAACAAAAAAAGCGGAATAGATATAGAAATGGTCAATAAACACTTCCTGCTTTCTAATAAATTACATAAAATTTTGATTGAAATAAAATTATAGCTAGCTACAGTTGCACAAAAAATATGGAAAAAATTATAAAACGTCACAATAATGCTTCGTTAAACAAAAAGAAAATCCTAAATGAAAAAACAACAGAAAATTGTAATTGTAAACAAAAAAATAATTGTCCAATAAGTTGAGAAATTTTATCAAAAAACATGGTTTATAAATGTGCTGTTTCCTCTAAGAATACACCTGATAAACAATATATTGACTTGTCAGAGGGTGAATGGAAAAACGTTTCGCTAATCATAAACAATCTTATAAAAATAAAAAGTATTCAAAAGACACCATGCTGTCAAAACACATATGGGAATTGAAAGATAAAAATAAATGATTTTATATTGAATTGGTCCATCCTTAAAACAGCACCTGCATATAATTTTATTTTTTAAAAATGCATGTTATGCCTTCAAGAAAAATTGGAAATAATTACACATGCGAACCAAGAA